>NC_059400.1:17666413-18035957 GCF_905220565.1 Melitaea cinxia | reverse complement strand
AAAAGTAAATGAAACCCCATGCTACACCTACACGAAGAATACAAATGCATTGTAAAGCTTAAATCAGATCGGAGGAGACTGGTTTTAGAATTATACAATTAAATAAAAACGTACGCGCCTTTACCGTTACCATAACTGTTCCCATACAAAGGTTTGACTTAAACACATTAAAATAAAAACTTTTATGCAGAATTCATCTCGAAATTTCTTTATTTTTCCACCTTCAAACTTTGACCCGCCATATTTTTAACCGCGTATTTATCATTTTTGAAATTTCATCGTATAATAATCTTGTCATGACATTGAAGAACATAAATAAAAGATTTTTTCCATTTGGTGCAGTCGCTCTTAAATTATGTTTATAAATTGTGTTTTGCATAACTTTGGGCAATTCATTTTTTACCTTACTTCAAAAAACGGAGGAGATTCTCAATTCGATTGTTTTTTTCGTGTGTCGGAACTTTTTACCTTGGTGGACCGATTTCAATGATTCTTTTGTTTAATTGATAGGTGGTGCTTGTTGTGTTGTCCCATTTAAATTTAATCGAGATCTGATGAGTACTTTCTGAGTTATATCTAATGATGCGGATGTACTTGACTAATTTTTTTGTCCATCTACTTTGTATCATCCTCAAAACTTTTTACTGGGTGTACCAATTTTGATGATTAATTTTCTAATCGAAAGCTGATCCTTGTTTATATAACTAAGCAAAAGCAGCATTACTTGGCTGTTATATAAGGTTGAGATACTTGCCCGTTACCCTGTCGGGTATTGCTTGATATAAAAAGGCAAGGGAAGTAGGAACCTGTTCATATCATAACAACAAAACTTGCCTTGTTACAAAAGTTACAATACAACAATAATATTTAAGTATTATAGTATCAGTAATATCTAAATACGTAGATGTAGTTTTAATGATCACGTTACGACATGATTTAATTGAGTTGATAGAACTCAGTAATATACTTACACTTGACGAAGAGTGATGTTAGGTTAATGATAATTTAATAAGTCTTTGAAAAGTTCGTGCGCTGTAAACATATTTGGGTGAAGCGCTTTCATTATATGAAGATATCACGAATAATATATTCAGTATTAAAGTATCGTCTAAAAGGATAATGAGCATATGTCTGTCTGAAGATATGTCCTATGATGATGGCATATATTTTTTTAACAATTATAAAGTGTAACAAAATGAGAACGAGATTATGGAACTATCTATTTAGACCCTAATTTCGTCCTCATTTTAAATTTCCACCATAAAAGATTGTTTATTGTCATATCCCCAACATCTTACAGCATTTATCACCATGCCTTCACGACTAACACGAAACATACGAACGAAAATAATCACAACCGTTCCCAAAATCGTTGTAACAATTTTATTACAACAGGAACAGGATACGTTCTGTACTAGTCTATAATTAAAATAATAAATAGACTAAGGGCCTGCTTCACCAGCCGTGGATAACGCTGTTTGACGGATGATATCCAATAGATAAAATTTGATGTATTATTCTTTTTCAAAATCGAATTCCACTATATTTATGAGATATTTTTATTCACAAAAATGAATCTAAAATCTGTAATTTATTTATTGATATAATACAATCCTAATGGCTTATTTTATCTCCTACTGTTAATGTCTAATCGCAACTTATTTGCAGGATAAACCTTATTCACAACTAGTGACTCGGGCCCTAACACAAATTCTCGGTAGCAGTTACAATTTTCTAGGATGCTGTAATGACAGGATGTTGCTTCTACCGATACCGGTCATTATCAAGAGACGTCAGTAGTTTATTGATGTGAATGCGAATGTTTGAAGATATTTTTAAAAATAAAAGGAGATCCAAAGTAATAGATAATCTATTTATATAAAAAAATAGTGTCACGTTGTTAGCGATAAACTCCGAAAGTAGCGGACCAAAGGCGACTACGGCTTAAGCACTAACGGTTTGCGGGTATGATTCCCGCTCGGCATGGATATTTATATTTGTATAATATTTTTTCCGCTTGGGTGTGTTGTTCCGCTTGTTGTCTGTCCTTGTGGGTCACCTCACCGTGCCTCGGAGAGCTATCGTTAATTGGTCCCGGTTGCTATCATAAATACCCGGTAGCGATAGTTAGTCATAGTAGGGAACATATGCACCAACCTGCAGTAGGGCAGATTAAGCTCCAATCCTTTTTCGACTTGGAGAAAGTACCCTATGCCCTAGTGCCCCAGTTGTGAGATATTACAGGCTGAATGCGAATTAAATTTACTTTTTGTTATGAAAAATGAAAAATGAAAAAATATTTATTTCAGTACCATCGAGTTATTTTACACATTGTGATTGACTCCCTCAATTAGGCGCAGAAAGCACCTGAGCCAGATGGAGTCGCTCTTCCATTATAAACTAAATACAAGGAAAAACAGTACTTAGCGCTAATTCATACAATACATATATATACAATAAAGAAATAAAGAAGTAGTTAAATATTCATACATAAATATACATGTGTGTGTGTGTACGCGTGTGTGTGCGTGTGTGTGTTTGTGTATGGGTGTTTGTGTGCGTGTGCGCGTGCGTGCGCGCTTGTATGTGCGTGTGTGTATGTGCGTAATTGAACGTATGCGTGTGCGTGTACATGGTTCAGCTTGATTTTATTTTATTCAGAAGATTTTCTGTCTGGTCGTAATCTAAGGTTTTAAGCCAACTCGATAACTTATTTCTACATTTACGAAGTGTCAACGGATGAATATTTAGGAATTTATTGATAGTATTATATAAAAACGATGACATATATCCGAACTGACACTGAGCGAATTGTGAGTGAGTACGTTTAGTGGCAAAAACATTATCCTTTCTTCTCTTCTTAAAATTTATTATATTGTAATTTGAGGAGGTATGCTTCCTTAAAACTGTATGCTGAATGTAAAGTTTTCTGACTGATAATACCTCCGATGTTGTGTAAAGGCTAGTGGTCGAGTATTGGCGTTTTTTAAAATAAATAACCTTCAAAAGTGCTCGCTGTGCTCTCTCCAACACAATTAAATGAGTTTTCGAGGCAGCACCCCATACTGTAATACAATATGTAATGACTGTCTGTGCTAAGGCGTAGTAGATCTGTTTCAACAGCCTTTGGCAAGCCACATGCCTGAGAGTTTTAAAAATCCACATAAGCTTTCTAAGTCTACCAGACACTAATTCTACATGTGGTAGCCAGGACAATCTATGATCGACCATAATACCCAGGTATTTAGTAACAAACACTCTTTTGATTGAGGGGCAAGTGCACAAAGTATTTTCAGGATGATGGCTTTTGTGTATTTTGATATCGAAATTGCAATCCGGTTGGGTTCTGTTAGTTACTGTTAGGCACATGTAATTAGTTTTGGAGGTATTCAAGGTTAGCAAATTACATCTGAGCCAACCTGCGACCAACCCTAAGCCATTTTCAGCCACAGCCTTAACCTTATCCCATGACTCCCCGGTGAAAACCAGTGCTGTATCGTCTGCATAAGAAAAGATCCTAGTATTCTCCAAGTTCAGATTGCAAAGGTCATTAATATAAATGAGGAACAGTGTTGGACCCAGAACACTTCCCTGTGGTACACCATAAGAAGTGTAGGTTTTCTCGCTTATGATACCATCTATTTTTACTCGCTGAGTTCTATTATTTAGGTAATCTTCAAACAGATTCCAAGCAGCACCTCTAATACCAATCTTTTCAAGTTTTTGTAAGAGTATGGGAAAAGAAACTGTATCAAACGCTTTCTTTAAATCCAAAAAAACCGTCAGACACCTACCCTTGGTATCAAGGTGATCAATAACAACAGAAGTCAAAGCCTCAACAGCATCCACAGTCGATCTACCCGTTCTAAATCCAAATTGTGATGCTGATAATAAGTTAAATTTATACAGATATTTTTTTAGCCTTGAGTTTATAAGTTTTTCTACTACTTTTGATATGGAGGGCAAGACGGAGATCGGTCTATAGTTACTAACGTCGTCAGTAGCTCCATCTTTGTATATAGGAGTGATAATTGACTCCTTTAACAGAGTAGGAAACACGCCATTAGCAAAACAAAGATTTACTAAGTGAGAAATGATAGGAGCCACTTCAAGTCCTGCAAGCTTAAGGAAACTGGTCGGGATATTGTCACATCCAGGGGCACTAGTGGTTTTTAACTTGGAGATGACAGTGTATACTTCTTTTGAGTCGGTATCAAGAAAAACAAAGGAAGACAGATTCGTTACTAATTCAGATTGGTGATTCGTATTTGCTTGGTCTATTTTTTCAGCGAGACTTTTTCCTATATTGGTAAAAAATTTATTGACAGTATCAACCGAATCCTTTGGGGAATGTTTTATCTGTAGGAGTTTAGAACTATCATTTATTTTCCTTTTTTGATGGGTAATAGTCGCAATATTACTCCAAAGGGCCCTGGGATCACCAGATGAATCCTGAAGCAATTTTCTGTCATACTTCCTTTTTGAATTTTTTACAATATTGTTGCAGAAATTACGATATCTTCGGTAGGAGATCCTAAGAATCTCGTTGTTAGGGTTTGAACGAAGTCTGTGCCATAATTTATCCCTGTGTCTGATGCATCTTAACATCCCCTGTGTTATCCAAGGTTTAAGGATTAATTTACTCTTAGTAATTGTTATCTTACGAGTGTTTTCTTTTAAAGAATCTGCTATATTCTGGATAAGACTATTCGTTATATCTTCTGGGTTAGTTAAAATTAATAAATCAAACAAATTTCTATTTTTTAAATTGAGTAGTGCACCTTTGTAGTCAATTACTGTTTTCGTTTTTATATTGTTTATTTTAACAGCCAAATTTGCAAGATGTAGCAGGACCATGTCGTGATCAGTCACTGTGGTATTCAAGACTACCACCTGTGCAGATATGTATTTCCTATCTATTTTTAACATGACGTGATCGAGCGAATTGTTTCCTCTAGTCGGAAGGTTATGACCCATCATAATACCATGTGTGCCTAACATTTCTAGGTAACTTAACCTATTGCGATGCTCACCACTCTGTTCTGTTTCGCTAGCTATGGTATTTATGTTTATGTCGCCCACTAAAACAATGTTTCTATTCTTCTCCAACAACTGCAGATGCTGGTTTAGAGATTCCAAAAAAGGATCGACGTTCGTTACGGAAGGTGAACGATATATTGCTAACAAAATAATGTTTTTTATATGTATTTGCACACATGAAGCATCCCGGAGATAAATCTCTTTCAAATCAGCATTTATAGTTTTCTTGAAATATGTTATGACACCATCGCTCCTATTTGCACCCCGAGATGAAGCGTAATAAGAGTAATTTTCTATATTTGGTGTAGGTTTATGGCTACATAGCCAACACTCGGTCAAAATTATTATGTCTGGCTCAAATGGTAGTTGGGATATAGTTACCAGAAAGTCGTCTAAGTTACAATAAACACTACGAAACTTGTTATATATTAGTACTTTGTGTTTAATGATTTATTTGAATTTTATTTTACGTACATATGTCAAATATATATCACATTTGCATTCACTACATTATTATCATCTACACACATAAAATACCGCATTACCTATATATGTATATACATACATAAATAAATAATAATAAATAACAGATATCTTATAACATACACACACGGTCGTCTGTTCCTGTGATAAGCAACTTAATGCTTGTGTTACAGGTAACAGCCGACTGTTATGACTATATTTTATTGATGAATATACATAGAAATAATACATATATAAATAAAAATATTACACCCAGACTCAGGCGTCAATCGAACCCGAAACCCGCGGAACAGAAAGCAGGGCCACTACAAGCTGCGCCAACGGGCTAGTCATATATACAACTACGCTAATAAATCGTGGTTCTTTGCTTCTCCATTGCATTGACCTTGTCACGGCCTTCAACATTCCGAGCACAACTCTTGCGACCGTAGTGTCTCGTTTGTGTACTAATTATGATATTGCACCTGATGATTTACTACGCCTCCACAAATTTACGCGTACTGTGTGGCTACAGTACTAAAGAATATAGTCATCCCCTCTCTTCCCGTGGGTGTCGTGTGGGCGACTAAGGCATAACACAGTTCCGCCACCACCTTGTAACTTAAAAAGCCGACCGGTGGCGGGATAACCATCCAACTGCTGGCTTTGACATACACAGGCCGAAGACGGGCAGCAGCGTTTTCGGTGCGACAAAGCCAGCCCTGCGGTCACCAACCCGCCTGCCCAGCGTGGTGACTATGGGCAAAACACGTGAGTTCACGTTATTTCTGGCGTAAATTTGTGGAGGCCTATGTCCAGCGGACTGTATAGGCTGTAATGATGATGATGATGACCTAATGATTTATATAAATCTGTTTGCAGGCGGAGGAATTGAACGCGTTAGTGGGAGATGCCTTCCGAATGGCGTTCGCGTCGCAGCTACAACCCTCCGCGCCGCTCTGGGTGAGTCACACACACTTTAAAATAACTCCTAGAATGTAATTGTTATATTATCAATCATATCAGTTTAAAATCTATAGTAATAAAACATGAAATTCCTCAAATTGTACCCAAAATTACCTCTCACTCTGGAGTCGGTCCCTCATGCCTGAGGATAGGTCAGCATCAGAGTCGAAATGCTTAAACTGAGCAGCTAGTCAAATCATATAAAAAATTATAAAGATTTCTATTTATGCCTGTAGTCAATATACATATACAGGGTGTCCCAGAAATCAACGTCAAGCCGGCAATGGGCGATAGGCCAATTGATGGTGGTTATCAGAAAAATAAGAAAAAAAATATTTATGAATAATTTAAAAAAATAATGGCTTTTTAAAAAAAATCGAGAAATTGACACCCTGTGACAGTCTTTCAAGCTTTGTGACTAGAAACCTTGACTATGCTTTGTTTTTTTTTTGTGTAACGGGTCCCTGAATAACTGTTTTATTAATTGTAATCTAAAATTAATACTAAAATGCCTCAGCTTTAGAAAAACATCATTTTATTGCGCAACCATTACGCAAAAAAGATAACAACATCTATCTTTATGTGACTGTCTTGTAAAAAAAATGTACTACGCTCTTTTGGCAAGTAGCTTTAAAAGATGGCGCATTTAGTCTGGATTCTAAAATGGTACTACATTTAGTAGTTTACACCTAAGATTCGGTAGAAAAAAAATGTAAACCAAATGAAAGTTAATTATTTTTATCACTCAAATGGCTATGGACCGCGTTTGAGTACGAATGCTATAATATAGTGACCCTATTGTGTCGTGTGTGAGCGAGACAGACAGTCATAGTATTGTAAAAAGATGGCGCATTTAGTCTGGATTCTAAAATGGTAGTACACTTAGAAGACTACACCTAACATTCGGTAGAAAAAAAAATGTAAACCAAATGAAAGTTAATTATTTTTATATCACTCAAATTGCTATGGACCGCGTTTGAATACGAATGCTATAATATAGTGACCCTATTGTGCCGTGTGTGAGCGAAACAGTGACACTAGACTTAGAAGACTGTTACTTAAATTTGGACAAAAAAAAAATACGGTTGAAATAAAATTCAGTTATTGGAATCAAAGTTTATTCATTCATAACAAATTTTCAAATTGTTTGCCTTCGGCCGAAATGCAAGCCCTACATCTTCTTAAAAAAGAGCGGTTTACAAGACGAGCGTACCTTTTCGAGTTGATCTCTTCAACAGCTGCCGCAATTTTTTCTCGTAATTCGTTTAAATTTTGAAGTGGTTTAGAATATACTTTTTCTTTTAACGTTCCCCAGTAAAAGAAGTCGACTGGATTTAAGTCCGGTGAACGGGCTGGCCACGAAATTGGACCAGACCGTCCTATCCATCTACCTCGGTATTCTAGATCGAGAAATTCTCTGACTGAGCGAGTATAATGTGCTGGGCAGTCATCTTGTTGAAACCAAATGCTTCGGTAAATGTCAAGTGAGACGTCTTCCAGTAAATTTGGTAAATGGTTTTCTATAAAATCCAGATAAACCTCGCCGGTCAAATTTTCTGGTAACTCGAATGGCCCAATAATTTTTCCATTTAAAATGCCGGTCCACATATTTATTTTAAATCGATACTGAGATCGATCTTCTCGCATTAAGTGTGGATTTTCCAAATGCCACTCGTGCAGATTATGCAGATTCATGTATCCGTCTCTTTTTAGGGTAGATTCATCGGACCATAGAATTTTGTTTAAAAATTGCGGATCTTCCCTATACTTTTGCAACATCATTTGACAAAATGCAAGCCTTGCAGGGTAATCCTGGGGCAGGAGACTTTGTACTCGTTGTACATGGTACGGGTGAAACTCGTTTCTCTTTTAAAATTCGGTGTGCTGTACTTTTTGACACCCCCGTCCTTGCTTCAATTAAACGGACTGAGGTACTCGGGTCGTAACTGACTTCTTGCAAGACCATGTCTTCATTAGAAGTATTTGGTCTTCCCTCACTAGTCACTTGGTTGGGGAATCGACCCTCTGAGAGTAACCGGTGCACATTTATAAAAACTCGATGATCCGGATAACGTTCACGATTTGGATATCTCTCACGATAGAGTCTAGCCGCAGCAGTAGCATTGCATCTGCATTCCCCATAAATGAGGTGCATGTTGGCATATTCCTCCGTCGTGTACAGATGCGGCATCACGGACACTCACTGTCAAACGAAACGTTTATACAACAAATCCAGATCACAACACAAACAAGTCCAATAAACAATCCAAAATTGTAAGTACGAAATCAACACGAATACAGAAAGATGCGTAGTAAACGAAGAAGCGTAACGTACTAAAGTATAACACAAAATGGCAGATGCATCATGGTGGCGTCACTATCTGTCTCGCTCACACAAGACACAATACTATGACTGTCTGTCTCGCTCACACACGGCACAATAGGGTCACTATATTATAGCATTCGTACTCAAACGCGGTCCATAGCAATTTGAGTGATAAAAATAATTAACTTTCATTTGGTTTACATTTTTTTTTCTACCGAATCTTAGGTTTAAACTACTAAATGTAGTACCATTTTAGAATCCAGACTAAATGCGCCATCTTTTAAAGCTACTTGCCAAAAGAGCGTAGTACATTTTTTTTACAAGACAGTCACATAAAGATAGATGTTGTTATCTTTTTTGCGTAATGGTTGCGCAATAAAATGATGTTTTTCTAAAGCTGAGGCATTTTAGTATTAATTTTAGATTACAATTAATAAAACAGTTATTCAGGGACCCGTTACACAAAAAAAAACAAAGCATAGTCAAGGTTTCTAGTCACAAAGCTTGAAAGACTGTCACAGGGTGTCAATTTCTCGATTTTTTTTAAAAAGCCATTATTTTTTTAAATTATTCATAAATATTTTTTTTCTTATTTTTCTGATAACCACCATCAATTGGCCTATCGCCCATTGCCGGCTTGACGTTGATTTCTGGGACACTCTGTATAACACTCGGTAGTAATGTCGAAGGTTTTATTTTTGTCATTACCTATATAATAATAAGACGCCGCGTTCGCACAACGGTTACAGCCATGGATTGTATCTATTGCGCTGGCGGTTGCGGGTTCGATCCCCGCACACGACAAACATTTGTATTGGCCATACAGGTATTTGCTGTGGTCTGGATGTTTGTGCAGTCCTTGTAGGTCTCCCCACCGTGCCTCAGAGAGCACGTTAAGCCATCGGTCCCGGATGTTATCATGTAGGTATAATTGTTACTCATAGTAAGGAATATATCCGCCAACCCGCATTGGAGCAGCGTGGTGGATTAAGCTCTAATCCTTCTCCTACATGGAGAAAGAGGCCTATGCCCTGTAGTGGGATATTACAGGGCTGAAGCGATACCTATATAATAATAGTATACTTTATTTTATCACAGGAAATAAATAATAGATAAGGAATATCGCTATTAAAATCACTTGCGGATGTGCTTTGAAAGACACTATATAGGAAGACGCGTGCAATTATTTGTCGTATCTTTTTGTCGTTTAACTAAAACCAAACATGGTCTCAGTTATGGGAACTGTTATAAAAACCCTTAGTACTTTTAAGTATTAATACAACTAAGCTACTAAGTTCCGAGTTTCGAAAACTTTTATTTAGACACATGTTTGAATTTCGGGGACTTTTATTAAGATAATCCTGTAGGTAAGATATTAATACTAAAGTATTAAACAAGAATTTACAACAATAATTAATAAAGTTGCCCCGCACAAAGCTATAAATCACATCATGCCATAACTTATAACGAGGAACGGAGCGCTGTTATTACGAAAATCAAATATTTTTAAAACATTAACACAATTAATGATATAGGAACAGGTAGTGGAGGTTACTAATGGTTTTTTATGGGGGCCTATAATAGCACCTCACGTCTCAAACAATGTTTAATGGGTCTATCAGATAGGTGATTAATAACGTTGTTTTAGTTTATGAGCGCTGTATTTTTGGATGGATTTTAATATAGATTTCTTTATTAGCTACTGAACATTCTGATTGACTTGGACCGTTCTGGATATGTAAGAGTCCTACGCCCAGCAGTGGGATATTAGGTACAGGATGAATCATGTAATTCGGAGAAGTAGTTTATTGTTATACTCATATTTGAGTTATAGCGTGGTGTTAAAGAGACATCTTAAATAGATTATGCAAATAAGTTATTTATTATTATAATTATAAATTTAGGGTAATTTTTACAGCAAACAATAAACTAACTACATATAAAAGTAGTATGTCTTAGGTAAGAATACTTTCACTAAATTAATCATTAAAATATGCTTCAAAAGCTATAAATTATAAATACAATTAATATGTAAATATAAATGAAGATAAGGTTTTTGATACAAATAAATCTACTAAAATGAAAACTACCAAAATGAGTATTAATTTGTAATTATTAAAGAAAAAGTTTTAGTAGCTGTATCTATTAAAATGGTCATCATTGTTGAGTCTAGTAATTTATGTGTTTGATTTATTGCATCGAATCGTTCAAATACGATAATCATACAAGCTCACGTCCACGATCTCATTCGCTTTGATTTCAATTTCTCTAGGGTTAGGGGTTATTGTAGATGAAGTTTATCCTGCAAATAAGTTGCGATTAGACTTTTACAGCAGGAGGTAGAATAGGCCATTAGGATCTGTTTCACCTCTATTAATAAACCACAGCTTTTACATACATTTTTAACCGACTTCAAAAAAGGAGGAGGTTACTCAATCCGACCGTATATATATATATATTTTTTTATGTATGTTCGGGGATAACTTCGTCGTTTATGAACCGATTTTGTCTCAAGTGTGGTACCATGATAAACTAGTATTTGATTTGATTGAACCCCTCGAAAATCGTAGTGACGACTAGTGCGTTTGTTAATTTTTTTCGTCTAATTTCGTTTTATTACTTTTCAATGTAATTGAAGCCATTTTTTTTTCGTTTGCGAGCAAACACGATTATTCGAAATAGAAATATCTCATAAATACAATGCGATTCGATGGTGAATAATGTTTTAAAAATCTTTATCTGTTGGATACCGTCTTCCGTCAAATAGCGTTATCCAATACCGGTGAAACAGGCCCTAAGCAATCAACCAACTTAACTTTTATTTTAATAAAAAATCTTTAAAAAGTTTCCTATATTCAAGTTGTTCCTAGTTCGTCTGGGCTCTGCAGATAAGACAGCAATGGCTCTTCGTAAAGTAAGATAAAATCTCTTAAGCCTTGATTACAATGATAAGAAGCCTCTGGAAATACTCAGCGAGTGTTCTAGAAAAAAGGGTCTTATATAAAAACATTTTAATCAAATATTTATTGCAATTTTTTTTTTAATATAAATAGGTCGAAAAACAAGCGTACGGCTCACCTGATGGTAAGCGATTACCGTAACTTATAATAGACGTCTGGAATTTCTCCAGGAGCTTTAGTGGTTTTGATTGTATTTTTTATATGTTTGTGTTACCTTAACTGTTTGACTTATTGGACCGATTATGATGATTTTTTTTTGTCGAAAACTGGTACTAGTTTTGTAGTTTTATATTTGATTGAAATTTGATGCCTACCCTTTGAGTAGTCTTTAAAATGCGTATTTACTTGACTATTTTTTCGTCTACTTACGTTGTATTACTTGTCGATGTAATTGAAGTCGGTTTTGTTTTTCGTTTGTAAGCAAATACAATTATTATTATTAAACATTAAGTAACACTAAATGAGTTCCAGAGGACTCTTAAAGTTTCGAACCTTAAAGGTTCAAAGTCGGCTCAAATATACAGGTATGTATTTAATTATTCATATTAAAATGGATAAAACCAGAATATAAAACAAGAAGTACACAGACAGGCGCGCCCTGTACATTTTTCGTCCGCCTTGATTTGTCATACCGATTTTTACTTTCCGCGTTTATCGGAATACATTTTAAGAAACTTTTTTGAATAGTACCACACGTCACTATAATTTTATAATTTAAAATTATAATGACGTGATGGTACTATTAAAAAAAGTAAAGTATTTTTTTTTGTACTTTAAAAAAATGTCATCTAAATCCGTAAGTCCCGTTTATAAACAAAATATCATAATTACGATTCTAAAAACAAATGGTATAATTCAAACGTTATTTTAAAGCTGTAACTAATCCGCATACCGGCTACCGGCTCACGAAGCAGCCAAGCAGGTTCGCTACACGTTCATTCATGTGTGCTTTTTATTACTTTGAACTTTTTCATCATAAATAAATTTGTTTCTAAAATTTTTTAACACAGTAGAAGATGCAAGATGGATTAACATTTTGTGATATAACCTATTATGTCCAAATTAAATGTTATTGAAGTAAAACTACGGACGCTTGGCTTGGGGAGTAAGCTGGTGAATGCGTGACGAGATCGTTACGAAAAGGGGCGAGGCGAACGGAGCAAGAGAGAGAGGTGCGAGCACACATTTTGTCTCTCTTTCTTTCATAGCCAGTTACGTATCGTATATCTAAGACACAGTACGGGTCTATTTTAAAGAAGTTTTACTTCAGTCGTGTGGTCTAAAGAACACTTGTTTTTTATTTACATAGACATAAAAACATAGTAAATAATTCAAATAGGAGATACGAGCTCTACGAATAGGTACGGGCATTATCATATTACTATTATTTTAACAACCCTCAATCAAATTTCTACTTGAAAAGTAAAAATAAAATGAATTTACGTTAAGAATAATTAAAAAAGTCGAGCCTCTACAATTTGCAACTTGCTATAACGGGTTATCTTTCGATTTAATATAAAAAGAGATGCAAATATGAATTTACAAAAGAAAAAAAGAGATAGCAAGTATCACGCATATTTTCGTGCCGTAAGACAATAAATTGTGCGAGTTTTAATGGACTCGGAATTTTTTTAATAAACTTATTTATGATGATGTAAAATATTTTACTTAATTGAAATCATTCGCATTAAAAGTACATAATATTTACTATTTAATGTGTGTCCAACATAATATTTATTTAACCGATTTTTTCTACTATAACAAGTATTCAAAAAATATTTCAAATGATATTATATATTTAATTATATTTTGATTTGTTTTAAAAAGTGTGTATTTTATAGCATATTAATGCATTGTTATAAAAAGTATAGAGATTTAAGAGTAAGCGCTTCTTGCACTATTATTTTTTGAGAATAAAGCAATAACCTCCTTAGAGGCGTGCAAAAATACAGTCGAATTTAGAGCATCTTTTTTTTTCGAAGACGGTTAAACATTAAAAATGTTATATTTATAATACAATGATTTCACAACCTGCCAACAACAGCGTGTGCATTTGTTATTCTACAGCTTCTAAGCGATCAATGTCAAAAAATGTCAATAACATTGGTTGAAAAGTTTTTTTCTACAGGATGTGGTCGCGTGAAGCGCATGCGGTTTCGTACAAACTGTTAAACTTTAAATGTTATTGTACCCCTTACGTTCTAAAAATATATTCGTGAAATTTATACTTCGTTACAATGTTAAGTTAAATAAATATGTTTACATAAATCGGTGTTGATTTAAATGGTTTTATTTTGTTTAAGTTTTATATTTCTGCATCTGGTTTTTTTATTTTTAACGGAGTTTAAAATAGAGGTTTCATATAACTTTTACTGGATGTATCGATTTTGATGATTCTTGTTTTAATCGAAAGCTGGTAATTGTCTGGTACTGCTGTGTGGTTATGGCAGTAAAGAATATAGCAACCCCTAGGGCTCTTCCCGTGGGTGTCTTAAGAAGCGACTAAGGGATAGCACAGTTCCACTACCAACCTGGAACTTAAAAAGCCGATCGATGGCGGGATAACCATCCAACTGCTGGTTTTGAAATACACAGCCCGAAGACAGGCAGCAGCGTCTTCGGTGCGACAAAACCAGCCCTGCGGTCACCAACCTGCCTGTTCAGCGTGGTGACCAAGGGAAAAAAGATGAGTTCACGCCATTTTCGGCGCGAACTTGTGAAGGCCTGTGTCCAGCAGTGGACTACGATAGGCTGAAGTGAGTGGGTGTGTGGTACTTGTCGTGTGGCCTCATTAAAATAATAGTAATGGGTGTTTCACAGGTAATTTTTTTTTGTATTACTTTGATGAAGATGAAGAGATTTTTTCTTGAAGTGATTATATAATGATTTGTTACTTATGAAATGTCAATAACACCCTGTTTTTGATACAAAGAGACATATGTTCACTTACAAATTTCAATACTATTAAAAAATATATGATGGGGAATACCAAAAAATTAAAAAAAAAATGGAAAAAAGTTGTATAATTTTTATTTTAACATAGCATTAAAAGCCATGCAAAGTTTTAAAAAATTACGAATATTTCAACTCCTGGGAACGGATCAATATGTTTTAGTATCAAACGACAGGTGACAAAACTCAACGCGAGTGAAATCATGAGGGAGGCTAAAATGTCTAGAGACATACAGCGGACATGTGACTGACACACCCCAAATCAAATCAAAACTTTCTTTATCCAAGTAGGCTTCTAAGGCACATTTGAATCGTCATTTTATTTTATTTTTTCATATTTTGCACAAAGTAGGAAGGTAGGTTCATATTTTTTATTAATTGTAAATGACCAGTCAACCTGCAGTAGAGAATGGTGGATTAAGCTCTGCCCCCTATGCCCAGCAATATAATTTTACAAGCGTTTTTTTTTAATTGGTTTACCAGCAGGTTATTACACTAAAACATCATTACAAAACGGGATAAACATTATTCTTAATCTAAGTGCACAACTCATGAAAGTAAATATATAATATAACACAATTCAGTAATCCAAATTGTGACTGAAAAAATGCTAAAACTTACATCAAGAACATATCTAAAAGCCACATATCACGGTATCACAATAGCACAGTACTTCTCCGAACCATTATAAAAATTAACGTCAAACAATCGTAGTTAAACAATTGCTTGCTTTACCGACAAAAATACTTATAAAAAAATTATTATATAAATATAGACAAACAGTTTATCTTCAAAACTTTCAGGACCTACACAACGACAAGTGTACCTGCGCCAGCATTTAAAAAAGTAAAAATGTACCTTCATACAAAATTATCCAAAAGAAAAAATAATACTATTGACATTTGACATTTAATTAAAAATATATTTCTTAATCATATTTGAGTTTCAATTACGTATCGTTACATCAATGCCTATTTCTATTAACTTAGTCGCGTGTCTAAAGGTCAGAGCGGCTTCATTGCAGGACGTAAATGTTTCGTGTCGAAAGTCATTGAACAAAAGAACTATGGCACGATAAATACCCGCGCTATCCGGACAGCGTTATTCACCCGAAAAAATGTTTTGACTTAATTCATAGGCTGAAGCGGTGTTGTGTAACTTTATATAGTAAGTTATTCCTTCTCTTACATAGGGAAAGATGTCTATGTTCAGTAAGTGAGATGTTACAAGTTGAAACTTGGTGTTATTGATTGTGTTATAAAATCATGTATACTCCCATAGACAGAAAATGACATAGGATTTTTCCGATCAATACTTCGGCCTCTAAAGGTCGAGTCTATTATCAAAGAGAAAAAAAACGAGTGTTTTTAACTTATATTTCCCTCTCAACTTCCGTTCGTCACTCTTAATCACACTTTTCGTAACGTCACGCTTTCGTCACGCATTCACCAGCTTGCTTCCTAAGACAAGCGTGCGTAAAGAAGTTATACTTCAAAATTTTTCATTTAAGTCCATTTTTTTACATTGTGATTTTTGATAACTGTGACGACATAGATTATTTTGCTGTGACGAGAAAAAATCATAAAAAAATAAAGTATAAAACTAAATTTGATGAAATAAAAAATAAGGTACTTTTATTGTTACATACGCTTCAGGCCTCCAGTGGATCTGTAATATAAGTACTAATGTATTGTGTTTCATATTTTTTGTCGCACTTACAAATTTTTTACCTTTTTTTTTTACATAAATTACAAACCACGTAAAAGTACAATAACAATACGGTGGTGTGTGAGCAAAACGATTAAAACACTTGTTGTAATTTAATCGCAAAACGATTAAAACACAACAAGCAAACAAAAAAAAAACTAACTCATCCGATTACATCGACATCTTAAACGCGAATGATTAAAGAAATTGACAGTTAATAATCGGCTGTCACCTTCAACTCGGACTTGTAGAATCGATTTAATAATCGATTAAAACAGTTTAACATTTGACGCCCACGCATTGTCGTGTTGTCGTTAAAATCCGGTTTGAATAAAGATATGTTAAAATCGGATTTATGTCGAGTGTTGTATTCTTTTTATTGCTTGATCTCGGTATTATGATACAGGTTTGGATAAATATCAAATATTGTTGAATATATTTTGATGTTGATTGAATCGGTAGATTATAATAAATAGATTAAAATAAATGTACAAATTGATATTCGATTTTTGATAATAAATTACTCTTATTTTTTTTTTTATCTATAACACCTCTTTAACTTCTAAGCATAAACTTTTTCTTTCATTTAAAATATCATAACTTGATATTTTAAATAAATAAAAGGTAACGCATCGTGTTATAACAATATAACAATTAGATTTAAATCTATATCTTTGATACAATTATTAATCATTTCTTAGAAAGTAATATTTATTAAAATTTTCGCTAAAACTTCACGTCTTATACCGCGTACCACTTCTCAAACCGCGTGCCTTGATCACTCGAGCCGATCCCGAACATTTAGGAAAATGGAAATCTCAGTTCGTTTGCTGATAGAAAACGTGCCTGTCGCTGATGGCTCGTCGCGACGTCTGCAGGGAGCTGTAATTGCGGACCAAATGATTTCTTACAAGGGTAAGCACGCTTTCAAATCTATGCACGGTTTAAAGTGTTTTGAGTGTGTTCCTCATGCTGAGTTTTTGTTGATACTGTAATTATAATATATAAGTCACTATATAAGTATATAATAGAATGATCGTGAAAGAAAAAAAAAATCGGCGTATAGCTAAACTTAAGCTCGTATTTGTATAGAAACAGGCAAACGTAACGGAACGTAATAGATGTTATAATTTGTTGTATCAATAATTATCATTAGTCATAATTGAACCATAATTGTGCTATAATTATTTCCCAATGGATTCCTAGTGTAACTAAAATTTAAAACTATGAAAAGTAGAGAGTAATAAATAGTAAAATATGAATTGATACCATTATCAATAGTAATTTAAAACTGTTGCGAAATAATTACATTATTATTTTATTGAACTAAACTATAGACCACTAATCATATGTGTTTCATTTTAAAAACATTTTAGTATTTACCGTTATCGAATTAAATCACCATTTATCACGCGAGGGTAATAAATAAAATGTATTGTCTGCTCATAACGACCCCGCTTCATAGTTACCTAATCCTAGTTCGTCTTCAAAGTAATATCGGTAATTTACACGCGAACTTATCGATTTGGAATTTTTTCGTTTTGTTTGCCATTTTGAGACATGAATTATCTATGACTTCAATTCTTCGATTATAAAACTATAGTTTGTTTAGTTGAAAGCACTTTTATCAGACAATTTATTACTGGTTGAGAATTTCTTATAGATATGTGTATTCCATTTCTCAAGGTCGAGTATAGGATATAACATCAACAGTTTTTAATTTTTCCTAATAGCGATAGGTTTTTGACATAATTTTTATGGGGTTTACGTCGAAATTCTATTTTTAGTAGTAACCCACTTCAGAGATAGAGTATTGAAACTGGCTATTAAAGGAGTCGAGCATTAATGAAAATTTAAATACAAATTTGAACATACTTTTAAAATGGAATAGATAATATGAAAGGGATATGGAATAATGTTTTATGATATAACCAGATATATATGATATATTATGCGTCTGGGCAAACGCAGTTTGGGACGTCCTCCGGCCCGTTGGACCGACGATCTAAGATTGCCGGTGTAGGCTGGATGAGGATTACGGAAAACCGGGATATCTGGCGCGAACTTGGGGAGGCCTATGTCCAACAGTGGACTGCAATAGGCTGAGCTGACTGAACTGACTGAACCAGCGATACATAGTTATTTTATTAAATTCAATATTGATTATAGATTTTGTTGGTCATTTTGAGTTACTGCTATTACTTCAACCTTCCAAGCGCCGTGGTCATGGAACCCGTGGTAATAGCGTAATAAGCATAAAACTTAAAAGTAGTTATATTCTATAAATTGTATTAGTCATCATAATATTTACCAGAAAGATAATGTAAATCTTAAAGGTCGCAAGCCAACAAGATAGTAATTTACATAACGGTATGACGGAGCAAGGAGTACTAAATTTCCAACGGTTTCTGATTAAACATTTAATAAACGAACGTAAACAAAAGTATTATAGAAACCTGCCTGTCTTGGAAAGTCTAATGAGAATTACTGCATATCACTGATAGATGTATGCTGCTCAGAATTAAGCCTTGAGATTAATTATCCTTGAGGGTTTCGTTATAGTTTCGTTGTTAGGTGTGTTGGCTTACTGGGACTGTGTTTTGTTGTTACTTTTGTTCTGGTGTGACTTCCAATCTCCATCTGTATCCGGGGCCGCGGATTCAAGTGTAGATTTTTGGTCAAAAATTTGTTTGTGGAATGGAAATTGATGATTGGCTTTCTACCGTGCATTGAAGAGTTAATTTACTTTAAATATTTTGCTTACAGTTTTGATGGCATAAATGGTATACCATAAATGTATTAATGAGGTTCGTTTAAATACCATCTTCATTATTATTTTTTTATATATTTTTTTTTATTTAAAAATGTTTTGATTGTTAAATATTTTTTAAAACAAATATGTAAAAATGGGTACGTTTTTCGTGGTTCGAATTTAAATTGCATCGAACGCTTGGACATTTCATATGCATTGTCTCATTTCCCTGAGGGTCACAGTTCATTCCAGCAACAGCACTGAATATATCACTAGCCGTTTTCTCGCAACTTTACTCGTATCTGTATCTATATTTATAAGTGTTTTATTTAAATCTAAGTCTACTAAAAGTTTAAAAAGTATTTTATGTTTGTTTTTAAAACACTGCCATGCCCCATTTAACCCCTATAAAGGAGGGAGTTTCAAAAATACCGCTTTGAATCTGAATTTATTTCTAATCAAAAGCTAAACTATAATAATCTCATTCATATTTAGCTTCAAAAATCAATTCGAGACTTACGGATGGATAAGCAAAGACATTGAGACATCAGAAAACTTCCAAATTAGGTGAATACCGTAAATGATTCACTGCACATTGAAATAAGGCTCGGTGTTAGTGAACCAGTCAATCAGTAAAGTGTTGTTTTTATACGCATACATTTTAACAACTTCTTTTTATGGTGGTAAGAATATATCGTCGTCATGTTCACAATGTTTCCTGTATGGTGGTTATTTATTTATAGTTATTGCCAATTTGTTATTATTTTAATTATATCAGTATACTTAATGGCAAAGAAATCGCCTGAAGTAGTTGAAATGTATTGACTATAAGAATGAATACGCAAAATTCACAAATATTTTTTTATAATGTAAAGCATATTTGCTGTGTGGCTACGCCACCAAAGAATATAGCCACCCCCTCTCCCGTGGGTGTCGTAAGAGGCTACTAAGGGATAACAAGGTTCCACTACCACCTTGGAACTTAAGAAGCCGACCGGTGGCGGGATAACAATCCAACTGCAGGCTTTTAAACACACAGGCCGAAGACGGGCAGCAGCGTCTTCGGTGCGAGAAAGCCAGCCCTGCGGTCAACCCGCGTGCCCAGCGTGGTGACTATGGGCAAAATACATGAGTTCGCGCATTTTTGGCGCGAACTTGAGGAGGCATATGTCCAGCAGTAGACTGGCTGGAATGATGATGAAAGCATATTTTGGGGTAGTTTCACTTTTTAGTCGCTATTTTTTGTGATTCCGAATGTCGTTAGCTTTGATAAAAGCAGGAAATTCAATAGACCAATAAAGGATGGTTTTGAATTTTTTCGGAGGACCGATGGACCGACCCGTCCGAAATGGCGCTAGGCGATTAGTTTTTGCGTCGTGATTGATGGGTTTGCCATCGACTCGAATATCAGCCGATATTTATGTTCGTTGAAAAAATACTTTGTTGTCAAAGGATGCGAAAGAGTAGATGATATTTTGCGTAGAAACTCTCTTTATTTTGGCTAAAATTGTATACCCATTGACAAGCCTATTTGCGATTGGCGTTTGTAGTGACCCCGCTTTCTGCTTCGGATTCGATTCCCGCCTAAGTTTAAGTATTATATATTCGATTTTCTCTGCATAATCTACATTTTGAATCTGTGATAGCTTCATTTTTAACCATAATTTTTATTTGTAAAATAACAATTCGAAGGTGTTTTTGAAGTCTATTTGAACAATACTATTTTTGATTTTGATTTTCGATCTAATGACTAATCTTTCTCCATTCATTGTCAATTCATCTATAACACTACTATGTTATAGGCTTTTTTGTTAAATGGTCTTAACCAATTTATAGTAAAAAGTTGGTACTAAGTTAGTATCCATATTTTATTTATGGAAGTCCACTCAATAAATCTCCACTAATTAAGATTAAACAAACACCCCATTTCAAAGAATATTTCATAAGAAAGAGTTGCGTTCTCGAACCAGCCTGTGAAAGTATTTAATACGTTTGTGTTTTATAAAAATACGTGGAGGTAAAAAATAAAAACAAAACACGACGATTTGTCTGCATCGCCGGATATTATTTTAAATGAATTCTGTCACGCGAGGACACATCCGCTTACCAGAATTAGGCAGCTCACGATCAGGCTATTTTAACCCGTATCATTTCCAAAATAAAACCAAATTTCCTTCGACCGAGCGTCGTGATATCGCCCAGCAACTGAATTAAATAAAACGAAAAAATTTACTTTTAAACCCTTAATTTACGAACAATAAGCAAACAATTTGCGGACACAGCAATAAACTCGAGTTCATTAAATTGAATTTCGACAAAACCGAATGATAATAAATACAATACATCGCGACAAAATTATCTCGTAATCCGGTAAATACGAGTATAGCTTGACTCTTATACAGATTGCTACAGGGGCGATAATTGCGTGATAATTGCTTTACAAACTGCGTGGTTGTAATTGATTCAGTGATATTGTTTGGGGATAGGTCGCTGGTTCACATTCCGGTACCGGAATGTGCCGGAGACTGATTTATAACCCGGTTCTGCTTTAAACCAGCGTTGGGGACAGCGACGGACGCACGATTAATTAAACCATTTATAAATACAACTTCGCGATAAATATTTAACGGAGTAAAGATGTTGTTCGTCACTAAACATTAAATGGCTTCTTAAATAATGCAAGTCACACACTTTTAAAGTGAATACAAAATATTTGTGAACATAAAGTATTGTGATGGCATATACTAGTTAAGGTCGACGAGTGTAGACCCCAGTTTAATCTTTGCACGTGAGAAATAATTGTTTAAACCGAACATGCGTTTATCGTGGTCCAGGCGTTTATGTTTGTCTTACATATCATTAGAGGACATTAGAGGACGTTGCTAGGTGGTGCTTAGGCATTTGATAATTCAACATGTTACTAATTTTGTACTAAAACACAGTTTATATATTATTTTCAAAAGAGTAACTGCCGAGTTTCTTGCCGATTCTTCTCTGCCGAGTCTACATTCCGAATCGGTGGTAGCTTTACTTCGACAAATATAATAATTTATTTTTAAAGTTTTAATTTGTAAAATGACGATTCGAAAGTGTGCTTAGAGCCAATTTGAATAAAGCTGTTTTTGATTGAATAATTTTAGATATATTTTTTTAAATTTATTCATAATTTAATGACGACTAAATCAGAATCAGAGCATTTAAGTTGATGTAAATATTCTTATGTTCAATAAATTTACTTTATTAATAAAGGATGTATATTATATCAATAAAGCATCGTTATTGATATTATCGGTCACCAACCCGCCTGCCCAGCGTGGTGACTATGGGCAAAGCACATGAGTTCACGTTATTTTTGGCGTAAACTTGTGGAGGCCTATGTCCAGCAGTGGACTGTATAGGCTGTAATGATGATAATAATGATTGACATTATAGTTGTTGTTATAACATGGCATACTAAGGCACAGGGCAGTAACAGAATTTTAAAAATCTTTATTTCATATGCATGCGTAATCTTTTACAAAACTTTGACAAAACTTTGAAACTCTTTTTTTATAACTAAACGTTAATCTTTATTATTACTTTATTATTTACAAAAATGTAAAAAAAAATAATTTTTAGAAAATACAAATAAGCAACAAAGAAAATATAGAATTTTCTGTGTAACAATAGAAAATGAACATGTAGGAATATTCGTCCAGAACTAAGGAGCTTGCATTCCAAAACGTTCTTCAAGTTTACGACGGGATGCAATATTGTAAACTGCACGTTTCTCAAAATATTTTTAAAGTACGCTATATTGAACCTTACGGAGCAGTAACAAGAACTGCTAAGGTCTAGCTGATCTTAGCATATGTCTATGTATAATAATATTGTTCTGTATTCTTGGCATTTTAGATGTTAGTTTTAGTTCCAAGACTGTTCTAATGCCATCTCTTATGAAGGAGGAGGAGGACGCTAAACTTAATCTAGATCGCTGCTTCTCTAAGAGTTGGGGGATATATTACATTTATATGCATAGAAATGTAGCCCTACATGCCATTGTCATGTAACAACTTGATAAAGACTTTATTACGATTACTGATTTCTTTAATTTTTTTTATATCTTGGAGAACATGTTTTATAATAAAAAAAATCAATGATATTGATTTTTTTTGATAAAGATATATGTGTATAACTTAGTTTCCAAATTTATATAAAATAAAAAATCAATGATAAGTATAGTTTTTTTTTTGATAAAGATATATGTAGGTATATCATTTAGTTTCTAAAAAAACGATATCTTCCAGACAATTTCAGCTTAGGGTGGTTCAGTAGGAGCGGCTAGGAAATGTACAGGGAATAGGGATACATGATAGGGTTGTGCTGTGTTTACAATTAGGATGAATTCTATTATAAATAATAACCGTCCGCCAAAATATTTGTTCCCGCATAATTTACGACCGACTGCTCTAAATTAAATAACTCTTTTTGTGTTTGTTATTGACGGGTCAGTATTTGTATGTATGAGCATTGAAAAGAAAATCGATATACTACCATAAAAATTATTAAACATCTTAAAAATGATTTAGAATGCGATAGACATAAACATATCGCCTTTATCGTCTTTATGTGATATATGTGTTCTATTTATATAGCATGTTTATTATTATATATTATCTATATGTACTTTATTGAAATATATTCTCATTTGCACACCAATTATTTGTTCACTTCCTAACTGCCGTTTTTGTTTCGTGTCCTATAGGCTATACGCTAGATCGCGCTTGCGCTAGAGCGATAAGACCGCCTTTGTACATCTTTCATTTTATGTTTTTTTTGTTTCTTTTAATGGTGTACAATAAAGAATATTATTTTTTTTTCTTTAAAACTCATTAAAATTTACTTTCATCCAGACATTAAAATGCGATCTAAGTTATGTATAGCGCCCCTAGCGGTTCCGTTCAGATTATAATCATAAGATATCTCCCGGGTTTAACGCTAGAGTGCTCTTCAATTAGACCGAGTCTCCAAGTATTAACTGCATCAAACCTTATTATGATCTATCTTTTGATAATACCAAGTTAATACACCCTCGAATATTAGTTGCCCAAATAGAAAATTAAACATAATCATTCAATCATCAATCATGAAAATATAATATTAATGTTAATTCTCTGTATTTCTAAAGTTAAAAGAAAATTAAATGGCCTACATGAACGGCTTAATTCAATCGGTTAATTTAAGTATAAATTTCATATTGGGCGTGGATAAACCATGTGACAGCTATAAGTCAATATTTTATAATAGAATAGGATATAGCCTTGGGGAAATAATCTGTTCTGCTTTGGCGCTGTTAGAAAACATTAATCTGAATAAATTAACGGATTACTCTGCTTACAAAAATATTTTTCTGATTTACAATCAGAACAACATAGAGGTTATTAAACAAGCAAGTGTTCTTAAGTTCCTTAATGTTAAACTAAGCCTTTAGAAGCTTGCAAACAACCACGACGTTCTTAAAATTATAACAGGCACTCTTAAAAATGTGACCAGGGTGACCCAGGTTTGTAGGGATTTGATGGTGTTTGAGAAACCAAAATTTCAGTCGTAGTATCCCAAACAAGAGACTGGTTTGTCAAATTTTTCGGAGTTTTGATGAAAATTTAAAGTTTATCAAACAAAATTTCGTTTGGTTAATATGGTCTGCACTGATATCGGTTATTAGGATTGTATTTATAGTAAAGCTTTAGGCAAATTCTGTCTCGTACAAAGTCAGAAAACAGAGCAAGCGCTTTGTCTATAGACTACCAAAATATGGCGTTTGAGAGCGAATATTAATTTTAAGAAAGTATATAATGTAGATTTACAACAGATATACACAGATAGCAAGGCCTATTATTTTGATTAATGTGTTATTAGAGGTTATAATTATTATACAATTACTTTTCCAGAGTAAAGAGCTAAGTGGCGGTGCGTGCACGCGCGCTCCGGATAGCCTTCCTGGCTTGACGCACCACTACCCTCATTGCTTGGATAGGTAGGTTACTCCACTAGTGACCGATTCCTACAAAATGTATCTTGTCTTACTGAGATTAAAAATCATGTTAAATTTATTACGTATTCATGTCAAAATTGAACTTAAATAAGGAAACTAACACGTGGGCAAGTTTTATTGTACTGTAAGATTCGCAAGCCATGAGTATTTAATATATAAACGTTATGCTGGTAGATAAAATGAAAAATAAGCATTTCAGCTCATGAGTTGAAATATTTTTTTTCCGGTTTCAAGCTGACTTTGTTACTTCGTACCTTACACGGAGTTGAAACGTTAAATAAAGTTGTAAAATTATTTACTTTTAAATTTGATATTTATATGGTAATCTTCTTTGGTAAACTTTTAATAAAAATAATATGTATGCTTGATATATTAAATCTTTAAAATCAATCCAACATAAAAAACTTCACATTAATTTCAGATCTCCTCCACAATGCGACATAATGGGTGGTTCGAAGCTAGACGCGGGCGAAGCAAGCGAACCAAGCGAAGCGAGCGAAGCAAGCCCGAGCTCATCCGAGGAGTGGAACTCACCTACAGAACTGAGTTGCTACCGGCGGCTCGGGGAACGCCTGGAGCGCCTCGAGCGCCCGCCGCTTATGAAGAGGCTCGCGCTGGGCTTAAGCGGAGCGCTGCTGCAGGCCTCCGACGACGACGCCACGCCTCTCGTCACTGACACCCCGACCACGTGAGTGAGATCTCAACCATACATTTATCAAACTCACACACATTTATACACATATACCACTCATCTCAGCAGTTCTGCTGCTTCAGTTCTTCCGAGGGCCAAAAAGATAATGACTGTACAATACTGCCACTTTATCTCAAAACGCGTCTTTTGGTTGGCTTCTAAGTTTATAATTGATAAATAAACAGTTATTTTCATCATTATCATACATAAATTGGATCGTAACGAAAAGTTTAGTAATATACATTGTCACTAGTAGGAATTAGAAAAATTTGAAGAGTCGTGACAGGAAATGGTCTTAAAATGCTTTCTATGTTTAGTAAAAAATGCCATTTGTAATCTAAAAGGCTAATTATTAAAAATTTTCGAGTCGAGAGAAAAGAAATTATTATTAAATTTGGGTTGTATGGAAGAAATGGCTAAATAGCCATTGAACTTCACAGTCTGCAACTTGTTTAATGTTTAACATGTAGTTGTGGTGTACAATAAAGTATAAATAAATAAACAAATAAAAATAAACATTTTTGAATATCATATCAAAAATTGACCGCTCTAGCGGGGTTTGAACCCGCGTCTCCGACTGACCGTGTCGGCGCTCTAGCCAATTAAGCTATGGAACAATGTACCCGCTAGATTCGCTACATAGACGGTCAGTCGGAGACGCGGGTTCGAACCCCGCTGGAGCAGTCAATTTTTGATATGATATTCAAAAATGTTTAGAATTCCTAATGTGTTGGTAACACAAAAATAAAATCGTAAATATTAAAATAAAAATAATTTGCTTTCGTTTGCTTCTTCTCTTAGCTTTATTACAATTCCTGACAATTTTCTTGAATCTACAATTGAATTATCTCCTTTTATTTTTAAGTATCGATATTAACATGAACCCAAAACTACCTTTCAGTCCTACAAATGTCCCGTTATGCCTGAACGGCGGGTACATCAACGAGGCCTCGGAGGCGGAGGCGCGCACACGGGAGAGCAACCGCGTGCGTCGCGACCCGCTGCCTCTGGACCAGGAGACCGATTTTAGGAAATGCAATAATATTAGTAATGGGTATGTTCATATTGAGATAATATGAGATAAACTGAGGTAGGGCACAGCAGGAATTTCCTGCTCAAAATATGGAGCAGCCCGACTGGGGTAGTACCTCGACCTTACAGAAGATCACAGCTAAATAATACTGTTTTCAAGCAGTATTGTGTTCCTGTTGGTGAGTAAGGTGACCAGAGCTCCTGGGGGGATTGGGGATTGGGTCGGCAACGCGCTTGCGATGCTTCTGGTGTTGCAGGCGTCTATAAGCTACGGTAATCGCTTACCATCAGGTGAGCCGTACGCTTGTTTGCCGACCTAGTGACATAAAAAAAAAAAAAAAAAAACTTATTTTGTTATTTACAATTGGTTAGGTAACGGGCTGTATTTTTGAAGTTAAACTCCTTTACGCGAGCTTGACTTGGGGAGTAACCTGGTGAATGCATAACGTAAGCGTTCCGAAAAGTATGATTTGGTGAAGCGAGCAAGAGAGAAGGGTATTAGCACATACTTTTTTTTCTCTTCCTCTCATAGCTAGTTACGTTTCGTATATTTAAGACACAGTGCAGGATTATTCTGCAGAAGTTTTACTCCAATCGTGTGGTCTAAAGCACACTCGTTTTTTGGCTAATCTCCAAAATAATATGTATAAATAATGGCGAAAACAATGGCACGAAACGAAGTCTCGTTAGATGATAATCCGAAAAAAAGAATCAGGGGGCTCATAAGCACACAACAAGCATCGAGATATACAAAAATTTGTCATGATAAAGGATGAATACAGATTTTTGAATTGATTTTTGAGTGTGCCACGTTCTTATTTTCTTAATAACTTGGTCGGCAAAAAAGCGTACGACTCACCTAAAGGTAAGCGATTACCGTAGCTTATACCGTTCTACAACACTAGAAACCGCAAACGCGTTGCCGACCTGATCCCCTATTCACCCCCCCCCCCCACAGTAGCTCTAGTCACCTTACTCAACAAGAGGGACACAAAACTGAAAACAGTATTAGTACATGTATTAAGCTTTTCTTTTGTAAGTAGTCGAGGTAACTACCCCAGTCGGGCTGCTCCACAAAAACCAGTTCGAAGAATTTTAAGTTTTTAGAATTTTTGTTTAAAATTCTAATTTATCTCATGTTTTTATGGTCTAGTTAGCATCCCTCCCTTATTTTTACCTTTTTTTTGAGTTTACCCCTTAAGGATTCATTTTCATATAAGACCCCCAGTATGAAAAAAAAATATGAAGACTAAAATCACGAACAGAACGAATGGCCTCGTTACGTTTTTGTCAACGCCGTTTAGCACCATAGCGTTAACTTAACCCTTAATTAGGTGCATGGGGTCACGGCTATTTCAAATTGAAAAATATATATCTTTGAGAGATTTGAGCGCGCCCACGCTCACTGTAGCATATATACCGGCTATTATATTTTCAAAGTGGCTAATGATAGGCAATTATTGGAATGGCTGGGAGGTGTCTGACAATGAGCAAGATGTTGCTAGTTCTGCTTCGGAAGACAAATTAGCAAACGGCAACGCTGTGAATAGTTCCCATGATTCTGGTAGTAAAAGTAAAGAGTTCGCAGATAGTCAAGTTATATCATCTGAATCATCGGTGGCAAAAGTGAAGAAGAAGAAGAAATGTACTTCATTGTGCATATTACATAACATACATCTTTAAAAATAAAATTTGCAAAACAATATTATGCACAAAGCGGTCTTATCGCTAGGTAAGCGATTTCTTCCATTGATGTCGATTGCAATGAACAACTTCGCACTAGTTATAATTTTGGAAGAGAAATAGAAATTTGGCTATATTTTGTCATCTTCTAAAGTTATCTGGCATCAACGCATTTGTCATACACAGATCGAATGCTAATAAGAATATTAGACATACAAGACAGATTTTTTTTAAAATTGGCAGCAGCACTTGTAGAAAGTCATTAGAGGCATTAGTAGCTTTCTGTCCCTACGTCAACAAAAAAAAATGTCTCCGTGAAGCACATGATATGGAAAAGACGGTGCATCAGTCAATATCTAAGCGCGGGCGTTGCTCGTTGTGTCCTAGGAAGAACGACAAAAAAGTGCCAACCAAATGTCATAAGTATTGTAAATGTGTTTCTTATCAACACTTTAGAGTATACTGCGTCGATTGCAGACAAAAATAATCGGCTAATGAGACTGATTTTTTTTTTTAAATAAACGAAGCGACTAAGCCAAAAATTATGTAGTTTTCGGAGTAGTTAGAAGTTTGTCATTTTTTGTTTAAATTTTAAGTCAGAGCTATATTTGTGTTTATGAAAGTTAAAGATAATAAAGTAAATTAATATTTTATATAATACAAACGTTTTTGGGGTCACTCGAGACCCCATGCGACTAATTGGGTGATTTTCTTAATGCGTCTAATTAAGGATTAATGATGGCATTACTTGATTTGTTTATTGACCATTTGATATGGTGTTAATATTATTCTTAGACTAGGAAGCCTTTTGTGTGCTTATTTAGACAGTCGATCTGACGGAGTGAACTCCAGTCGTACGTCGGAGCTGACACACAACACTTATTTTCTCTTAAAATCTGATTTACTATTACTTAAATAATGCGGTACGATGCATGTATATGTAACATAATGGTTTGAAAGACGGAGGTGGTTGTGTAATTACTTAGTTAAGACAATATCTTAGCTATATGATATGCCGTCTCTTTTTGTGAGTGTAGGTGGGTGTATGGCCGTTGCGGATGTTTATGTTTTTCTGATATGTGCAGTGTACTTGTGGTGTATGTTGGTGTCGGTTAAGTGGGTGGTTTAAGTGAGCTATAATTGTGTGAGTGTGTTATTTGTTGAGTGCTGTCAGTGATGTCGCTCCAAGCGAGTGACAATGAGGAGTCACTGAAAATCAGCGTCTCACCATTGTTTGCAATGGTGTGACAAATGCTGAGTGGCTGCCTGTATTGTTCGTAATATCTATGAAACTGTATTTGTACTTTTTTTTGGATATTTTTATTGTGAACAATAAAATATTTTTCTTTCTTCTTTCTTTCTTTCTATAAGGATACTATATCAACTTTTATTATGCAATGGTTTTTTATCTTGAATAAAAAAATCTCTGTGTCTATTGAACTATCGTTTTATATACTTATAATCTGAGTTTAATTAGTCCTGCTAAATCCCAGCAGGCCGAGCACGGGCAGCGGCGCGACATCGTCGTCCGGCGAGTCTTCGTGCTCCGCCAACAACAACAGCGCGCGCCCGCTCGAGCCCGAGCTGCGGCACGCGCCCTGGTTCCAGCAGGGGATACCCAGAGAGGTAAACTTTCATGTTCCATATATGTAGTTCGTAGATCAAGTTGTTATTTATTTACACTTTCGCACACTAATGCACGGTTTTAACAATATGACAAATGATTGGGTATGTTGTTAACTTAGAGGATGTAGTATATGCCCACGATCGTTATGAGGTGTATATGATAACAACTGGGACTGATAGGTTAACGTGCTCTCCGAGGCATGGTGAGGAGATCCACAAGGACAGACATCCAAATCGGAAAGATATATTTGTACAAGTACATGTTTGCATGCAACTCTCATGATAATGTGTTTGGTGACAAACTTAAATAGATTTAAATCTATCATGAATGTCATTTCTCGATAATATTTTAATTTTAATTGTAATCTTAATATCTGATATTGCTAGAATTCTGTCACGTTTTTTGTTGTCTTTTTTTTTGGTTTCAATCATATTTTATTGGCATTTTAATTTTGTATACGAAAATATATATCTAAATTTAGACCCTTAGAGTTGAAATTAGTATGCCTTTTTTATTAATGTACTAATTGCTGTTATTTGTGCTATTATTATGTGAAGACTTAACTGGTGAATGTATGTCACTTAAATTTTATTTTTAATGTATATCAAACTGTATGTCTTCCTAATAAACATAAATAAATAACTAAATAAATAAATACAAATGTCCACCCCGAGCGGGAATCACACACGTACCACTTTTTTTATATCACTAGGTCGGCAAACAAGCGTACGGCTCACCTGATGGTAAAGGATTACCGTAGCTTGTATACGCCTGCAACACCGAAAGCATCGCAAGCACGTTGCCGACCTAATCCCCAATTCCACCCCAGGAGCTCTGGTCACCTTACTAACAGGAACACAATATTGCTTGAAAACAGTATTCACCTTAACACCCAGACATCCATCTTGCGACTCTGTTATGTCAGAACTACGGATTCGCCAAACTGAGGTTTTGAGAGTACTCCGTAACTTGGATGTGAAAAAGGCTAGTGGCCCTGGCGGGATACCAGCAAGAGTACTTAAACACTGTGCTCCTGAGTTGTCTCCTATTCTCACGCACTTGTACCGCCTCTCTCTAAAATCCGCTGAAGTTCCTAAAGCATGGAAGATTGCCAACGTACAACCTGTACCTAAAAAAGGTAGTCGTGCCGACCCGGCTAACTATAGACCTATCGCGATCACCTCCATACTGTGTAAAAGTTTGGAGCGTATACTGAATGATAAGCTCCTAGCATACCTCGAGTTGAATGATCTCCTGTCAGACCAGCAATACGGTTTCCGCCGTAACAGGTCCACGGGGGATCTTTTAGTGTACGCCTCGCACATCTGGGGCGAAGCCTTGGACAAGCACGGAGAGGCGCTAGCTGTCTCACTTGATGTATCGAAGGCATTTGACCGGGTCTGGCATGAGAGCCTATTGAGGAGGCTTTCAGCTTACGGAATACCCCCGAGCTTGTGTGACTGGATATCAGATTTCCTGAGTGGGCGATCATTTCGGGTGGTCTTAGATGGCTCCTCGTCTGACTTGATGGCGGTTAATGCCGGTGTCCCTCAGGGATCAGTTCTCTCTGCAACCCTCTTCTTGATTCACATTAATGACCTCCTCAGGCCCGGTATCATTGGATACGCGGATGACAGAACTGTTACGGAGAGATACATGTCCGGTCCCCGAGCTGGTGGGGCTGTAACTCTTGAGCATAGAGAGGCTCTGGTTGAACGGATGAATTTGGCTTTGAAAGAGGTATCCGATTGGGGTGAGCCAACCTAGTCAAATTTAATGCTTCCAAAACGCAAGCATGTCTTTTCACCGCTAAACGGAGTCCATTCCCATTAGCTCCGACTTTCCGAGGTGTATCTGTACCGATCACCAATAGTATTGATCTTCTAGGCATAAATATTTTGTCTGATATGAACTTCGGACAATGCATAGAATCCAAGGCAAAAATTGCTGGTATGAAACTTGGTATCCTCAATAAAGTCAGGCAGTACTTCACACCGGAACAGCTTCTTACTCTCTACCAAGCACAAGTTCGATCGTGTATGGAGTACTGCAGCCACTTATGGGATGGCTCTGCCAAGTACCAGCTCGCTGCTTTGGATTCTGTGGATCGACGCGCCAGAAGACTCATCGGTGACAAATCGCTGGTTCGCTCTAGACTTCAAAGTCTCGAACATCGGCGCAAGGTTGCCTGTTTGTCGGTATTTTACAGATTATATTTCGGAGAGTGTGCTCTAGAACTATACAATTTGATTCCACCATCACCTTTCTACCACTGAACCGCAAGGCATCGCATGAATCTGCACCGCTATGTGGTTGAAATCCCACGATCTCGCACTAAACGGTTTGCTTCCTCGATCCTAATGCGCACTACAAAAATTTGGAATGCCCTTCCGGCTTTTGTTTTTCCAACGAACTATAACTTTGGTATCTTTAAATCAAGAGTGAATAGGCATCTTCTAGGCAAGCGCGCACCATCTTAGGCTGCATCTTCACTTGCCATCAGGTGAGATCGCAGTCAAGCGTTAGTCGATATAATAAAGAAAAAGAAAAAAAATTGCTGTGATTTTCGGTAAGGTGGAGGTAGTTCCCCAGTTGGGCTGCTGTTATTTGAAAGGAAAAACAGGAAAAGTGAACGAAACGTAAAGTACAAGTGACCCTACAGATCGCGCTGGAGGTGCTGGGCGCGGCGGCGCCGGGCGCGTTCCTGGTGCGCGGCAGCACGACGCAGGCGGGCTGCCTGGCGCTGTCGCTGCGCGTGCCGCGCGCCTTCGCGCCCGCCGGCATCGCGCACTACCTCATCCTGCGCACGCCCAAGGGGTACAAGATCAAGGTAGCCGCCTCGTGGTCTATCGTTCCTGGTGCGCGGCAGTACGACGTGTATTAGTAAATTAACTATATTTGAATTTCGACCAAGTTATAATTTTAAGCGATTGCTGGGATTTTATGTGCTGTGTGGTTACGGTACTAAAAAATTTAGCAACCCCTTCTCTTCCCGTGGGTGTCGTAAGAGGCGATTAAGGGATAACAAGGTTCCACAACCACCTTGGAACTTAAGACGTCGACCGATGGCGGGATAACCATCCAACTGCTGGCTTTGAAATACACAGGCCGAAAACGGGTAGCGGCGTCTTCGGTGCAACAAAGCCAGTACTGCGGTCACCAACCCGCCTGCCCAGCGTGGTAACTATGGGCAAAACACATGAGTTCACGTTATTTTTGGCGTAAACTTGTGGAGGCCTATGTCCAGCAGTGGACTGTATAGGCTGTAATGATGAATAGTTTGAATATACGGAGCCCACGACCACCCGCAGGGCTTCACGAAGGAGTTCAGCTCGCTGTCGGCGCTGGTGACGCACCACAGCGTGATGCCGGAGCTGCTGCCCGTGCCGCTGCGCCTGCCGCGCGCGCCGCGCCCGCGCCGCGAGCCCGAGCCGCTCGAGCGCCGCGCGCCCGCCGCGCCGCCCGCCGCCTTCCGCCCGCAGCTTGACGTCTGAGTACCCCACACTACCCTGCACTGCACTGCTACCACCTCGCCGCGCCGCCCCCGCCCGCCCTCCGCCCGCAGCTCGACGTCTGAGCGCTCCGTACTGGACGCGACACACTATACTGCTACCACCTGCCCGCCCCCGCCCGCCCTCCGCCCGCAGCTCGACGTCTGAGCGCTCCGTACTGGACGCGACACACTGTACTGCTACCACCTCGCCGCCCCCGCCCGCCCTCCGCCCGCAGCTCGACGTCTGAGCGCTCCGTACTGGACCGCGGCGCACTAGCACTGCTACCACCACGCCGCCCCCGCCCGCCCTCCGCCCGCAGCTCGACGTCTGAATCGCACTGCAGCTACCATCTACATACCCCCGCAGTCCTCCGCCCGCAGCTCGACGTCTGAGCGCTCCGTACTGGCTGGCGTCCATACACACTGTACTGCTACCACCTCTCCGCGTCTCCCGCCGCCCTCAGCCCACAGCTCGACGTCTGAGTCGCACTGCAGCTACCGTCTACATCACCCCGCAGTCCCCAGAGACAGACTACAGCTCGATGTCTCAGTATCCCCGCAGCACAGTGACCTACAGCGCAAACGAGCAGCATCAAAAGTTACAGTACAACTGAGAACACGGTGAACTTAAACGTGAATAACACGGTGAACTTAAATATGGGTTTTGGACTTTATACGTTTGCTTACTTTATTTCATTTTAGCGCTTGGTGTTATAGCGACCGTAGAAATCCATCGTGATGGCTTGGAATATAGACACTAATTGTATGTTATATGATAACGCTGTTACTGTTTGCATACATTTGCAAACATGTGCATTACAAATAAACCGAAGACTATGTGCTGTTTATTTCAGCACAGCACAGACTAACACATCTCATGTAAAGAGAAACAACTGTTTAAAATGCGAAAAATTCATGTAAAAAAAATTGAAATTTCTAAACTACGAATCGACAGTGCTTTTTGTTGTCTATATTTAGTGTATCACGTCGATTCTACTTAGTCTGTGTCTCGCCACGTTGTGTATTAAACAATATTAGTAGTCAGTGGAAAACATTTTCATTAATATCTTAAAACGTTTATATTCAAAATACCTATAAAGTCATATTTCAAAGTAAAATATTGAATATTGTCTATTGTCTTTTGAGTCCAAATATATTGAGGAGAAATTAATAACATCTGCAATAAATGACATGTTATTGTTCATGGCAACGATGGCCAAGATACATTATAAAGAAAAATTCAGTCAGATGTCGTATGACGACTCGATGTGGCATATCAAGATGTTGTAAGAACTGAGACATTTCTCGGATTGTTTTACGGAATATACATGTAATATTTCCGTTACAATATAAGAGGAACTACAAAGTGAATATTACCAAGCTAAGTGACAAGTTTAATACATTGTAATTTAACTGAGAGTTACTTGCAATATAATAGAGAATAAGGATAATAATTAGGTTAGTAAAAATTTTGTAATCGCGATGAAAATGTTGCTTGAAACTTATATAAGTGAAACCGGTTTTGGACATTATTTTCGATACAAGACACTTACTGACTCTGTCTCTTTCCTACTCATATAATTAAAAGAGAGACAATGAAATTTAGGTTTATATATCAAAACTTGAATGGTATTTTAGTAGAAGCGAATGAAAATGCTCTATCCCTTTTTAATTCTTAGTCGTGGATTTAGAAAGAGTATATCTAATCAGTTTGTCTCCTTCTTATACATAGAGTCGAAAAGAGATGCAGTTATCGAGAAATTAGTGTCCAGAATTAGTTGAAATGTTGATTATTGTACGTTTAAAAATGTATATCATTCGAAGATATGTCAAAATTAGTCGTTGCGAAGTCACTAAATTATTGTGCGTTGTCTAGTTACTGTTCGCTAAGATAGTTTTTATAATAAACTAATGTGATAAATATTTACTTAGGGTGTGTAAAAATATTGTACAATAAATATAAATGTGTATATGGACTTGTATGTATAGCGTTTTGTGTCATAATTTATAGTTTAAATGTAGGAATTGTGCAAGACTACGATTATTTTGTGCGTTTATTATTATTTTAGGTATGTCTAGTCGTAACAAACTTTTTGCATTTTAAATCGAAATTTTGGCAAAGGGAAGAATATTAATTTTAATTGTCACCCTGTACTCTCGAGTTAAGAACACTATCAGAATGAGTCTAATTACGTGAAACGAAATAAAAAAAATGGAAACCTTGACGGACATATCTAAAAAAAGATACATGTCCGATACATAATACTTACAGCCAATCTACACCTGAAGTTAAATGAATGAAAAAGCAATAACATGAAGCAAATTTTGTTTTCTATTCTCTGAAATAACTCCACGAGTACATAAAACGCATAAATCTGCAAACTTACAGTCGAATCAATAAAGTTAATATAAGAGGGTAGATGAATATTTTTACCCAAAATTAATTATACTGAAGTGTGACACTGAATTTTAGTTAAAATGTTATTAAAAATATCTTATGTGATGTTTGGTGCATTTAACGACTATAAAATTGTTGGAAATAAGAAAATTATATTGTGAAACCAGATGTATTCGATAAAAAAAGTGTTATGAAAACTTTATGCCTTTAAGAAGTCTCGAACTTCAAAAAAAAAAAAAATGAAATTGACAACACAATTGTAGCCAACTTCAATCTTTATGATTCATTTCGTTTATTAAACAATTTTCTAAGGGGAAATTTGCACTCAAAAAGAGTCCTAAAAAAACGAATAGTTTTTGAATATAAGAACAGCTTTTAGAGATCTTCAATAATCACATCTATTTTGTATTGCTTGATTAAGCTTTTTTTTTTGTTGGACGTTTGTTAAAGGCTAATATTGTGATGTCATCAAAGCATACACTGCCTTATGAATTATGTGTTTGTAAATGATGTTATGTACATTGTAGACCTTGCAGACTAGAGACCTTTTATCGACATGCTCTAAAGGTATCAATGAGTTTTCGTCTCTTAAAGGTTTATCTCATGTATAAATGTAATCGTCTTGCCATTCAATTATATATCTGTTTCTGCTTAAAATTATATATCTACTGATTCCCAATATTTATCATTTGCCCATCTGCTTAACTATTTACAGGTAAGCTTCTCGGTCGATATAACGTTTGGTCTGCGAAGGTTATCAGAGTTAGCCACTTGATGTTTTTAAATTCGTATAGTATTCAGGCTTACTTTTTTTAATTATCTAGTGCCATTAAATAGGCTATTCACGGTAGGACCATTTTTATCAAACCTTAGACATATAGATAATGGATGTCTTGCAGTGAATAGCCTTTGGTAGTGATTAACAATGTCCGAAGATCTTTAGCTGTTTAAAAAATCTAAAGTACTGACGGACTAAAATTATATTCTGCAGAGATAATCCGAAATAAAAATTCTAGCTAGAAAATAAGAAGAAAACAAGCAAAAGAAGAAGCTAAACTTTATTTGTTTTTAGTGGTTATATATCAAATATAGTATTGTATCCACTAAATAGTGATAAGTATTGACCAATATGTACGCAATTCATAAAAACAATATTGTTAAATTATTTGTGTAATATAGCCTGCATATGTAAAATTAGTCCGTATTTACACTTGCAAATATGGATTTGAGAAATTTCTAAACGCTTAAATTTGTCACATACATATGTCAATGTCAATGTCAAGATGTTTATAGGAATAAAGCACTTATATTTGAAAGGCTTGAGCCCTGAAATTCAATTGCAATTACATTCAGTTACAATTAATCCAGTTGTAATAAAATATCTTGTAGCTTATATAAAAACTTGGACATTGTTAAATCAAAAAAAAATCAAATACCCTAATTTGACTTGTAAACGAAATTCTCACTTGTATACAATTTCCATTAATTTATTAATTAATCAATAAAACGATTATTATTAAAATATTTGTTTAATTAATCTCACATTTAACTGGGGTAGGGTACCCGAATAGGGTAGCACCTCGACCTTACAGAAGATCACAGCTAAATAATACTGTTTTCAAGCAGTGTTATGTCCCTGTGGTAGTAAGGTGACCAGAGCTCTTGGGGGGAATAGGGGATAGGGCCGGCAACGCGCTTGCGATGCTATTAGTGTTGCAGACGTCTATAAGCTATGGTAATCACTTACTATCAGGTGAGCCGTACGCTAACGTACGTAAAAAATATCCGTTACTGTTTTTCTAATATTATTTTTCAAAATATCTGAAATTACTGTTATGCTTTGTAAAGACAAAAATTTTACTTTTCAAACTATTGCAACCGGTTGCCTCTTTGTTTAGACATCTAAAGGTCTTACGTTGTGTCTTACCCCTTAGTCAAAATATGTTTTTATGTTATGTTGACCAGAATGTCAAACAATTTTAGAGGTCAACCAACAGATAAGCAATTATTTACCGTAGTTTTTGGAAGTCTCCAACACAAAGATAAAAAGAAAATTTATGAAGTGTTTTTCCAACTATTGTTAGGAAAAATTACGTTCTGAATAAGCTGGTAGCTTAGGATTACGAGTAGGTATCTTTATACAAATGTCTCTAGACCCAAAGTCATGAAATCAAATTGTCTTGCACCACACATTTATCATTAAATTGATACATTTTTTTATTATTCTTTGTAGTTTTATTGTATGTACTAAAATATCTAACTACAGTTTAAAAAACTACACAATATGAAAATAAACAACTGCAAAACAACACAAAAAAATCACAAAAAGCGCCATCTAGCAAACATGAGCCAAACTTCAAGATGAAAAAATTTTTTGAGTTGTAAAACTTTTTAATTTCTAAAAGTGCTTTCTTATTGTTTGTCTTAACTACCCCATAGATGACGGTAATAAGAAAAAAAGACGATTTGTAATAATTACAATGGCATAGTTTATACCAAATCAGCCATTCTTGGTATAATATAATGTTTCATAGAGTATTTACAAGGTATGAATTAAAAACATCTCTATTGATACTAATGTCTTTTTGGTATACAATTTAACCATTTTTACGTATAAAAGGATATCTGTATTAAATAAATTAGTACGTTTCAGCCTGTAATATCCCACTACTGGGCATAGGTCTCTTTCCCCGTGTTGGCGGATATATTCCCTACTATGAGTAACGATCGCTATCAGGTGTACATGGTAACAACCGGGACTGACGGCTTAACGTGCTCTCCGAGGCACGGTGGGAAGACCCACAAGGACAACAACAAAACACCCAGACCACGGCAAACACCTGTATGGCCAATACAAATGTATGTCATGTTCGGGGATCGAACCCGCAACCGCCAGCGCAACAGGTACAATCCATGGCTGTAACCGTTGCGCCAACGCGGCGTCATAAATTAGTAATTTTCTCATTTTACACTATAGACTAACTTAAGTCACTAATAGTTTTTCAAAGAGGACATCGATTTACTAATTCCACATTGATCTGAAAAACACCTTTGCGATAAAATAATGGGGTCAAGATAAAGGTTACGCTCTCAAGAAACTTCCAGAATGTCATTCAGTTTCCGGCTACGTGAAGTCAAGTTGAGTAAAGTGAAATTAGCTAAAGATAAATAAAATGTATTTAGTGCTAGTAATATAAAATACTGTTAAGACGGCAATTGTGAGCTGTACGTAATAAATAAAGGGTACGAAACTAAATACTTAGTTGCTCAAGATCTCAACTTACATCACTCCTTTGCTTCAAGACTAGTTAAGCACTTGCTTCGTTTTAAATACGTAATGCAGCTTCATTCGTTTGCAATCAGCGTAACGCCGAGCAAGGCCTCTGAATATTCCCTTTGAACCGCTCCAAGTTGCACTTCTGGCATTTTTAATGCTGCGTGAAAAATGAGAATTCATAATGTGAAAGACATTATCTTGACTATTTATGGACTTGAAGAACTCGCGAATGGATTCGGTCTGAAGAACGAATTTAATTTTAGATTCTATACAATCTTTTGTGCTATTCCGTTGAACGTTTTAACTGTTTTTTTTTGGATTACAATTTGGTAAAAGAAAGATGTTTTTTAAATTGTTTATTTTTAAAGTCTTTCATTCTATATATTGAATATATAACAGGACGAGGGAGCCAACGCAGTAAGTAATTTAAGAATAGTAGCAGAGTAAAATGTATTTTTCAAATGTTAAACTTGAGTTTTAAATTTGTCTCGTGCTCTGTCGGAGTAATTTTATTAGACCCAGCGTCAGCGTGTTTCAGCACAAAATGCTAGATGCTTATATTTGCTATCTAAAAACTTATTTACGCCATGTTTCTTCTTTTTATGAGGAGATACTACTAGACATTATTCTCTGTAATTGTTTATTCTGGATGCAGACAAATGTTGATTTTTAGACAGGTAAACCTGTTCGGTTAAGTTTTGACAAGTGATCTATCAGTTAGTGTTAAAAAAAAATTGATCTTTTAAAAATACAAAAAAAAAAAATATTCATTTTTTTCTTTAGGATAAATAGCTTTTAATGGTGAAAAACGAACTCACGTGTAGTTAATTCTACAATGATTTTCTTATTTTACGAATTAATCTTCATCCTTCATTAACCTACGGCGAGGTCATCATCGTCCAGACAAAGACCGAGAGGCTACAAATCCACGACAGTGTGCCTCATGCGATAGTAGCGTTGACAAGACACACTAACACCTGTGTCTACGACACTGACGACGGCGATGACGCAATCGGCAGGTTCCTACTTTTACTATCTGTAGTTTGTATTACAAATCGCCTGTGGTATTAATATAATTATAATGCGTTTAACAAAAGGCATGGGAATTTTGAGCCCGTGGATGTAAATTTTTAAACCAACCTATTTTAAGATACATATGAACAAACATATATATAATATAGATTGTAATAAATTGTCCAACATCGCTTCAGTCCTCGAGAAATCGTTAAGTTAATCATTCGATCAAGTAAAGGAAACGACGTAAATCATCGACTCAGCCTTTGGAATGCGTCTAAAGCGTTAGAGCCCGCGACGGCCGAGCGAAACGGTCTGCGGCTTAGTCTCCTATAAATTTGTAATGGATATTCTGAACGTTCTTTGATAATAAATTCACCGAAGGCAAGCAACTTCGGTATTAAGATATTCGAACCGGTTGAATTTTGATTCGTAGTTTAATTGAATCTTACGCACCAAGAGCTTGGGTCGAAATTTGATTACCTTCACGGACAGAAGTTGTAATATCGTTGAATTTGTAATACTGCCTGAAAACAATCCAATTCTAAGAAATACAAGACCCGCCTGCACTGGAATACTATCATACCTCGAATTTAGAATATGAAATTATAATAAAATTTTATCCTCCTAAACAGTCTCTCTTGCGAATTACTTCCAAGACACTAATTTACATTTACAACGATGTCTTTAGGAGTCAGAAAATATAAGTTTAAATAATTACTGAATTTGTTTTACGGATTCGTTAGGAAGGTATTAAATAGTACATAATCAAGTATAGTACTTTTGAAACTACACTGAATGTAGAAATTTTAATATGATTTTTGATTATATGTGGGTATCGTAAGAGGTGACTATGGGATAATACAGTTCCACTACCACTTTGGAACTTAAAAATCCGACCGATGGCGGCCCAACCATCCAACTGCTGGCTTTGAAATGCATGGCAGCAGCGTCTTCGGTGCGACAAAACCAGCCCTGCGCTGCGGTCACCAACCGGCCTGCCCAGCGTGGTGAACATGGTTCTCGCCATATTTGGCGCAAACTTGTGGAGGGCTATGTCCAGCAGTGGACTGCAATAGGCTGAAATGATGATGATGTTGATTTGATTTTATGTTATCCCGATATGAGGGTAGAATGTACTTCAGATTTTCTAATTAAACTAACGAACAAAAATTTCCTTGAACCTGCTACTAACAGCTGCACTTCGTAGGTTGTGCCTGTAGGTACTGATACATCTGTAAGTTCTCACTGTATATGTTATGATACTAAAAAGTATAAAACCAACGAACCCGTCGATATGCGCATTCGAACAATAAATTATTAACCGACTTTAAAAAAGACGAGGTTATCAATTCGACTATTTTTAAACGGTTTTATTTTAGTGTGTGCTACATCATAACTTTTTTACTGCGTGTACTAATTTTGATGATTCTTGTTTAAATGAAAGCTTATTATATGGTCCAGTTTAATATGATCGAGGTCTAATGAGTATTTTTTTTATTGTTAAGGAACACAAACAGTTAAAAATAAACTCATACAATTAAATTTACAAACATAATACATTAACCAAAACCGTGTCCACAAATAAGTTTAACACAATCAGCTTTCGCCAAAACTAAAAGCAAGAATATTTTTTTTAAAGAAATTAAAAAGCAACCTTAGCATTTCAAAACTAAATTCAGGCTACATTTACAGACAAAGGAAGAAACATTACGAAACAATACTATACGTATATTTTGAGCTATATCCAATAATGCGTATTTATTGAAGTCGATTGCGATGTAATTGGGTTTTTTTTCCGTTTGCAAGCACACACAATTATTTAATAACACATTTCGTTTCGTTGTATAATTAAAAGTTAACAGTTATTCGTTGTATGACATGTCACATCATAAACAAAAAGAAAAAATTGTAAAATAAATATATTACTAAAAAAAACTGACAGCGTAAAAATATTACACTCTTTTAAATAACACAGTTCGCCTCGCACCCACAATTAAGGTGAGTGTAACGATACTTCATATATTATGCCGAAATTCATCAAGCCGTGACCCCGTCACGTGTAGGGTACAAAGAGTTTAGAACAAAAGGAGATACAATAACGTATACATAAAACTAGTTGCACCACGCGGTTTCACCCACGTAACTTCCGATCCCTTGCGAATTTTGAGATAAAAATTAGCCTAAGTATGATTTAAGAGCTCCAGTTATCTATGTTCTTAGTTTTATCAAAGTCGGTCCAGTGGTTTTTAAAAGATGAGTAACAAACATATACACAATCAGCCATCCTTACAAACTGTCGCACTCTATAATATTAGTGGAAGTATGATAGAAGTTAAACTGAGTGACAGGATAAGAAATATTGAGATAAGGAATCGTTGTGGTCTGAAAGAAGATGTAGTGACAAAAATTGAGAAAGGTATGCTCAGATGGTTTGGTCATGTCGAGAGATTGAGTGAAGAACAATTGATGAAAAAAGTGTATAAGGCGAGTGTGGATGGAAGGGTTGGAAAAGGTAGACCTAGGCGGACGTTCCGAGACCAAATAAGGGACGTCTTGAAAAAAGGCCAGGTCAAGAGTACCCTAAACCGAAGAGTAAGTATGAAGGGAATAATGAAAGTGGACGAAGCGAAAGAAGTGCCTACCCCTACGGGAAAGAGGCGTGATTATATGTATGTATGTATGTATGTATGTAGTATACAAACACACTCAAAAATTTCATCAATTTCTTGACACATTTAGATCCATATATAAAATATAAAAACATAATTTCGTTACATTATAATTCTTTATGATTTTATTTATTCATCCAACTATCTTAACAAAAAAGGTTATAACCTTCATTACCAACTGTATTGGGAACAATAATGACCAGAATAAATCGTTACCTACTTTTCTTACGGACAGCTAAGGCCATAGATAAATTTGAAACCTAATTTACGTGGAAGTTTTATGTACGCTCGTGTGTACATATGTAATGTGTATAGGTATATAATGTATATTTAAAGAATGTGGCTATAACTCAACTCATGAATTAGTATTAAATTTTCTGAAATATAAACGTCCTTATATATTGGACAAGTAAACTGACGGCTCATTGTCATTATTTACAAAACTACTATATGACACAGTCAGAGTCTGATAAGAGCGAAGTGTGTTATCAAATATGAACATGGCGAGGCGCTAGACAGCGCAAATGTGCTTCCGGCGTCGCTAATGACGTCATCACCCTCGACCGAGGACCGCTCCGAAAATGACATTTACATGCATAAGTCCCTGCAGTGACGGAATTGCTTACACGTGAAATTTGCTTTTTCTGAAAATATTACGCGATTGGCAAATGTTTTAGTTTTTTTGCTTTGAAAGCGTTTAAAATTACACTGTATGTTCCCCGGCTCGCGTGGAAATGTATCGATAAATATAATCATTTATGTCGTTATAAAAATTAACTTGGTGCTTTCCGTGTTAAATTCGTGACTAGAGTAACATACATCTTTATAAACGTAAAAAAGGAGTGAAAAGTAAGTTTCTGCTATAATCATCATTTCAGCCTATCACAGTCATAGTACAGACATACATATACATATACAGTCATATAGGCCTCTACAAGTTCACGCCAAAAATGGTGTGAACTCATCTGTCACGTGTGTCATATGCTTTATAATATGTTAATATACTTTAAATACGTTTCAAAATATATGTAAATATAAGAATACTTGCAGATGGTGCTTCTTAATAAATAGATTAATTAAAACTAAAGAATTATGAAAACTATTCAATTAATGGAATACAAATTGTATTCTAAGAAACCAAAAACACAAATACATTCATACTTAACGATTGTCTTTTAAAACGTACAAGCCTAATTGACGCAGCAGATTGTGGACAAAAGAACACAGTATTTAATACACACTTTATGAGACGAGAAGTCGTGGTAATGACGTGGTAATGATGATGTTGTCATCGTTACTAATCATGTGTTTTTTTTTTTTTGTTGAAACCAGTTTTTTCTGCAAATTAATAGTTAATAAGATTATAATTATTCTAATAGCATTATGATATTAAGTGTATTGTCTCGTTATAATTCAATATAAATTTTGAATTGTGGATTGTTAAAAGTGTGAAGTGGGTTAACGAATCGGAAAGCCATTATCGGCGGAGGAGAATTGGGGAAGGATGAGCAGCGGCTCTGAGCACAGATTAAAATTTAACGTCCCAGTTTACGAGCGGGAGCGGGAAACAGTTTATGACTAATTTTTTATGGTCTAATTTATGCAATCGATAATCTTATCATATGATCAATCATTACAGCCTATAGAGTCTACTGCTGGACATAGGCCTCCACAAGTTTACGCCAAAAATAACGTGAGCTCATGTGTTTTGCCCGTAGTCACCACGCCGGGCAGGCGGGTTGGTGACTGCAGTACTGGCTTTGTCGCACCGAAGACGCTGCTGCCCGTCTTCGGCCGTTGTATTTCAAAGCCAGCAATTGGATGATTATCCCGCCATCGGTCGGCTTCTTAAGTTCCAAGGTGGTTGTGGAACCTTGTTATCCCTTAGTCGCCTCTTACGACACCCACGGGAAGAGAGGGGCTGGCTAAATTCTTTAGTGCCCTAGCCACACAATCTTATCATATGATATTTTTCGTAAATTCATTATAGTTCTATTAGTTGGAAGTTACACTGACTTTTTAGGATAAGACTTGTCTAGATCAGATAGATATCGATGTTTTGGCGTCAGCTAAAACTACATCTCCGGCTTTATAATTAAACAACTATCGTCACCAATGAAACACTTGTTTATACTTAATTTAAGCTGTTTTCGATTTTAGTGTTGCAATTTTTATGCTTAGGTCTAGTTTAATCTTAATATTCTATAAAATCTTAAACTTAACTATTACCTGTTTAGCTCTACTTCATTAACTCTTTTTTCTATATTTTTAGTAGAAGCTCAATTATTATTATTTTTATACCACTAGTTCGGCAAACAAGCGTACGGCTTATCTGATGGTAAGCGATTACCGCCTGCAATACCAGAAGCGTCGCAAGCGCGTTGTCGACACTAACCCCTATCCCCAGAAGTTCTGGTCACCTTACTCATCTTTATACAGAAACTACACTGCTTGAAAGCAGTATTATTTAGCTGACTGATTAACTGATTATTTACACTATAAGTATTAAACTGATGTCAATATGAATAAAATCGCTTTTTTGTTGTAAATTGGACAGCAAGAGAAGCACTAGCAGTCTTGCTCTTTGTGATTGTTCCCATTATTCCTTAATTAGCAACGGATGGAACCGGGACCGAGTCATTACCACCACCTGTTCTCATATTAAAGCTGTATTATGAGCTATTATCTCATGACGAAATGAATTTTGATTGAGTATACAAATGACGCTTGGATTATGTGTCGCCCTTGGAATGAAATATTCTCGGAAATCAATGTCAAAATATTCTCTAGTCAAATTCGTTAATAACTGAGTTAATAATAAGAATATATATTTTTTGTATGTATGCCGAATATGCAAATCTAAGGAACATCAGTACACCTAAATATTGAAACCTTTCTTGTTATTTTCTCACTGAATAAAAAATATCTTTAGAATTTAATTAATTTAACTATTATGGAACTGTTATACTATTTTTACAATACATTTTCTTTACAAAGACGACATTTTTCACCTCATCATTATATTCAAACGCTGAACAGACTCCACGAACTTTGTTCTTCTTTAATTTTTCTATGCTCCTCAGTAAGAATTTTTAGATTATATCTTTCTAACGTATTTAATTTTGCTGGATGGAGGACATCTCTCGGTATTTAAAAACATTTAAGTCCTCACAACGATTCCAATTATCGCTGAACACAAAGACAAGTCTTAAATACAAAGTCACTTGACAACTAAGGAGATCTAACGGATCTACCAGATCTATCCTAGATTTGTACTCGCGATTTTTGACGTTAATTCACGTGTTTTGCCCACTCGATGCTCTCAGTCCATTACTCTGAGTTGTTGAGAAAGTCAACACAAAACGAATAACCGCAGTTAAATTTATCGAAGAACATTAAATACGAGACGAAAGTTAAGGGATAATACACAATACATCTCTAATGAACCATTAGCTCCGTAGTACAACGGAGCTTCTTAATGTTATGCTAAACAATTATTCGACTTGGGTTTATGTACAACCAGCTTGTCATTTCTCATTTTTAACCGACTTCAAAAAAGGGAGGAGGTTACTCAATTCGATTGCATATATATATGTGTTCAGGGATAACTCCGTCGTTTATGAACCGATTTTGATAATTTTTTTTGTTGGAAAGGAGAAATCCCTAGTTTGGTATCATGATAAGGAAACCAGGATCTGATGAAGGAATCCCAGAGAAATAGAGGGACCCTCTAAAAAATCTGCATAACTTTTTACTGGGTGTATCGATTTTAATGATTTTTAATTTAATCGAAAGCCGATGTTTATTATGTGGTCATGTTTAAATTTCATCGAGATCTGATTACAAATTTTGGAGTAAATAATGCGTGTTTACTTGACTATTTTTTCATCTACCTACGTTGTATTACTTGTCGATATAATTGAAGTTTGCCTGCAAACACAATTATTAATTCTAAACATTTTTGAATATCATATCAAAAATTGACCGCTCCAGCGGGGTTCGAACCCGCGTCTCCGCCTGACCGTGTCGGCGCTCTAGCCCATTAAGCTATGGAACGATGTACCCGCTAGATTGAAATTCAAAAATGATGATGATTCTAGAATGATATTCAAAAATGTTTAGAATTCCTAATATGTGGGTAACACAAAAATAAAATCGTACAATTATTAATGTCAGAATTCTTGAAACAGCTAAAAGTTCTTTATGAACGCGAATCTTTAAATACATAATACTAGTTTCGGTGATAGTTTTATTTAAATTCCATTCCTTATCATTCTATATTCCTCATCCCTTAACTTTACATCTTTACAAAGTTAAACATTTCCTTCCAATTAAATCGCAATCAATCAAAAGTTTAATCAAATCGAAAACTTACTTTAAATGGTAATCATACGATAAAATAAATTCGTACTTCCCGTGACTGATCATAATATCGCCAATGAATATTTGATAGAAACTCAATTAAGCCTATGATGTGTCAAGAGGAGCAGACGGTTATTAATGCGGATACAGAGAGAGAGCAATATAATACACATCACATACAAATCAAACTAATCAACGTAGATCTGTCGACAGCGGAACCTAATCTAGCAAATAGTGTCTAACCAGCCGACGCATATTAAACCCTGGCTCGTCTCCAAGTGCTCAGCAATCAATACTAATTCCCACGATCTTCTTTGTTGCATTTCTAGTTATAAACGTTAAGTTTTATTATTATAACGTATTGATCATTTATGCGGATTAAATGCTAAAATGCTTTTATTTTCATTATACTATTATATTCGCGGGAGTGCATGCCATAAGTTTCTAATTTCTTTTCTATTTTCACTTCCTTCTTATAAATCACAAAAGGCCGTGAGTAAAGGGCCTGTCAGTGTAAATTTACTTGCAATGCATTTGCAACTTAATCCATCACATAGCTGCTCCGTCTGCTGGTAATATTACGTCAAATAATCATATATCTTTAATCAAATGTACATTTACACTACGCAAAAATTACAGTAAGAAATCGTAACAAAAAAATTCGATCAGCATCAGACCTGTTTTACATCTGTAAGATGCAATAGTGTATGATATAGAGCCTGTGGGTGTTCAGCTCAGCTCAGCTCAGCCTATTGCAGTCCACTGCTGGACTAGGCCTCCCCAAATTCGCGCCAGACATCCCGGTTTTCTGCAATCCTCATCCAGCCTACACCGGCAATCTTACGTAGATCGTCGGTCCAACGTTGTGGGTGTTAATATTACAATATTAATAATAATAAAAAAAAATATAGGCGTGTGTGTTATATAAAAGTACAACTACTAGTATTTAACTAATCATAGCTTTTCAAAAACACTATTAACAGTTTGGCGTTATGGCAAGTACATAGATATATCTGTATTTTAAAACTGGTACCTTCATGATTAAAACACATAATAAAAACATCAGTTATCCGCTATGAAGGGCCTTAGATTATTATGTATCTCGACATTTACCGCGTAATACCTTAATACTTCTGTGACTATAAAGTATGAGGCTTTGAGCAGTTTACGAGAAAGATGGGATAAACATTTGAAGACGCCGCTTCATTGGATTATTCTTGTGTCATAATACTAATCTCACTGAGAACATTTCGCTTACGGAAGCGTTTTGCATGTTTTTGTTAATAGGATATGTTTTACCAAATTACCAAATTGGAAGTATAAAAATACCCCCTATTTATCCCTCACAATAAATCGGGCTATGCTTGGGGTTTGTCTCAAAGATAGAATCAGAAATGAGACTATCCGCGAGAGAACGTAAGTAACCGCCATAGTCGACGAAATTAGTCACCTGTGTCGCAGGACCGATGGCCTCTAGAACAGACGTGTCCTAGAAAGGAGACAATGTCTTGGCAAACGCAGCGTGGATCGTCCTCCAGCCTGCTGAATCGACAATCTACGTAAGATTGCCGGTTAAGGCTGGATGAGGATTGCCGAAAACCGATATGAAAACAGCATATGTTCAATATTGGAATTTGGAGATGAGATCTGTTGCAGTTTTATTATTAAGGTTTGTAATTAATAAAAAATAATTTTCTGTACTTACAAATGTAAAACACATTATTTGCAGGCCACTTTAATCAGAGGCAACATGTTACAGCACTGAATGGTAAAAGTATGAAAGCCTATGGAAACAAATAAACAAATTCACTTTAAAACGAAGGCGGGATGTAAAACTATTTACCATACGAATGCATAATTTTCCGATACATCGCAAATATACTACGTACATACACTAAAGGCTTCGACGGTGCACTCTCGACGCTGGGAATTTTCTACATTTTCGTCATTGAATAAGGAACGAAATGGAAGTGTTACGGAATACAAAAAAATCGCCTTTTACCGCACGGTATTCAGTCTAAAACGCTATTTCTCTACTCGTATGAATTGGAGCGGATATTCTTTTGAAACTGGCTAATTTTGATTTTTATATATGCTTAAAATTATTTTAAATTTAGAATATGACATTCGTTCATTACCTTATTATTGTAGTTAATTTGTAATCTATTTTTACAAGTAATCGGTTTTGTAAAGCTTTTATAATTAAATTTACCAAAAATGCTTCAAGAATCAAAGAAGTGTATACGCAAGATCTTTATTTTATTTTCTGTAGATTGACAATCATTAGCTTGTTAAATAAAATTGAAATCGAATGGAGATAATTTGTTGATGCCATTTTATTTTATTAATCGACTTCCAAAAAAGGAGGAGGTTCTGAATGCGACTGTATTTTTTTTTTCTTTTTCTTTTATGTATCTGACATCAGAACTTTTGACTGGGTGGACCGATTTTGATAATTTTTAATTTAATCGAAAGCTGATGTTTATCATGTGGTCACATTTAAATTTCATCGAGATCTGATTACAATTTTTGGAGTAATCTTTGATAATGCGTATTTACTTGACTATTTTTTCGTCTACCTACGTTGTATTACTTGTCGATGTAATTGAAGTCGGTTTTTTTTTTCGTTTGCAAGCAAACACAATTATGTTTACATCAGGACTACTTTTTGAAAAAATAATACTAAATATTTCACTATGACTAATAAAAGCGAAGCAGCAACTAAACGTCATCTTGTCTGAGAAATATTACAAAACGGGCGTACTCTAGTACAGTAATAAAGCGTGCCAGCTCTATAAATGGGAATCAGTAAAACGAAAAATGAGTATGTATAAATGTACAATGCATTTTATGGACATCTACTTACTAACGTCATAAAGTAGTAGGGTGTGATGAAATTAATATGATGAAATAAATTGTCTATTCTTTTGGCAGAATCTGCATTCTTAACATATTTATGGATTTAAAAATACAAAGTTAAGTACACAGTTTCAATGACGAAGATTTCAAAAGTAACTGAATGGTTTTGGATTCCGAAAAGAGATTCTTTTGGCCTTTTTATAGCTCTTAAGTTTTTCATGTTTTCATTGCCTTATTTGAAATAAATACCGCTGTTCTTAGTTATGTTTTACGTATTTTATTTACAATCAACTCACTCGTTACATTACGAGCTTCTTTCATCAGATTACTTTGAATTTGAATTACAATTTATTAATTAATAAGAAGCCAGGTCATTGAACTTACCTGTAATTAAGTAAAAGTTTGGCTTTACATTTTGAAAGCTTTTATTTTTAACTTGCAATATATTAAAGTATGTAAGAAATGTGACGTCATTCTAAATCTAGCATGGCGTCCACACACAAGATGGCGGTGTAGTTATTTTTAATATACTCCTAGAGTATTAATATTAAATGAAAGGGCTTAACTAAGAATAGTACGAAACATGAAGTGACATCACTTTATATCCAATATGGAGGACTAGTTATTTTTAATGCACTCCTATAATATTGGGATTAAATGGTAGAGTGGAAAGATGGCGGATTAGGTTTTTTATAATATGGGTATCAAATGAAAAGGTTTTCAGAGGCTAACTCGAAAAATACAGTAACGTAAGTCTAAATCCAATATGACAGATTTATAATATTATGATAGATTTACCTTTGTCGATAAACTTCCCTAGTTAAACAACTAGATTGATTTTAATCTTTTAAATTTCATAACTAAGCAAGTATGCTTACTTAAATCTCGCTTCAAGCTTTTATACCATATTAATTGTGCAATGACTTCGTAATTATGTTGATAGTAAAAGTTTGAAAAAAGAATGTTTATTTTATTCTATTTAGCGCGTTTTAATAAAACCTTGTTTTGGAAATCTTTTTCATTATTAAATGTACTATTTAAATTTTTAATTGACAGTCCATACTTCGCAACTTCTTTTGGGCAACCTATACCTAGACTGCGATAATTCAAAATTCCTTAAACACTAAATATTTCCGTTTCTGCGTCTGAATTGTCCGTATTCTCTTTTTCCAGAGCGAACTAGGTCAGACGTCCTCATCGCTTACTGAGCAAAGACAAAGGTAACAGAATCACGACACTCGACTACAAAAAGACAACAGCTCTGGGAGTACACCTCGCTACGTGTAAGACATTAATGTTTAATGCATTCTTAAAATAGTTGTATAATACAGCTGTGAGGATTAATTTCTGAAGAAGTTGTTGCATTAAGTTTTGTACTGGATTCGCGCTTTGTAAGTGAGAAGTCTTAAATAAACATTTAGATTATTTTGAATTTCAAAGAAAATATGTTTGTTTCAAGGTCATGTTGAGGATTAAATTGAATAGAGGAATATTGAAGCTAGGGGAATTCTTTGGACTTGCACAGGGTTTATTTGGAAAAATAAAAGTTTATGAGAGTTACAAAGTCATGTGGACGGAGACATGGTAAAACACGAGAAGAATATGAATGTCTAGCTCCACCCCGCGGTTTTGCCCGCGTTAATTTGAGGAGAAAACGTATTTATATATATAGCCTATTTTGATAAATGAATAATCCAAAACAATTTTTGAAGTTATACTTCTTTTGGCGTATTAGGAAAAAATTCACTCACTCATTTTAGCCTACCGCAGTCAACTGCTGGATATAGGACTCCGCAAGTTCGCACCAAAAATGGCCTGAACTCATGTGTGTTGCTCATAGTCACCACGCTGAGCAACACAAATGGGTTCGAGGCGGGTTGATAACAGCAAAGCTGGCTTTGTCACACCGAAGACGCTGCTAATCTTCGGCCTGCAGTGTATTTCAGAGCCAGTAGTTGGATGGTTATCCCGTCATCGGTCGGCTTTTTAAGTTCTATAGTGGTAGTGGAACTGTGTTATTCCTTAGTTGCCTCTTACGACACTCACGGGAAGAGAGGGGGTGGCTATATTCTTTACTGCCGTAACCACAAAAATTTTTACGATCCGCGCGCACACCGTCACGAAAAAAAAACCGACACCCTGAAGTTAGTCAACGAAGAAGAAGTTAGCAACGTGAAGTTAGCAAGCCAATGAAGTATAACTTTTACGTGCGTACGTAAGTAGGTACAGACACTTTTTTTCATTCGAACCAGTACATTTTATGATTATCGCGTTTAAACAGACAAACTCTTCAGCTTTGTAATATTAGTATATATATGAAGTTAGATGTACTCGTATGTCGCCAATATACACAGTCTTAAAATGTGAGCTATAAAAAATATATGGGTCGCTTCATCTTCTATTGAATATAAAATATGTATTACGAGTTACGACAAAACGACGAATATACTGTATTTATATTATATTTTTTTATAGTCTTAGTATTCCTCATGGTATTCACTATGCATTTATTATCATAAATACTTGATATATATGTATATAGCTTTAGGAAACATCTCACACTCAACGGAACTTAACTGAGGTAGGGCACAGCAGGAATTTCCTGCTCAAAATATGGAGCAGCCCGACTGGGGTAGTACCTCGAACTCACAGAAGATCACAGCAAAATAATACTGTTTTCAAGCAGTATTGTGTTCCTGTTGGTGAGTAAGGTGACCAGAGCTCCTGGGGGATTGGGTCGACAACGCGCTTGCGATGCTTCTGGTGTTGCAGGTGAAATTTTCTGCTTAAAATCTGGAGGAGCCCGACTACAGAAGATCACTTGTCTCTGACTTGAACATTGATCAGTTGTGTTTGTGTGAATAAAGTAACCAGAGCTCCTGGGGAATGGGGGCTGAGTCGGCAACGCGCTTGCTTACTTCTCGGTATTGCAGGAGTCTGTAAGCTACGGTAATCGCTTACCATCAGGTGAGTCGTAGGCTTGTTTGCCAAACTAGTTGTTAAAAAAACCACCCCTACAAGGATTGACTCCTGTGTCAAAAACTACTATCCGGCATACAGACTTTAGCAAATGCCTAGCAGGGATCAAATTTCGCCAGCCACTACCAGCCAATACTGTGGCGCACCAACAATACGTTGTCAAACAGAAAATAGTTATTTCTACCCATGAGAAGAGTATTCAGTTCAAATATAATTTTAGTTAAGATAACTACTTTGATAAAATGAAACACAGAAAAGATATTCTAAAATTTCGAGAAACTGGAACAACAGAATGCAACAAAAGTAGTATTGTTGAATATGGTATTACTGCTGGAATTTCCGGAAACTTCGAGAATAATTTACTTTTGTGTACCATTATTAGTGTCTTACTTCAGTCGGAGAGCAGGTATGTACGTACACAGTATTTGATGGAACTCTGTAGGATAACGAATATGATTTTAAAATTATATTTTAACTAGCTGTGCACGCGACTTCGTCCGTGTGGAATTTAATAAAAAATATTTTTGAGTTAGCAGATTTACAAAATAAATAAATTTCTAAAATTAAAGTAGCCTAAGTTACTTCTTATTACATTAGCTATCTGCTAGTGAAACTCCCGTCAAAATCGGTCAAGCCGTTTCAGAGATTAGCCGGGACAAAAAGACACACAGACAGACAGACAGATAGACAGAAAAAATATAAAAAATGTTATTTTGGTATATGTACCATGTAGACATTCATACGCATTTAGTAAAAAGCGGTTATTTTAATATTAAAACAGACACTCCAATATTGTTTATTTGTATAGATATATAGATTACTTATCCAACTCCTTTTTCCAGAAAATATACACATTTTCAAGTTTCGTTTTATTTTATTTTAAGAATAATAAACATTTTTCAAAAGATTTAATTTCAAGTTAAAAAGTCAAAGTTCGCGCATAAAGGAAAAACTTTAATATTCTTTGTTTCTTTCGTAAAAGTTCATAAATTCAACAAAAGTAAGAATAATATTCTCCCAAATATAATAGTCCATAGATAGAATAACAGTTCGATGAAAACATTTATAGAGCAAACGATCGAACATTTTCAATTTTGCAGGTTTCGATACGTTGTTAAAATATCTCCCAATGTATAGTCTATATGGTATAGTTGGGGAAATTTTATTCGTTTTCCGAATGGAGGTATGAATATTTTATGTACCTATGTACTAGCGACCTGCCCCGGCTTTGCACGGTTGCAAAAACCATCAGAGTTCCTCTGCTGTATTATGCATGTATTATACATATAAACCTTCCTCTGGAATCACTCTACTTACTAAAGAAAACCGCATCAAAATCCGTTGCGTAGTTTTAAAGATCTATGCATACAGACGGCGGGAAGCGACTTTGTTTTATACTATGTAATGATATATATGTACTGTGGTGGCTACGGTATGTACTGTGTGGCTACGGTACTAAAGAATATAGCTACCCCCTCTCTTCCCGTGGGTGTCGTAAGAGGCGACTAAGGGATAACACAGTTCCAGACACCTTGCACTTAAAAAGCCAACCGGTGGCGGGATAACAATTCAACTACTCGCTTTGAAATACACAGGCCGAAGACGGGCAGCAGCGTCTTCGGTGCGACAAAGCCAGCCCCGCGGTCACCAACCCGCCTGCCCAGCGTGGTGACTATGGGCAAAATACATGAGTTCACGTTATTTTTGGCGTAAACTTGTGGAGGCCTATGTCCAGCAGTGGACTGTATAGACTTTAATGATGGATTAGGAACACCATTTTTAATTTTTTTAATTTTTTAAATTTTTTTTAAATTTTTTAATTTTTTTGAATATTTGATTTTTGATTTTTGATTTTACTTTTACTTTATTTAATTTTATTTTTACTTATTGATTTTTTAATTTAATTATGTTTTGTTTTTTATTCTAAATGTTGTTCTGTTGTACTAACCCAATATAGACTTAAAATCTAGTCTGAAATAAAGTATTATTATTATATTATTATTATTATTTTATAAGTAAATTGAAAAAGTACCAATAAACAATAAAATACATTCGAAATAAAAAGCAAGAATAGTAGCGAAGGAATTAAATTTAGTATTCTGCGAAATACTACGATTTCACAGTATACGGTGCTGTGAAATTTAATGTCATACGAGTACGAGGCATATATCGAGATAACCTTTGCTCCTCGACCGAAGATCGAATTAGACCGGAATCGAGTTGAGAAGCAATATGACGATGTTTGGTGCAGTGGTCTTAGCATCTGGTAATTTAACTGGCAGCTGCAGTTCTATTCCTTCTCATGACAATTTTTTAAATAGACTATATAGTATAGAGGTCAGTCGAACTAAAAATGAATAAGTGTACGTAAATAAAATCATACATAAAATACAAAATTATAGAACATAGACAGACATACAGGCCGTTTAAATCAAATAAAACTACGATTCGAAGACCTTTTTATCAATTATTCAGCTTGTAATAATACCTAGTTAGATGGAAAAGTAGTACAAGATTACAAATATTTTTATTAATACTAGTATTTCTTATACAGTCCACATTTTATGCATTTTTAAATATATTTAGAAAAAAAAACAACCATAACATATTATTATTAAATGGATGATACGAAAAATTAAAAATAAATTTCAAAAACAATTCAACATCGTTTTAAAGCGTAATACAAAGAGCGTACAATAACATTAACGAAAATAATTACAGGACATTACAGACTGTCACCCGGACGCCGGAACTGCTGAAATATAGAGCGAGAAACTTCAAGAGTAGTTTTAAAGCGCCCTTACGAATGTAAGGCACGTTTCGAGATATAATTCCCGACACCTTGCCGTTGCAATTGCACAAAATAATATCGTGCAATTATATCTCTGAATCCTTGCCAAGTCCGCTGATGATTGAATATTACTTTGTTTTGTCGTCGTCGTCTCTACCTGTACTGGTAATACTTATGTGTCTGCGTGTATTTATATTTTGAGTAACTTTAGTGTTGATTACAATAGATGTGTATGTGTGCGTTTGAATATGCGTGCATTTTAAAATGTATTTTTTTATGAGATAAGTTAGAGTTCCGTGACATTTTTATTTTACATGTAGTCATAATAATTATTTATGTGTGAATACGCTTCAGCCTTTAATATCCTACTACTGGGCATAGGCCTCTTTCCCCATGTAGGAGAAGGATCAGAGCTTAATCCACCACGCTGCTCCAATGCGGGTTGGCGGACATATTCCCTACTATGAGTAACGATCGCTATCAGGTGTACATGATAACAACCGGGACCGACGGCTTAACGTGCTCTCCGAGGCACGGTGGGGAGACCCACAAGGACTGCACAAACACCCAGACCACGGCAAACACCTGTATGGCCAATACAAATGTTTGTCATGTGCGGGGATCGAACTCGCAACCGCCAGCGCAACAGGTACAATCCATGGCTGTGACCGCTGCGTCAACGCGGCGTCAAATTTAGTGTAAAAGAATGGAAAAATCACTAATCTAAGCAGGCATTGTATTTTAATTGCCAATTAATTTGCTAGGGATTAATACGTGTCTAAGTGTGTGTTTGATCATGCGTTTAAGTTGTCTGTTTAGATTTTTTATTATTATAGGCGAAATAGAATATCATAACATTAAACATTTTTGAATATCATATCAAAAATTGACTGCTCCAGCGGGATTCGAACCCGCGTCTCCGACTGACCGTGTCGGCGCTCTAGCCAATTAAGCTATGGAACGATGTACCCGCTAGAGCGAAATTCTTGATATGATGATTTTTATTTTCGGTTTAAGCGAACCGTGGCGCCGTCTATCATAACATTAGATCGTACAACAGATTGTAAATCTTTGTCCAATCATATTAACGTATAATATAATAAATTAGTAGTTTGAAAGTTTGTTCACGTAAGTTTTTATCTTAAAATAATGCCATATATGTTGTTAATCCCCATAATCCCCCTCCCCTTACAACTTAGGGGTGTAAAAAATAAATGTTGGCCGATTCTCAGACTTGCCCGGTATGCACACAAAATTTCATAACAATTGATCCAGCCGTTTCGGAGGAGTATTTTAACTAACATTGTGACACGAGAATTTATTATATAAGATGACATGACTGTGATTGTACCTACTTACTTATAGAAGAGGTAATAGGACATAATTTAATCAAAATAGCTAAGTGCGAGTCGGATTAAGTTCTGTACAATCCACTGTGAAATACGGTAACATTTTGTGATGTACCCTATAAATGGAAATATTATCTTCTGAAAATTTGTTACTTTATATAGAAATAAATGAATTTTTAAACGTAGCAAAAACATACAACACAGTTTCAGTATTATGTCTTTTAAGCATATTTTACGACTAATCGTTAGATACTCGTTGTTATCAAACATGTTTTATTTTTAATGAATGAAACGGGTGAATTCCATGGTTTGGTTTTTTGATAACTTGATTAACATTTCGGAGTTACGTGTTTCACGGTTACGATGAACACTTTACCAACACACATTATAATGAAGATACCGTTGACATGTGTATGGCTTGAGTATTTTAAGAATTTCCCAAAGGTATACTTTAAAATCCTCTTATGTAAACTTCAGATAAATATTTTTTTACGTAACTGCAATCTACCTGTAAAATCCAGTAAATTTCTTATCCTATTAAGTTGACGGATTGGCTTCAATGTAGATATCTTCGAATTTCTCTCGAGACACGTACGCTTCTAGGTAATATTTTTTTTCACCTACGGTCCTAAGAGTACAAGATGAATTATAAACAAATTTACAAGTAGTTAGTAGATAATTGAAGAACTAGATTAAATAGCTTGTGATCACTTATGATGATCACTTAACGCCGCGTTCGCGAACCGGTTACAGCCATGGATTGTACCTGTTGCGCTGGCGGTTGCGGGTTCGATTCCTACACATGAAAATCATACAAGTGTTTGCCGTGGTCTAGGTATTTGTGCAGTCCTTGTGGGTCCCCCCATCGTGCCTCGGAGAGCACGTTAAGCCGTCGGTCCCGGTTGTTATCATTTACACCTATCCTATATAATATATCCGCCAACTCGCATTGGAGCAGCGTGGTGGATTTAGCTCTGATTCTTCTCCTACATGGGAAAAGAGGCCTGTGCCCAGTAGTGGTATATTACAGGCTGAAGCGCGCGCGCGGTCACTAATGATTCACGTTTTTATCCGCTCCGCTACTTGACTTAGAAATACATGTACATTTTAACAGTATTTTGAGAGGCTTTCCAAGACTTTGTATCAAAGCGACTTGTGGCTTCTCTGATGTTCGTCAGCTTTTAATCCTAAATAATTTGTATTACAAATATCAAACGTTTACATCCTTTCATGAATTAATAAGTCAATCTACGTGTGATATCAAGGCAAATACCTATTCTCATATTAAGAGAAGCGTTAGAGCATAAATAATTGTTTGCTTGCAAACGAAAAAAAAACCGACTTCGATTACATCAACAAGTATTACAACGTAAGTAGACGACAAAATAGTCAAGTAAATACGCGTTATCGAAGATTACTCAAAAAGTAGTCACCAGATCTCGATCAAATGTTCAGAAAATTGGTATTATAGTGTAAAGTTATGTAGTAGTAGTATACAACGTAGGTATTATTACATATAACTCTAAAAGTATTTATTAATGAGATCTCATGACACGAACACCTTTCGATTAAAAAAAAACATTGGAGTCAGTTCACACACACACACTAAAAATACAATCGGATTGAGAATCTGCGCCGTTTTTTGAAGTAAGTGAAAAATGAATTGCCCAAAGTTATGCTGAACACAATTTATAAACATAATTTAGTAACGCTACATCAAATGGAAAAATTCTTTTATTTATGTTCTTTACTGCCAGGACAAGATTATTATAAAATAAAATTATGTATACATAATTGTGTTTGCTCGCAAACGAAAAAAAAACCGACTTCAATTACATCGACAAGTAATACAACGTAGATCGACGAAAAAATAGTCAAGCAACTACGCGTTATTAAAGATTACTCAAAAAGTAGTTATCAGATCTCGATAAAATTTATATGTGACCACATGATAAACATCAGCTTTCGATTAAATTAAAAATTATCAAAATCGGTACACCCAGTAAAAAGTTATTACGGATTTTCAAGAGTTTCCCTCGATTCCTCTAGGATCCCATCATCAGATCCTAGTTTCCTTATCACGGTAACAAATTAGAGATATTCCCTTTCCAACAAAAAAAGAATTATCAAAATCGGTATATCCAGTAGAAAGTTATGCGGTATAATACAACGTAGGTCGACGAAAAAAGCGCCAAGTAAAAACACATTATTAGATATAACTCGAAAAGTAGTTGTTAGATCTCAAATAAATTTAAATGGGACCAATTGGCACACACCACCTTTCGATTAAAACAAAATTTGTCGAAATCGGTTCACACAGGCAAAAGTTCTGATGTAACATACATAAAAAAAAAAAAAAAAAAATACAGTCGAATTGAGAACCTCCTCCTTTTTTGGAAGTCGGTTAACAAAATAAATACTCGTAAAGAATACAATTGAATTGAGAACCTCCTCCTTTTTGAAGTTCTATAAAAATACGATATACTGCTAGACTGCAAATAACGGATAATTTTCCTACCATGAGTGTTAGTGGCTATCGGGTGTTTGTGGTGTAGGACCGATGGCTTTGCATGCTCTTCAAAAGAATTTGGGTATACGTACAAGGACTACCACTATCCATACCAGAATTAAATATTTGTATAAATATTAATACAGGCTGATTCAATTTAGATTGTTTCATGGTCTTCTTAACTCCTTAACGAAAAATACTAAATTTAAGTACAATATTTTACGATAGTCTGAAACCTCTTTAAACGACTCCAAAAATGAAAGTTTTTTTTTTTATGTCACTAGGTCGGCAAACAAGCGTACGGCTCACCTGATGGTAAGCGATTACCGTAGCTTATAGACGTCTGCAACACCAGAAGCATCGCAAGTGCGTTGCCGACCCAATCCAGGGACCCCCGACCAGGAGCTCTGGTCACCTTACTCACCAACAGGAACACAATACTGCTTGAAAACAATATTATTTTGCTGTGATCTTCTGTAAGGTCGAGGTAACCGCAGGGCTGGCTTTGTCGCACCGAAGACGCTGCTGCCCGTCTTCGGCCTGTGGGTTTCAAAGCCAGCAGTTGGATGGTTATCCCACCACCGGTCGGCTTTTTAAGTTCCAAGCTGGTAGCGGAACTGTGTTATCCCATAGTCGCCTCTTACGACACCCACGGGAAGAGAGGGGGTGGCTATATTCTTTAGTACCGTAGCCACACAGTACAATAATACAGAATATTATAGCTATATAATACTGCTTTCAAGCAATGTTGTGTTTTCTTGGTTGGTTATATCAGTTAATATTTTTTGATTTGAATTATTAGTTAAATTTTAATTATTTATTAATTTACGTATGTATCCGAAAAGCATAATACTAAAAAAGTTTTTCCGTGATCTTTATGTTTACCTTTAAAACTTTCCTCACAACCCGTAAATGTGATTACATTTCCTATATTGATAAAGTTGATCGTAGTTTCGGCTGGTAATAGGAAAATGCTTTTAAGACGCGATACGTGTGTTTCACATTGAAACTATAACGTTAGCATAATTGGATTTTTTTTTACTAAAAATCTCGCGTGGCCTCATTTTTATTTTTAATCATAAAGCGGTATAAAAGCTTATGTTTCACCTGATGATAAGTGGTTACCGTAGCTTATAGACGCCTGCAACATTAGAGGCATCGCAAGCGCGTTGCCGACCCTACCGTCCTACCTCAAGAGCTCTGGTCACCTTACTCGCCACAGGAAAACGACACGAAAATGAAAATTTCTTTCCATATATATTGATAAAAGAAACTCTTTCTTACACAAACTGTTATAAAGAAAAAAAGAAATAATAAAATTAAATGAAAAAAAAAAGTATTTGAAGTATGTGCCGCACGAGTTCGAATTACATACCGCGTGCGTAGAGATCAGCGATGTGGATAGAATGTGGGTTCGGCACGGTATTAAATTACGCTCAAACAAAAAAACTATTAATCGAAATTGATCCTTAATTCGCAAATATTTCCAAAAACATATATACATAAAAGTATGTATAAATTTGAGGCGTAACCTTTCAGTTGAAAATACTAGTGTAATTATAGTCAGCTTGGTCCTAAAATATAAAAAGAAAGAAAAAAATCATAGTAATCAAAGTTTGCTCTAAAGAAACGTCCCGGTTCGACAAAGATATCAGAATCAGGTCAATTTCTAATCATAATTACTTGAAGTAATTGAACGAAGCTTATCTATTTACTAACAGATCAGTTTAGCTTAATACAGTCCACTGCTGGACATAGTCCTCCACAAGTTCGCACAAAAATGGAGTGAACTCATGTGTTATTATTTTTATTAATACGTGAAGCAAAAACTTTGTACCCTTTTTTACAACAATTACGCGGACGGAGGAGTATGAAATTTCGCACACTTTTGGTTTATATAGAGAAGGAGTTGCAGAATACTCATATTTGTTTTAAATATGCATAGAAAGTACATTAAATTAATAAAAAAAAAAATACACACACTATTTGCCACTGCTGGACATAGGCCTCCACAAGTTCGCGCCAACAATGGCGCAAACTCACGTGTTTTGTCCATATTCACCACGCTGGGCAGGCGGGTTGGTGACCGCAGGGCTGGCATTGTCGCAGCGAAGACGCTGCTGCCCGTCTTCGGCCTGTGTATTTTAAAGCCAGCAGTTGGATGGTTATCCCGCCACCGGTCGGCTTTTTAAGTTCCAAGATGGTAGCGGAACTGTGTTATCCCTTAGTCGCCTCTTACGACACCCACGGGTAGAGAGGGGGTGGCTATATTGTTTCGTGGTTTAGCCGCTTAGTATAATTTTTAGCCGCTGTTTATACTCCATTGTTGAAGTACAATTTTTTTTTTTCAGAACAAATTTCTTGTAAAGCTTTGCGGAGGGGTACTCTAGCCGGCAAAAAACGTACGTAGCGTTAAAAAAGCTTAAGATTTGACAGTTATTATCATTATTATATATTTTTTAAAATTATTATAAATAAAATAAAAGTGTTAAGACAATTTCGTAAAGTATTTTTTTATTTAAATTTTAAAATTAAAAAAAATTATAATAAAAAATATATACCCGAATAATTATTTTCTTTATACCTCAAATAGAACTTGAAATTAATATTTTATAATAAAGACCTTCGTTCCTATCTGGTGTCCCACCACACCACACGGTTTTTTTATTTAAAAATTTAAACATAACAAATATAGTTAATTTTCTTAAGTCTTACGTATACAATGGTAAGAAAACTTCTCACAAAACCATTGTAATGAGTTTGGTAAAAGGTTTTGTGAAAAATGAAACCGGTCGGGAACCATTACTTCGCTGTAAGCTTGACTAATTGCTCCCGCGGATTCTTAAGAACGTTATAGAAAGCGTTAGTGAGTTGAAATTTTCAATTTAACTTGTACGAACTTCGTATTGTTCAGGTCGAGCCGGGAACGAAGTTTGCTGTGTTATGGACGAAATATTTACGAGGCGTGGCTTGATTTTATTACGAATGCTACAGTCGTCATTAGTGTTATGTCGAAACTGAATTTATACAGATTGATCTAAGCGGGAAACAATAGATAATATATCACATATACTACATAGGATTTCTAAGCTATATCTATAAAATCAGACAGATAGACGATAGCAGTTTAAGTTCAGTATTTAACCATTTTTTAAATATAATTACTAGTATTATAGGTTGACTGGAAGAGATCTCTTTTAGAGATAAGTTCACCTTTGCCAATTTCCTATATTATAATAACTATTGTAGAATTACTTGGTGCAATAAAGAATATATCGGCAGTCTATAAGCGTCTATAAGCTATTATTACTATATTATAAGCATTACAAGCGCGTTGCCGACTCTCTTCCAAATCACCCTCCCAGAAGCTCTGGTCACCTTACTTACCAACAGAAACACAATACTGCTTGAAAACAGTGCTATTTAGCTTTGGTCTTCTGTAATTTCAGTTTGATAACTTCACGCGTTCCCAAGAACAGGGGTCTTGACAGGCAGACGGACAACAAAGCGATCCTATAAGGGTACTTTTTTTCTTTTGAGGTGCGGAACCCTAAAAATTAACAAAACAATATTCTATATACATTTTATATTTTAATATAAATATCATAGTTTAAAATAGTGTAAATTATATAAAAGTTTGTTCCGTCATCGTACATTTTTCGTGATTTTACCGTTGTAATCGATGTTCTGCGTGAGTAGATTTATGCAGCAACAAAACGCAGCCTTGAAAAGCTGTTATGCGCTCACTGCCCGCGAGTTGAGATTTTTTGACAAAAACTTGAGGGTAGTAGCAACTAGGTGTGGCACACATGATCGCACCGCGAACGTACGTCGTTATTTCGGAACTCGACCGCCACGCGAGCTTCTATGCGCATGTGTTATCATCAAACTCTAATCGTGATACAATAAACTCTTAGCAATTGTTCTAAGACTTTGAAGTGATGTGCAGAATCCAACCAGCTGGTGTGCTCTAACGATAGTGGAAGTCATCATCGATTCTCTAAGGTACGTGGGTGCATTGTATTTTGTTGCTGCGTGCCTATTAACGTTCTGAACATCGATTACATCGGCAGATTATTCCTGGTCTGACCAAAGTGTAGTAAGAAGCCACCTATCGGTTTTCTTTGTGGAGGTGCGTTTGCTACATTTCTCTGGTGCCGAAACCCGGGATGGTTTCCACTAATCTCATGTGCTGTACCGTCATACAATAGCTGTGGTATTTCTGGTTAAAATTAGTGTTGCCCAAATTCAGTCTTGGTCTTGCAGTCTTGGTCTTGTTCTTGCGTTTTTGCAAGACCAAGACCAAGAACAAGACCGCGTATTTTTAGCAAGACCAAGACCAAGACTGACCGTGCAAGACTTGAGCAAGAACAAGACATAGCCTGCAAGACTCTTGCGTCTTGCAGCTAGGACTTAGCGCTATTTCACTGAGTAGTTAGGTGTAACAGTTCGGTGTATAGGTAGGTACGCTTAGGAATTCTATGAGACGCAAAAAACTGTATCAAAGAATATGAAAAACTGGACCTATGCGCATTACGACTAATACCATAAACATAGCGAATAAAAAAATATCTATTAAAATCAAACTGAGTGCATGCATAGTTATGTTTTAACCATCGGCACTTTGATAATGCGGCATCAAAGGTTTTGTACTTACTTCTCAAAGAAATTTGCCGCTTTTCGGAAGTACATGGTTATGATACACGCGCCGGCGGCTTCTTTTGAAATCTAAAACAATCGTTGCCGCCACGCCGAAATCATAACATTTGACACTATTTGATTGCCGCCATAGGGCGTAGGTATACTCATGCAAAATAATTTCGAATTTTAAGAGTACCTACAGGTGTTCCAAAGAATAAATAAGTTTCAGAGTGCTTAGAATGAAAATGAATACATTATACTGATCACGCAAGTAGTATTATGATTAGGATAAAATGGTAAGGATAGGTAGTAGATGTCATATTAATTCATTCTAGTAAGTATATATTATAATATTGATTACTTATATGGTTTTAAACTAATTACTTAGGTACTATTATTGTACATTTAGTCATTATATTTCTTAAGTTTTTACAAGAAAAAATAGCAAAAAGTGTTCAAATATCACCCGTTTAATAAATATTGTAGCCACTTTTAAATATACTTGAAACGTGTAAAAAAATTCTACAAAACTAATAAAATAATATAAAAAGCGTAGGTACTTACCTACTAATAAAATAAAAAGCCTGCGATAAGAGTTTTGTATTACTTACCAGCCCGAATATCTCTGAGAGAGATGATGAGAGCAAGTATTTACTAGCTGTGCCCGCGACTTCGTCCACGAGGAATAGTAACTTTGGAGGTATAGTGACGTTCAGGACTTATTTATTTATTTTAAAACTTCTGTCATCAAACATACAAACGAACTCTTCAGCTTTATAATATTAGTATAGATGTACGCCAAAACATTCACTTATATGTAAAGAATAGTGATTGGCACTAATTCTTTACATATATTTTATTCACGCGTCGCGTCTGTACAAGTAGGTAATATTTAGTGTGTGTTTGTACGCCGCACGCGGCATTGTTTGATTTGCGGCGGCATCCTTTTCATAGAGCCGGCACGTGGCGAGGCGGCGCGGTAGAAAGCAAGGAAATGTACTATAAATAAAGGAATTATTTTAATTCCAGTCATTTCCAATTGAGCTGTGCTTCGAGTCTAACTTAATAATTGTTTTTACTAATTCTCGTTGTTTTCTAAAAACGTATCACGTGTACAATTTAATATGAGTGACGAAGATTCAAATAATTCATGCATCCCAAACTGCCTTCTGTAAATTGTGCCAACATAAAAAGATTGAAATAAAAATGAAAAACAGAAACACTTCAGGCTTAAGGAAACATCTAATATCTTTCCACAAAAAGGAATCAGAAATATTTCTTCCTGTTAAACCAAAATTAAGTGGAGATATCACAAGCTTTTTAGTAACCGCTGGAAGAAGTGGACAGGTAAGAATATTTTTTTAACAGTACAAAGAATTTTAACTCTGCGTAGCTATTCATGCGATACTTTCAAAAACGCCATTAACTTACGTAAGTATTTTTGAGTTAGTGGTGTTTTCATCTAGGGGTGCGACATATTAAGTATGTAATTATCGTCTTAAATATTTTTTATAAACACCCATATTTTCATTTAATCGGCCAGTAACAACTAAGTACTTTATTTTGGTAAATTACAGTACAGTGCAACCTTAATATAACAAATATCAATTTAACGATTTTCTCGATTTAACAACAACAAACCTCCTCCTCTTATACGCTCAAACCTAGTATGTTTTAAATAATAACACAAGATTTATTGTTTTGTTTCAGTCTGAAAACAGCAGTGACAACATCACGACAGCTACAGTTGATTGGGTGGTGAAAAAATATCTTCCCTTCTCATTTTTCGATGACGAAGCTACACAAGTATATTTTCGATGTATTTGCCCTAATATGGTGTTTCCTAAAAGGTCTACACTTAGAAGGAAAGTCAAAGAGCGATTTGAAGAGCTCCAATTGAATCTCAAGGAACGACTTCAACAATTATCATCTAAAATGTCTTTTACCATTGATGGGTGGACGTCAATTGCTGGTAGGAGTTACTACGGGGTTACTATTCATTATATAGACAACGAATGGAAGTATCAATCTGTAGTTCTTGATTTTATACCATCACGCGGTCGACATACTGGGGAAGATATTGCAACGATTTTCCATGAATGTTTATTGGAATATGACATAATTGATAAAATACAAGGTATCACGGTCGACAACGCAACTGCAAATACCAAATTTATGTATGAAATGGACAAACAGCTGCCGCCACACTTTGATTCAGACAATCAACATTTCCGGTGCTTTGCTCACATTTTAAACCTTGGTGTACAAGATTTATTAAAGACCTTAGCATTACACTGTGAGTCTGACACTAACGCGCAAGATCAGCAGTACGAAGACTATGCAGACGAAACTGAGGATGAGGAAGATGAAGAATCTGCACCAAATATTGCTGACTCGCGTACATCTGTAACAAAGTTACGCAGTATTTCCAGTAAAATAAAAAGAAGTGAGATAGTGAAGAAGAAGTTTCAGTCTGCTTGTGAAGCAGCTGGCGTGCCATCAAATCTAAATGCCATTCTTGACTGTCCAACGAGATGGAATTCCACACATGATATGATTGGATTTGGTTTAAAAGTGAAAGCGGGCATTGACATATTGTGCAGTTCTGTCACCGAATTAAATGATTTTCAAATCACAGCTAATGAATGGCAGGTACTCGAAAAATTACATAAATTTCTAATAAACTTTAAACTTTTAAGTACAAAACTTGGTGGAGACAAATATGTTACATTACCGCTAGTCATTGTATCATTCAATCTCTTGCTAGATAAAATTGAATCCATGGTAAAACAGTTAGATGAGAAACCTAATCGATCTGAAGTGGATGAAAGGCTCATTCTAGCTTTCCAAGCAGCTCGAGACAAAATGCTTAAACATTACAAGAAGAGCAACTGGATTTATTGTACTTCTTTAATTTTAGACCCAAGGCATAAGGCTCAGACTTTTGACCTGACAATGTGGGGGAAGCAACTTAAAACAGAAAGTCTGCGCAAGCTCAATGAACTTTATGAAGAATATAAAAGTCTACACTCACTGAACAAATCTCTGGAATTACCAGAAAAAGAAAATAAAGTATGTGATGAAGATGAAGACGTAATAGACTTTGATAAACTCTATGAATGTCCCTCGACGTCATCTGGATCTTGTCTTCAAGGCTTAGTGATAGACGAGTTGGAGGAGTACCTGAGAAAACCAAGAACTGCCAGCTCGGAAGACATTTTAGATTGGTGGAGGACGCATGAGACAGAGTATCCGATTTTATCGAAAATGGCCCGTGATTTTCTCTCAATACCTGCAACTTCAGTACCTGCTGAGAGGTTATGTTCTAAAGCATCATTAGTAATTAGAAAACATAGAAATAGGTTAAGTGATGAGTCAGCCAGATGGTTACTTTGTATTAATTCTTGGTCAAAAAAATTGATATAAAGTATCATAACCTAATGATAAAGCTGTTGATTTGTGTTGTATTTTATTTTTTATTCAAATAAATGATAAATCGTAAAACTCTTTTATTAAATTTCTTATAAGTTGAGGGTTCAATCTCTTTCTAGACAGATAAGTATTGTTCTTTAAAATACAGTCAAGTTATTGTAATTAATTTGTTTTTTTACATGTTTTAGCAAATGTAAGCTTATAAATCATAAATGTTTATTAAGAAACAGTTACTTCCATGGAAAACGACATATAGGTCAGTTGATTTTTCGAATTTCTCATCAAATCTTCAGTTATTTATTAATCTGCTTGATCTTTACTATGGCTATGTTAATTCAAGCTCACAATGTTCCAATTCTAATACGTTTTTCTAAGATTTAAAGTAAACTTTAACAAATAGTAATAGACTAATAGGTAATTGCAAGACTTGCAAGACTCTTGCTGCAAGACCAAGACCAAGACCAAGACTGGGAGCGCAAGACCAAGACCAAGACCAAGACCAGGTGTATTGGTGCAAGACCAAGACCAAGACTGGCTAAGTCTCGTCTTGTTCTTGCATTTGGGCAACACTAGTTAAAATAGGTACTTTGTAAATCGTAATCAGTCTATATTTATCGTTGTTGGTTGCAGAGTTATCATTTGATCGGAATATACTAATCCAAAGAAACGTTCAGTGTCAGTACTTACGGGCTAACTAGTCAATTTATCAGGATTTATATCGTAAAATCATCGTTTTAGTTTTGTCTTGAATTACTGTAAGATCAAATTAAGCAATCATCAATTTTTATCGGTGCTTAATTTACCTATCGGCTTACATTAATTCTTTTAGGCATTACTAGTTCAAACTATTCATATTTGTACATCATTTCATACGTCATTAAGCGTTAAATATCGTACTATATTTGCAAAACAGATTGAAATATAGTTTCATAATTCACGAAATCGAATTTTTATTTTTATTTTTTTCAATATCGGGTAGTTATATTTTTCCCACCGGTAACTCGCCAACTCATCGTGCCGGTTAGGTGAAACTATTTAATTGTTTATCCAACTAAGCCGTAAAGTAAATAGGTATTCACTTTTAACAAAATAATACGAAACAATATTAAAACTTCAAAATTCAAACTACGACTAATTTGTTCACTTATCATAATTAACCGTTTAAACGAAATACTTTAGAAAAAGATTGTATAATTATCATCGTTTATGTTTTTATATTTTATTCAAATACTTGTCAATCGAAGCGCATCTACATCGATCGTAGGCATCGTACTTTTTGTAAACAATATTCCGAGGCATTAGGGTGGTAACACACTTAGTGAATAAATATAATTTTTATTTTTTTCTTTTAAATTTTTTTTTTTGTTTTTTTTTTTGTTTGTACTCTGTTACTAAATCCAACTTAAAATGTCACTTTTAAGTAGGCATACGCGAAAGTCTAGTGCTTTGAAAAAATCTAAATCAAAATCTGAAGATTTCGAATATACTACACAAGATTTGCCATCTTTGCGTCGAAAGCGGACAATTGCTATTAAACGTTTAAATAAAGCTTTAGAAATCGGTCAATTAGCTAAGAGTGATCCCTCTCAACGCGACTTATTTTTATCTTATCATCATGATATTAAGAACATAACGGCGGCTTTTGAAGACGCACATTTCGGTATTCTAGAGATTTTAGATGATGCTTCTGACTCGGATGCTTGTTTACAAGAGCAATTTGATGACACGTATTACGAAATTGAATCTATTTATCGCGGTTTAATTCGAAGTGAAGATGCAAAGCAATCGAAAAGCGTTTCATCATCGTTAAATGTTCGGTTACCTAAAATAACACTTCCTAGTTTTTCTGGTAACATCAAGCAATGGCCGGAGTATTTTGATACTTTTAACGCTTTAATTCATAATTCTTCTTCACTTACCGAAACAGAAAAGTTTCACTATTTGGTGTCATCCCTTAGCGGCGACGCATTATCCGTAGTTAAAGCGTTTCCTTTAACTCATGAACATTACACTAGTGCGTACCAAGCCTTATGCGCTCGATATAAAAACAAACGCGATCTTGCTTTTACTTGTTGGCGCGAAATCCTTAATATTGAATTTAAATGTAAGGATGCTAAGGAATTTCGTAACTCTCTCGACACTTTTGATGAGAACTTAAGTATCTTGAAAACAATTAATTTACCGGTTCAAGACTGGGATTTCATCATTGTGTATCATATCTTATCAAAACTTAATACAGAAATGCGTCGTAGCTTTGAAGAAAAGCATTCCGATATCGAGTTTCCGACTTATAATCAATTAAAACTATTTTTACAATCTAAGTGTGAGGCTTTAATGCGGGATACACATTTTTTGGAATTACCAAAATCGAATAGTAAGCCTTTTCAAAACACAACCAAACGCCCCAGTGTGTCACACGCCTTAGTTACTGCAAACAATGAATCGCTTACGTCTACAACTAATAACAACAAACCTTCGTCTTATACTAAAAGGTGTTCGTATTGTAATCAATTGCATTCTATTTTATCGTGTTCCGAGTTTCTAAACAAATCGATAGACGAACGTATTAAAACTGCCGAAGAAAAGAAATGGTGTTATAACTGTTTAAAATCTTCTCATCAATTAAAGAATTGTAATTCTTTATTTTCGTGCCGTACATGTAAACGTAAACATCACAGCTTACTCCATCGTGACAGTACCGACAAGACACAACAGAGTGTGAACTCAGCAGCCTTATACTCAAGATCTCCTTCAAGGTCTACCGTGCTGCTTGCAACTGCTATCGTGCAGGTTCAGGATGCTGATGGAAATATGCAACCTTTTCGAGCGCTTTTCGATACTGGTAGCCAAAGTAACTTTATAACAGAGTCGGCAGTTAGACGTTTGCAATTAGTACCTAATCGAACTTCGGCAAGTGTTTGCGGACTCGGAGAAGCTTCTGCTCCTATTAGTGGAGACGTCACGTGTTGTGTAGGCACACAAAATAAAATATATTTCAATTTAAATATGCACGTAATTCCGAAAATTTGTAGCGATCAACCAATAGCTGAACTAAATTCATGCCGATGGTCTCACATTCAATCATTAACTTTAGCGGATCCCAGTTTCGATATTCCCGGACCGGTTGACATATTGTTAGCTGCTGATGTTTTCGCCGAATCGCTGTTAGGTCAGCAAATCAAGGGTAGTCAAAATCAACCTACCGCTTTTAAATCGTTATTCGGTTGGCTTCTCCTTGGGAAAACGTATTTAAATTCTAGTGCGGCGTTACTCACATCTTCTTTATCGTCCAATATCGATACCGAGTTAAACTCATTAGTGCATCGATTCTGGGAATTAGACGACGTACCGAAAGCGACTTCATTGACACCAGAAGAACAGCTTTGTGAGCAAAAATTTGTAGCAGAGCACTATCGTGATACTTCTGGTAGATATGTTGTCAAATATCCGTTTAAAGATAATTCTGATCCTATCTTTAACGGCTCTCGCGAAGTGGCACTTCGACGGTTTTATGCAATTGAGAAAAGGCTATCAACAGATCATGAATTATCCTCTCAATACTGCGAATTCATGGCTGACTATATCGAGTCTAATCACATGTCACTTGTGCCACTTGATCAAATGGGTACAGGTAAATATTACATCCCACATCATTGTGTTTTACGTCCTGACTCGACTACGACTCGTCTTCGAGTTGTGTTTGACGCGTCTGCAAAGGATCGTAACTCTAAATCTTTCAACGATTCTCAATTAATCGGTCCGAAGTTGCAACCTGACATTTTCAAAATTCTTTTACATTTTCGGGAACATCAAATCGTAATCATGGCGGATGTCCGCCAAATGTATCGGCAGATTCTGATTTCGCCTGAACACCGCGAGTATCAACGTATTCTCTGGAGATCGTCGCCTCGCGATGATATTCGAGAGTATCGTTTGAATACGGTTACTTATGGTGTAGCCTCATCTCCTTATCTCGCTTGCCGTACGTTGCGACAGCTTGCTGACGACGAGGGGGATGCATTTCCACTGGCGAAACAGATCGTACTCTCGAATGTGTACGTCGATGATGTTGTCTGCGGCTTTGACGATTTTAACGTTGCACAGGAAGCAAAGACGCAACTTATCAAACTTTTTAACTTAGGACATTTTCAACTTCGTAAGTGGGTTAGTAATGATCCAAAGCTTTTATCTGACTTACCCATTGAACATCACTTACAAGGTTCAATATCGCTTGACCACTCGGAACCATCACCTCTAAAGGTTCTCGGTCTCCAGTGGGACCCTTTATCGGATTCATTTCTCTTTTCGGTACAACCCACACATCAAACTTGTACTAAACGTTCAATCCTAAGCGAACTTGCGCGAATTTTTGATCCTTTAGGCTTTCTTTCACCAATCACAATCCAAGCTAAGTGCTTGATCCAAAAACTTTGGATTCTCGGTGTGAATTGGGATGAAACGCCACCCATTGAAGTTGTCCATTCATGGGCTTCTTATACGGATCAACTTCCGAAGCTAGCTCAACTTCGTATACCGCGCAAACTTACCTGCTCGAAGTCCACATCATACGAACTGCACGGATTTTGCGACAGTTCTGAAGTCGCGTATGGTGCTGTGATATATTTACGTGCCACAGATGAAGCTGGAAACATTCAGGTCTTCTTTGTCTGTTCCAAAGCTCGAGTAGTTCCATTAAAGCGAATTCCACTACCGAGACTAGAGCTTTGTGCTGCAGTCCTGTTGGCTGATTTATATAAGTATGTTCATGATACGTACCTTGCACACATATCAATCGATTCTGTCTTCTTGTGGTCGGATGCTACTATCATTTTGTCCTGGCTACGCTCTCACTCGTCACGCTGGACTACTTTTGTAGCAAACCGCGTGAGTCATATCCAGGAAATCACTCCACCAGAATGCTGGCACCACGTTTCCTCCAAGGACAATCCAGCTGATATTTGCTCTCGCGGACTTTTCCCCAGTGAAATTCTGAATAATTCCTTATGGTGGGCGGGACCAGATTGGCTTGCAAAGAAAAAGGATTCATGGCCGTTGCATGTTGTAACTGTAACTCAGGAAGATGAAGAGATTATCCAAGCTGAGGCTCGCAAATCAGTTGCATTATTGAGCGGACAAGGAGCTAATAACAACAATTCTCATTTTTTAACCTCTTTGACGCATCGTTTTTCATCGTTACAAAAACTTTTAAACGTTTTATCATATGTTTATCGTTTTATTAATTCAATTCGAAAGCGCTGTAACTCAAATAAAAATCTTTTTATAAATAACATTGAACGTCATAACGCCTTGATGCAATTAGTAACACATACCCAAAGTCAAGAATTTTCAAATGAAATTTTAAGCTTACAAATTAAAAAACCTGTCATCAAACAGTTTCGTAAGCTCAACCCATTCATCGACGATTTCGGAGTCCTCAGGGTGGGCGGCAGACTTTCTCGCTCGGGGCTGGAATACGAACACAAACATCCAGCGCTCTTACCTTCTGATCATCCGCTAACGTATTTAATTATCGATCACATACATCGTAGTTACTGCCACCCTGGTGTAAACACAACAATTTTTCTGCTATTGCGGCAGTTCTGGGTAGTGTCAGCGAAACGTGCAGTGCGTCGCGTTCTTTCAAAATGTATAAAGTGCTATCGACTGCACCCTCAACCGTTACAACCGTTCATGAGCGATTTGCCTGCATATCGTGTAAATCAGGTGAAGCCTTTCTCTGTCGTGGGCGTGGATTTTGGCGGACCTTTTCGCATAAAACTTGGTCCACATCGTGGCGCTAAAATTGACAAGGCGTACCTCTGTGTGTTCGTTTGCCTCGCGACAAAGGCGGTTCATCTAGAGGTCGTTTCCACACTATCAGCGGACGGTTTTATCGCTACTCTTCGGCGTTTTGTGGCGCGTCGTGGTCGCTGCACGACTATTCATGCGGATTGTGGTACCAATTTTGTTGGTGCCCGGAATCAACTGTCTTCCCTTATGGAGAATGCTTCACATGCGGAGCGAATTGAATTCAAATTCAATCCTCCATCGGCTCCTCACTTCGGCGGAGTGTGGGAGATTCAAATTAAAGCGGCCAAAACTCATTTATACCGGGTTGTTGGTGATCAAGTGTTAACTTTTGAAGAGCTAACAACGCTCTTCGCTCAAATAGAAGCTGTTTTGAATTCGAGACCGCTTTGCCCCGTAAGTGCTGACCCTAACGATTTATCAGCATTAACTCCAGGTCACTTCCTGACCTTAGAACCGTTAACTGCAGTCCCCGATGAGGATCTATCTTCAATTAACGTTAATCGGCTTCATCGGTGGCAGCTGTTACAATCCTTACACCAAAACTTTTGGTCCAGATGGAAAAATGAATATCTGAATTCTTTAACGCAACGCGCCAAATGGACCAAAGATTCGAAACCTCTAGCTGTAGGATCGATGGTCATTATCAAAGATGACAACCGCGCTCCGTTACACTGGACCCTTGGTAGGGTACAGCAGCTTCTTGCTGGAGCTGACGGAGTCATTCGAATCGCAATGGTTAGAACTGCAACCAATAACGTAATCCAACGGCCTTTGGTTAAGTTGTGCCCTCTGCCACTGGAGGACTAGCATTCCATCCATTCCACCCATCTTGTGTTTTAACTGTATTATGTATCTTAGTTTTTATCCTTTTTTTCTTTTTTTTTTCTTATAACTATTAGTATCGCACCGTTTATCATATTTTTTTTTTTTTTGTTTTACCTGAAAATACCATAGCTATTTTGGTGGGCGGGATGTTCCGTCATCGTACATTTTTCGTGATTTTACCGTTGTAATCGATGTTCTGCGTGAGTAGATTTATGCAGCAACAAAACGCAGCCTTGAAAAGCTGTTATGCGCTCACTGCCCGCGAGTTGAGATTTTTTGACAAAAACTTGAGGGTAGTAGCAACTAGGTGTGGCACACATGATCGCACCGCGAACGTACGTCGTTATTTCGGAACTCGACCGCCACGCGAGCTTCTATGCGCATGTGTTATCATCAAACTCTAATCGTGATACAATAAACTCTTAGCAATTGTTCTAAGACTTTGAAGTGATGTGCAGAATCCAACCAGCTGGTGTGCTCTAACGATAGTGGAAGTCATCATCGATTCTCTAAGGTACGTGGGTGCATTGTATTTTGTTGCTGCGTGCCTATTAACGTTCTGAACATCGATTACATCGGCAGATTATTCCTGGTCTGACCAAAGTGTAGTAAGAAGCCACCTATCGGTTTTCTTTGTGGAGGTGCGTTTGCTACAAAGTTTCTATAACTCGATATGTCTTTGTGTATTCGGAGCAAGATATGCAGAATTTCTCGATGTAAAATGTAACGGAAATTGTCTTCGTAACAGTGCAGTAACATGAACCAACTAACATAGTCAAGTCCTAAGTAGTACAAAAGCTTGAGTAATCAAACCTGCACTGCTAGTTACAATGTTTTAGTTTTATTTGTTCATCTAGCTTGTGTTTTTATTCACGAATTAGTTCTAGTATTTGTTTTAAAGTTTTAAATGTTTTTTAATTGATTTCGAAAAAAGGATTAGGTTTTCAATTCGACTGTATTTAAAAAAAAAAGTTTTGGTATCATTGTGATTTAAAACGTTATTACATTAATTTAAACTGTTTTGCAGAAGCTTCACTTCTGCGGTGTGTGAATTGCACACACACACACTTTTGTGTGTTTTACCTCATAACTTTTTACTGGGTGTACCGATTTTGATGAACCTTTTGTATCCGAAAATTAATGTTCGTAATGACCACGACTAGCTTTTTTTGAAGTTATCCCTAATAATACGCATTCGATTTCTCCTTTTATTACATGTCAATATAAATTAAGGTAGGTGATTTTTTCGTTTAACTTGTATCCAACGATAATTATTATAACATTTTCATTGAAATTCGCATTTAACTGGAAAAGTTATATTCTCGTAGACAGAACGAAATCCGCTTAAATAACAAGAAATGTTATAGAATTAAAATTCTCCCAAGCTTCAGTTGTGCTTTTATTCAAACTTTGAGTGGAATCTTCAAATTTATAACTTTGGTCTCATGTGCAGTATTTATGTATTCAAACAAAACCAATAAAACTGTCAGAACGATTCTTTCTTCGCTTCTTTTAACAGCTGCGATTAAAGATTTATTTCCACGGCGATAACGATGATCGTCGACCACTGAATTCTGCACGACATCACGACACGATATGTAGTTTCTAAGTACTACTTACTAGTCCCACTACTAAGCCTGGTTTGTGCCTATTTAGACAGTCGATCTGAAGAAGTAAACTCCAGTCGTGCGTGGGATCTGATAAACGCTTTTTTTTGTAAATTATATTATTATTGACTTTCGTTGTGTGTGTATCGTATATGGCGAAATAAATGTTTTCACTTAATTTCATTTCATAAATGAAATTTCCATTCTGAGAATAGTTGAAGTAAAAAAAGCCAATAAGTAATAAAACATCACGCTGTGACGTGTTAATTTCAAGTAATTTGATGAGCATCAAAAATCACTAGTGACAAAAGTGTACGGTAGGAAAAACTTGGCCTGACAGAAACGCCAAGCAAACGACCTTGTTGTTGGCCTGACCGACTCGCTAGGTTGAACTAAAAATTATTGTAAGTAAATTGAAATACAGCTTGTATACTAAAATAAAAAATAATATTATAAAAAAAAACATGTATGTGTAATTCACACACGGCAGAAGTGGAACTTCTTAAAAGTCCTAGGAAAGTAGACCGATTTGTTCTATCGATGATGATCACATGTCTCATGAAAATAGTCGTAAGCGCCTTGCAAAACGTGTCGTTAACGCGTTTTGAGCAGTAACACGTTCGATCTCATTCTCTTCTATACATTTATGTGTTTCTTTCTTTATTGTCACGCATTTTATGCTTCATCCAGTTTCGAATAACTACGATTTTAAAGAAGTTTCCCCCTTGGAACTGAAGAAGCCGACTGATAGCGGGATAACCATCTAACCACTGGCTTTGAAACACGCAGGCCGAAGACGGGCATCAGCGTCTTAGGTGCGACAAAGCCAGCCCTGCAGTCACCAATCCGCCTGCCCAGCGTGGTGACTATGGCAACACACATGAGTTCACGCATTTTTGGCGCGAACTTGTGGAGGCCTATGTCCAGCAGTAAACTGTGATAGGCTGGAATGATGATGATAAAGATGTTTCACTTTAAAAAAAATCCAGGCGAGAAGTCGTTTAACAATGAGTAGAAAAATACCTTAACTGAAGACGTTTTCTGAAGCGAGCTTTGTATTTGTGGGCGACATCGCGCTAATCACCTGTTTTACTGTTCACGAGCTAGACAATAAATTGAATTACCACAGATACGTCTCAGGTGATAACTCGTCTAGCCACGATGGAAGATTTGTTGAGCTTTCTTGAAGAAATTTATAACTCTTAATCAAAGCCTTTTTCTTGATATTGTTTGTAACATTTTTATTCTTTCCGATTTTGATTTTGTTGGAAAATAGTAAAAAATAGACTATTTACTAAAATGGATGCTTATGTACGGAATACATTTATATATTTACGCTTAGCATCGAATTTTGATTAGTTTTTTATTTTATTTAAAACTTGACTTTAATAAAATATTTCTAACTACATTTACCATATGTCGAGCAGTGGACTGTGATAGGCTGAAATGATGATGATGATGATGAACTACATTTAATGAAAAACTTTTTAAATGAGAGATAAGGGTCTTATACATTTAATTAAAAAATGCAAAAAAAAAGAACTTCCAGAGGATACTATATTTGCGGATAAACGTTTTTAACATTGTTAAGTTAACATTATTTTTAACTTCGTACAACTGTCAAGAAGGTACAGATATTTTCACAAATGAAAATCATGTTGGTAATGTCGATTCCTATTTTTTTTTTGTATATTTTAAAATCGTTAAATTACATCAACATCGAGACGTCAGTATTCTTTTTTTAACCAACTTCCAAGAAAGGAGTCGGTTCTCAATTCGACAAAAAAAAATTCTTGTAATTTTTTTCATGCTACCTCAGAATTTTTGACTGAGTGGACCGATATCGATGATTTTTTTAATCGAAAGGTGGTGCGTGTCATCTAGTTCTATGTAAATTTAATTGATATCTGACAAGTATTTTTCGAGCTATATCTAATAATGCGTATTTACTTAACTATTTTTTGTTTACCTACGTTGTATTATTATACCGCATAACTTTTTACTGGGTGCACCGATTTTGATAATTCTTATTTTAATCGAAAGCTATTGCTTGTTTTATAGTTTTTTTTTTTCTATTTGATTGAAATTTGATCAGTACTTTTTGAGTAATCCTTGACAACGCACATTTAATGTTTTTTTTTTCGTCTACCTACGTTGTTTTACTTGTCGATGTAATTGAAGTTGTTTTTTTTTCATTTCCGAGAAAAAACAGCTATTTTTAATAAATTTGACTACTAAACGTGTATATTACCATTTCTTGGACCATGACTATCACGAAACTGTCACACAATCAAAATATGTACTTATACATACAGAGCAAACACAAAAATGAGTTGAATGATAACTAAGCTATTCTTAAGATTATTCTAGAACAGAAAACAAACAATATTTAGCTGTTCCCTTAAGTTTTTACTGAATATACTCAATTGGAGAAGGATAATATAAAAAAGTGATTAAGTACCAGTCAATGCTTTGTTCAACGGTGATAAATGCTCAATTTGTTCTTGTGCATTGACGTAAAACATTCCGTTGCGAGAGTAGAATAACTTTACCATTGAATGCAGAATTTTTCTCGAACTTTCCTGTCACGTAACAGTATGAATATAGATCATATAGTTCAGCAGAACAGATACCTTCTCGTAAGCTTGTAGATATGTTTGTGAAATGTTTGAAAGTGTAGTAAAACAAATGCTATGGCATCATTCAAAGAAATACGTTGAGCATAAGTATACGGTTGTCTATTCCTAAGGTAAGCGGACTCAATGTCGATGTCTTAGCCAGCAGCTGACTGATATAGGTACATTATTATTTTGGAATATATGCACATACAAGTAATACGTAGGTATATAAAAAAATACCTATAAAAAAAAACGAGTGTGTTTTAGACCATACGCTTCAGCCTGTAATATCCCACTACTGGGCATAGGCCTCTTTCCCCATGTAGGAGAAGGATCAGAGCTTAATCCACCACGCTGCTCCAATGCGGGTTGGCGGATATATTCCCTACTACGAGTAACGATCGCTATCAGGTGTACATGATAACACCCGGGACCGACGGCTTAACGTGCTCTCCGAGGCACGGTGGATAGACCCATAAGGACTGCACAAACACGCAGACCACGGCAAACACCTGTATGGCAAATAAAAATGTTTGTCATGTGCGGGGATCAAACCCGCAACCGCCAGCGCAACAGGTACAATCCATGGCTGTAACCGTTGCGCCAACGCGGCGTCATACCAGTAAAAGGAAATAAAATTTTGTATTCCTTTTTTACACGAAGCTCAGTGAATTTTTAAATAATATCTAAGCTAACAAAAGCCGACGGACAGCTCTATTTCTCTCTGCTCTTTGCCGTTCGAGCGTCTAGCTAGAAATTGCAATGATTGTGCACTCTGAGCGCCTATTAAGGAAAGAGGAGGCCTTAATAAATTCTCATCAATAATGAATTAAGATGCAGTTTACTCAAGAAAATTCTTTGGAATTTTTGAATCAGACTTTTTTCTTGTTAGTCTTTATTTATTATGCCCGTACAACTATTAAGTTGTTATTTCATTATTATCTGTTAACTTATATCAATTTTGACAACCACTAGTCTTCAAAATATATATAATTTTGACTTTATATTCCCATATTTATCTTACCTTAATCTAACGTAGCTGTATGACTTAAAAATATATACAAACTTATAAGAACCTTTACAAATATGAAACCTTTATTTTATAGTTTTGAGTCGCACACTTTGATTAGCTGTGTGTATTAGCTGTATATGTACATATGTCACTTAATTTTAGCTCCAAGGGGGAGTTGGGGATAGGGTCGGCAACGCGTTTGTGATGTTTTTGGTGTTGCAGGCGTCTATAAGCTACGGTAATCGCTTACCATCAGGTGAGCCGTACGCTTGTTTGCCGACCTAGTTACAAAAAAAAGATAGAAAATAATAAAAATAAACCTAAGCATCTGAGACTCCACTAAACATACCTACGATAAAAGTAATCTAAAAGTCTGTTATTACCATAAATTCCATATCTGTGTATGATTTGAAAGAACATAAAATATAACCACTAAAACAGGCTTAACCTCGTTAACCTCAAAGGAAATCTCGTTAACTTCAAGATACCGTGAGATGGAATAAATGCAAAGTTTTTTTTTTTCTTTTTCAAAATCTTAACGAAGTCTAACTGGTAATACAAATCACCCGCAAGTCGATTCAAATGCACGTCTCATCCGGATATTCATCTCGACTACCTGGAATTCGATAAAACTTTCTTTGATATAGATAGATTTCTTTTTAAAATAATCCTTGATTAGTTTGAGTATTCTAACGAGACGTATGACAACGGAACTGAATCAGCCAGTAAGCATTCCACTGCTGAGTCAAGGCTTCATCTGCAGAAAAGAAGATTTGGACATAGGAGAAGAGTTAGACCTGATTTCCTTATCATAAAAACCTATTAGTTACTTATAATGTCAACCGAGAACGGCTTTAAGCGCTTTTCAAGGCACGGTGTAAATAATATAATTACAAATAACAAATCTGTAAATAAAAAATAAAAAAATTGTGATCAATGTGATTCGAGTACTCACATGAAAATCTTGGTGAAAAATCATTTCGATCAATGTTCTATTCTAAAAAAAAATTATGTCCACTTCACACCTATAATAGTTGAAGCATTGAACGATAATTTTTGCAATGAATTTTGATTTCGAAATCTACTGCTGTAAGGTATAAAATTGTAAAAATCGTTGCAAATCTTTTGAACCATCGTAACTCCAGTCACGCGCGGGCGATATGCGTTCACGTAGCGTTAACACGATGCTTTGATCTCTTGTGTATTATGAATGGTTGGACAATGCTTTTGCACAGCTTAAAAATATATATTTTTAATTTTGTATTAAATTTGTGAAGAGTTGTATACAAAAAAAAAACTGCTAGCTTATTTCACACTGACTAAAATTTTAACTAGGAATTTTTAAAATTTTTGGTCTTTTTGTAATGCATAAAGATTCATTAAAACTAGAAGCTCAACTAATATAACTTAGTTCAAGCTAACACAAATATGAGAAGTATAATTATCATAAGTTTCATACTGGATGAGAACTCTTCATACAGAAAATATTTAATTAAAAAAAAAAGAAGTTAGAATCGTAGCTGAGCGGAGCGGCAACTAATTTGAAAGTTTCACCTCTTCGCGGCCGACGCTTCGCAGGTATCAGCTTCAGTGCACATTATGCTATGCTATATTCGTAATATTAATTAATTAATTTATTTTATACTTTATTGCACCGTTACAATTACATTAGAGGAAATAAAAATATTAACCATTTGTGGTAGATTTTTAACTACTCATAACATATATATCATAACCTACGCCACTCCCCCCCCCTCTCTTCCTCCCTCTCTCTCTCAGTACCGTATTCGCTTAAATAATATCTATTAAGATAAACAAATAGGTAAGTAATAGATCCGTTGTTCATAAAAGACATCAACTTTTTTACTTATGACTGGTAATATATTTTACCTTAAAAAATTTTGTTCGCGTTAATCCCCGTATGAACATTAAAATATAATATAATATAAATAAATATCTCTAAGCCACACACGGTCGTCTGCTCCTTAGGTAAGAAACTTAATGCTTGTGTAATATAGGTAACAGCGACTGGTCAGTCACTCGTTCTATAAGCAGCAGTTAGTAAGTAAGGCTGAGTAAAATCATCCATATATATTGGCCCGTCAGGAATTTCCCTATTTAGGAACATCATACTTTCATAACTTTCTGATTAAGCTTATGATGGTATATGTTGAAGGTCGATGTAGGACGGATATAAAATACTTGTGGATGAGGATATATTTATTTAAGAAAGAGAGCAGATTTGACAAAAGAAGCAGATTTGACAAATGACTTAATTTAAACGCGCCGATCGCAGCGACGGTTACTGGACGACTTACAATAACGACTTACAATATACCTTACACTATTATTTATAATATTACCAACATACAAATTTACCTTTATGTATATAAAAACATTACAGATTACTTATACATGGGTCACAGATCATATTGCGTCGCTTACAGTATATAAGATTTGTTTTAGTAATAAGATCGATTTGCATGAAAATTGTAATTGTAAAATAGTATACAGTGAGCGTTAAAGGTAAATTAAGTACATTTTAATGATTGGATCAATTTGAATGAAAATAATATTTGTAAATGAGTATAGTAGTGTGTTCGGTGAAACACGAGGCTAATCCGAGGTTGAACGAAATTAAAAAGTTGTGAGAAGTTGCGGGATTATTGTTCGAGCTAACGAAGTTATTTCGGCGGATCAATCAGAGGCGAGGATATTATCATATTGTTTGCGGAACGTTTGTGGAAATCGTTCGACTTAAAACTGTTGAGGGAATTGATTTTGTTTAACATTAGGCGTACCTCTTAGTTCCACTTGTACCAACATGTTTACAGTTTCATTGATAAGTTCCATAGGAGTTTCCACTTGTATTAACAATTATATTTAGGTTTATACCTTTGTCTATTATCATCAGCCTACAGGCTGATGATAATGTTATGCATGTTAATTCATATTACAACATGCCGCTGCTGGGCATAGGATTATTTTTCTACGAAGGAGTATTGTCGAGCTTTATTCACCACGCTGCTCTACTGCGGGTTGGCGGATATATTTGATATGAGTAACGATTGCTATTAAAAGTCTATCTGTGATATCTATCTATCTATGTGTGAATCGGGACCAACAGCTTAACGTGCTCTTCGAGGCACGGTAGAGAGACCCGTAAAGAAAGACTCCTAGACTGGAAAGAAATATTTGCACAAATACAATATCAATTGAGAGCGGGAATCGAATTTGAAATCGCCACTGTTTGAGCGTCTACACGGCACGTGCACCACTACATCAGTGCGATGATAATGTATCATAATATTACTTTAATACTGCTTTTGTTACACATTAATGAAACTGACCCTTTTTATAGCGAGTAGCTGACTCGGTGAATTTCGTACTGACATATATATTAGTCAGTCAATCAGTTTAGCCTATGACAGTTCACTGTTGGACATAGGCCTCCGTAAGTTCGTACCAGACATCCCGGTTTTCCGCAATCCTCATCCAGCCTACCCCGGCAATCTTACGTAGATCGTCAGTCCAGCGGGCCGGAGGATGTCCTACACTGCGTTTGCTAAGATGCGGTCTCCAGTCCAGGACACGCCTGCTCCAACGGCGATCGGTACTGCGACAAAGGTGATCAGATCACTGCCACTACAATGTGATAATTACATATTACATTTTTTTTATAATTATAGTATATTCAACCTGGCATGACAATAACAAACACAAAATAAGAGTTATTAAATTTGCTTTAGTCGTACGAAAGTTACACGTGTACATACATTTCAGCACTACTTCAACAGTATTGCGGTCACCAACCCGCCTGCCCAGCGTGGTGACTATGGGCAAAACACATGAGTTCACGTTATTATTGACGTAAACTTGTGGAGGCTTATGTCCAGCAGTGGACTGCATAGCATGTAATGATGATGATGGTGATGATAATGATGATACATTTCAGCAACTAATTTTTTAACTGACTTCAAAAGGAGGAGGTTACTCAATTCGACCGTATATATATATATATTTATATATTATTATTATTTTTTTATGTCACTAGGTCGGCAAACAAGCGTACGGCTCACCCGATGGTAAGCGACTACCGCAGCCTATAGACACCTGCAACACCAGAAGCATCGCAAGCGCGTTGCCAACCCAATCCCCAATCCCCCAGGAGCTCTGGTCACCTTACTCACCAACAGGAACACAATACTACTTGAAAACAGTATTATTTAGCTGTGATCTTCTGTAAGGTCGAGGTACTTCCCCAGTCGGGCTGCTCCATATTTTGAGCGGGAAATTCCTGCTGTGCCCTACCTCAGTTTAAATATTATATATTAATGCATGTTCGTGGATAACTTCCTCGTTTATGAACTGCTTTTGATTATTATTTTTTTGTTAGAAAGGAGATATCCCAAGAGTTGTACCATGATAAGAAAACCAGGACCTGATGATGGAATCCCAGAGAAATCGAGGGGAACCCTCGAAAATCGTAGTGACGACTAGTACGCTTGTTAATTTTTTTGTCTACCTACGTTGTATTACTTGTCAATGTAATTGAAGTCGTTTTTTTTTCGTTTTCTAGCAAATACAATTATATATATAAATAACATATCAATGTTCAAAATAGTTGTTAGCTGATGAAACCACTGATAACGACTTGCTTAATTACTAAGTCTAGTCTTACCCTGAAATGTTCTTCAAATTGAATTTTCTCAAATTAAAAACCTTCACGTACTTCGCTTAACTCGCTTGAAGAAATATAAACGCATAGAACTAGTCTCACGTTGGTTGCAACCAAAAAATTCAAATTGAACCACAAATCACACTCAAACTGACAATAGATCCACGTAGCAACTGACGAGATTGATTTATAAAATGACGATTGCATTTAAAATGCAATTTAGATTTTTAAATTAAATTGTCTCTGATACATATGGGGCTTAAATTGATTGTAATTTTTATATATTTGACACACACCCATCGTGTCATTTCATCACCACACGGTCATTTGTTTCAAAGGTAAGCTTAATGCTTGACCTATAGGTTATAGATGAGATATTTAGCTACAACATTTTTTCTTATATATTCTTTAAAAAATACATCCAGATATTACACCCAGATTCGTGATTAGAATTGTAAATTAAAAATCCGTCCAACTGAAATCAGAATCATTACAAATGGCATAGTCAAGTAGATGTGACCCTTGATACAGTTTCCGAAATTCAAGTTCCACTCTACCTTGAAATTTACTACTAACTTAAGAGGTTCTATCTCAGTGTAAAGGTAAACCGCAGGGTCTAACTCCATTGAACATACTTCGAACAACTTTGCGATATCTTGTCGTACAAGATACTCGAATGGCTCAAACGAAAACCCACGAAGAGTACGTATTACTGATGATAACTTATAAGTCTGAGATATACTTAGATGTATATGCAAAATACTCACTCACCAAAAAAAGACTTATGATTATCTTCTTCTGTCACTATTAATCTTGTTTAAAACACTCCTTATTTATCTAGTATGAATTATGTGTGTGTGTGTGTGTGTGTGTGTACGTATGTGTATCTGTGTGTAATAGTGTGTTTGTATGTATGTAAACAAACTATCTATGTATATTCCGTTTTTTTGGAAGAGTCTTATTTGGTAAACAAACCCCTGTCAATCGTAATTCATGTTTTTTCCGCATTTATCACTCACTTTCACAACATATTAGCTTACGGACACTTGTAAAACTCAATTTACTATTTATTTCACGAAAAACAAATATCAATTTATCATTTTAAACACATAAAAATTATTAAAATACGGATTTCGAGCGTACAGATATTTAATATTTTCGACAATGACGTGTGATCATAATATTTTTAGAGGTGAATGAGTATAAGAGAATGAACGGCATGAGCGATAAAATGGGCCGTGTTTTTTACTTATATTTTAAATTTTCACGAATCATAATTTGATAGTAAGTTATAAAACAATGTTACCGTAAAGCGATTTGTTATTATGTTTTAGATATTGTTTTTTTTTTTTTTTTTTTAATTTATGTTGAGCGTAAAAAATGCTGACAAAATATTATAAATGTCAATCTTTTATAGTAAAGTGTTTATTGTAAGGGTTTTATTTTATATTATGAATATTTCTGAATATCAATTTCACTCTGAAATTTTTTAACGCTATCCCATATAATATAAAAGCACATAGCATTCGCATGAAAGTTTATTGTAGTTCACAGGATAATTTAACTTTTGTCTATGGCTTATTAATATTGTTCATTCATTTGCTCTTTATGTCACTTTACTATACTTACAATATTACTCTATTGTCTGTGGTCGGAAGTACGCCATATTTGTTTACTATTTAGGACTCTTCCAAAAAAATAGAATATAAGTATGTATGTCTATTTATTGAGTTCATCATTCATCATCATTACAGCCTATTACAGTCCACTGTTGGACATAGGCCTCCACAAGTTTACACCACAAATGGCGTGAACTCATGTGTTTTGCCCATAGTCACCACGCTGGGCAGGCGGGTTGGTGACCGCAGGGCTGGCTTTGTCGCACCAAAGACGCTGCTGGCCGTCTTCGGCCTGTGTATTTCAAAGCCAGCAGTTGGATGGTTATCCCGCCACCGGTCAGCTTTTTAAGTTCCAAGGTGGTAGCGGAACTGTGTTATCCCTTAGTCGCCTCTTACGACACCCACGGGAAGAGAAGGGGTGGCTATATGCTTTAGTACCGTAGCCACAAAGTACTTTATTGAGTTGTTTCCTATTATTTTTTATAAAATTAAACCATACACCTACACCGTCAATATATCATCTCCTTTGCCCTAAAGTTGCCTGGAACAGATTGCTCTTAAGCAATAAGGCCGCCTTTTCTACATTCTTTTTTTCTACAAATTACTGCTAATGTCTCTTGCTTATTTTAGTTGTTTGGTGTACAATAAATTGTAAAATAAATAATAATAAAAAGACTCAAATTCTTGGTGAACTCATAATAAGAAATGGAGTGTTAGCAAACCCCAAAATTAGAAAGATAGTCAACTTCAAATGAGTTATAGAGAGATGCAGGTTGGTTGAATATGGGATCTATATAGGTGGTCCATGAAATACCTTCGGTATCAGACTTTTTTTTTTAATTATGTGATATATCCACAGGCTTATTATACCCGTGCCTTTGTTATTCCATATATTATTATTATTATTTTTTAACATGCATCGGTACTTGACCGCAACTTAGAATCTAGAATCCTTAATAACTAGTCTTAAATTTCAAATTTCTAAAAGTCGACGCGAGTCCACTGACCAAGACTATTCTACATATTGCTTTTTTATATTCTTATATACTAATTATTTTATTATATTTACACTTATTTGCTAACTACAATATATGTACACTTATTTTCTAACTACAATATATGTACACTTATTTGCTACTTACAATGTACACTTAACCTATGTTATTGTTAGTAGTTAGGTACTTTTTTTTTGTGCTTAGGAATCGTTTTATCCATTTAAATTTCTTTTTTTTTAATTTTTATTAATATATTATATGACTAATCCTATCTTATTAAGTAAATATATAAAGCCTTATCATTACAATTACATTATCCTATTCCTATACTATTACATTCAATTTTATTATTTATATTACTTACTTTACACTTTGATCTACGCACAATTTATACTTACAATACAATGACGTCTTCACACCACTATATTTTCCAACATTTTGAGCACATTCTCAATGACGGCAGTATCTCTATGGTGAATGGCCATCTTGAGACTATGCTCAAGGATTTTCTTGTCCGTCATCTCCGCTGCCCTCGCGACAAAGCGACCAATTGCGTCGTCACGGTCGTCAGCGTAATAGACACAGGTGTTGGTGTGTCTAGTCACCGCGACTACAGCGTGCGAAACGCTGTCGTGGATCTTGAGCCTCCTTGTATTTGTCTGGAGGACGATGACGTCCTCATAGGTTTCGGTATCAGACTAGAACAATAGAGTAGTGCAAAATGCTAGAAAAATCTCCTTACCATATCTGTTTAGTAATGTATCACGATAGTAAGAGCGCTTTCTGAAAAAGCATCCTACAATTTGTCTAGTAATTTAAGTGGCGAAGAAAATATCGTGAGAAAATCTGCATATGTCGTACGAGTTTTAGGGCGCAATTATTTCATCATCATCATTACAGCCTTTACAGTCCACTACTGGACATAGGCCTCCACAAGTTTACGCCAAAAATAGCGTGAACTCATGTGTTTTGCCCATAGTCACCACGCTGGGCAGGCGGGTTGGTGACCGCAGTACTACTGGCTTTGTCGCACCGAAGACGCTGCTGCCCGTCTTCGGCCTGTGTATTTCATAGCCAGCAGTTGGATGGTTATCCCGCCATCGGTCGGCTTCTCAAGCTCCAAGGTGGCTGTGGAACCTTGTTATCCCTTAGTCGCCTCTTACGACACCCACGGGAAGAGAGGGGGTGGCTATATTCTTTAGTACCGTAGCCACACAGTACAAGGGCGCAATTATTTGTTTCTCCTAAAAAAAGTCAGTGCGAATTTAGCTTCAGAATATTTTTCCAAAATTGCGTTTGTCGAATTGTGAAAAAAAAAAAACTCTCAACACACATTGGAGTGAAATTTGATAACTAATTATATAGTCTAAATATTCTTTATTTACAATAAGGTTATTAATCTCTGATGTTTATTAAATGCACTGAAAGTAACTCGATAACAGCCTCAAGCTTTTGTAGCGATAATTAACGTAATAGCAACCCAAGATTCCCCTCAGACCCAAAACCTATTCACTGTACGGAGGGCTATTGTGGAGAAAGGCTACGAATTCTAAAAGAGATGTATCTTTAAACATTTACATTTTAAAGTGTTCAAATTTAAATGAGAGTTTTATACATTATTTTCGAGTACTTTTAAGTAAATGTTTCACGTTTACTCGTCTGTGTTTATTTTCGACATGGGAATGTGTTTTTATTTGTTTTATTTTCAACATTTTCAGTGTTGATAAATTTTGGTTTTCCAGAAACATAAATATTTGATTAATTTTAGTGTTTTCATTTGCTTAACGCTTATGTTACTTCTTTTGAAAATGTTCAAATTTTAATAAAATTTTAATTATTACATATATTTAAAAACAAATATTAGGTACCAATGTTAACTAAAATTAATATTTTTTCAAGAACAGCATAAACGACGTTGAATAAGGTCATCTAAAATCAAATTAACCGCTATTATCTAAAATTAATTCAATATTGAATACCTTTATAACTGTCAAAGATTAAGCCACTTTGGGCGAAATTTCTCATTCCCGATAGGCGAGATTATCGGTACCCTCAGCTTACTCTATTAATAAAGTCTCTATTGTTGGAGATAGTCCATAAATATAATACATTTGTAAATAATACTTGACACAAGCTTTGTCTTGTGAATGCAGTTTTTAACCAGACGTAAACTGAGAGATTTTTGTTAAGTTATTGATGTTCTCAAAAAAACGTTCATTCGAGTTGGCTTTTAAACATACTTTTGTTAGTTATTAAGAGGTCTATATAGAAACTTCAAGGAAATTATTAATACGGAATATATAAAGTTTTCATACTATCCGTCATGAATATCAAACATACATAAAGGAATAACCACACATTTGAAAGTTAAGCTTTAAAAAAAGATACATAAATAAAGTCTTCGAACTCACTTCACACTTCGTACTTTTAAAAAATGTATCTCCATATTCATCGCCCATACAAGCGAAGTCGGGGTATGAAAACTCGCTTGTCATAAATCATTTTGAACGCATTTTCCGGCTCTGACAAAAACAGAAATTCGCGCCGCACCTCCATTTATATTCGGCCCTTCATACATAGGGATGGACCTTCGCTTAGCAAGAAAAATGATTTGTTCCTCGTTTGAGGTTTATACCTCTTCATATTACGCAAATAGTGGGCTTATCTATTATACGCATAAATTTTCTATAAGGTTCGGAACGCACTCAAACTTTCGTGTGAAAAATGTGTTTATCTTTCAGGCTATTGTAGGAGTAAGATGAAGATATCGGTCGTGTCTAGCTGACGGGGCATATATTATAGATCATACATTGTTAGAAATTAGAATATCTTTTAAGGGTATGGAGGTCACTTAGATGCATTGTCAATGGTATTTGAATAATAATCTAAAGACATATCTCGACATTCGATTCAGGTGCTGGAATTTAATGGTTATGCCACTGTCGGCTAGGATTTCCAACAAAGGTTTTTATTTACTATCTAGGTGAGAAGGAAACGCACGATTCTCCTGATAGTAAGCGGATATCGTAGTCTATGGATGCAACAGCAGGCCTTGCAAGCGCATTACCGACCTAGCCTTCCTTCCTAGTAGCTACTTTGTTCACAGCAGGAACAGAACACTACTTGTTTAGGAATAATCTTCCGTAAATTTGAGGTAAGTTTTAAGTCTAACAAAACATTTCCTGCTTTGTCATATCTCAATAAATAAAGCAGAATGAGACAGGGCATTGTGTATACTTCCTACTAATAGAACAAAAGAATTCTAGTATGTAAGAATCGGCGTCGATGCCAACTTATGTGCCCAATAAAGTAAATATCGATCTAATGTGTGTCCGGTGGTCTCTGCCAAATCTTGTTCTATATCTTAAGCCATTACAAGCAGCTAAGTAATACTTTATGTATATGTATGTACAATATTTAAACATTTAAAACTTGAAGTTTGTTTTAAAAATATGATGTGCTAAATAATACTGCTTTTAATCAGTGTTGTGTTCCTGTTGGTGAGTAGGGTGACCAAAGCTCCTCGAGGGAATTGGGAATAGGGTCGGCGACGCGCTTGCAATGCTTCTGCTGTTGCAGACGTCTATAAGCTACGGTAATCGCTTACCATCAGGTGAGCCGTACAAAAAAAAAACTGGAACAACAATTTACCTTCGTACTTATCACCTGCTTCCGTCACCTTATTTTACACTGTAAGAAGCTACATTGTCTCTTTTAATACACGTTTAGTCTTATCGTCTAATCTGTTGATGACATTTTTATAAGCCTATCGTATTTGACGTCATGGTTTCATAATCAATTTATTGTCAACGTTCCATAATAAAGTTCCTCTTATCAACGAACAATTAATAGTTAGAGCATAAAGCGAAGACGTGACGTTGTGAGAGATAATATTGATGACTGCCGCAATAAACAAAGTTCATAGAACGAGACTTTGCCGATAATATTAATTACGAAGATAAAATAACTTTAGACTTTACTAATAAAATAAATATTTGAAGGTTTAGGTTTTTGGACTACTTGGAAATTATGGGTTGAGAAAAAGTAAGCAGGCAATATCTTGTTCAATATTTGGAGCAGCCCGACTGGGAAATTGCCTCAACTTAGAGAAGATCACAGCTAAACAATACTGGTTTCAAGTAGTGATGTGTTTCTGCGGTGAGTAAGGTAGCCAGAACTCTCGGAAAGGATCGTTGCTAGAATCAGCAAAGCGCTTGAAATACTCCTAATATTCAACGTAACTATACTTATAAGTATTATACAGGGAAACTTGTCATTGGCCTTACTTTTTGTAATTGTTAACAGTATGTATTAACTGAAATGCTGTTGGTTTTCTTAATAAATAAAAACATTAAAAAAAATATTGAAGGCATTCATGTCCTACGGGTATCTGCATACCAAGAGGCGAACTGTACGCTTATTTACCAATTTTATAGTATTTAAAAAATGGATACGATAGTAAGTACAGTTTTAGCTTTTCATAGGTTAACTGAGGTAGGGCACAGCAGGAATTTCCTGCTCAAAATATGGCGCAGCCCTACTGGGGTAGTACCTCGGCCTTACAGAAGATCACAGCTAAATAATACTGTTTTCAAGCAGTATTGTGTTCCTGTTGTTGAGTAAGGTGACCAGAGCTCATGGAGGGGATTGGGGATTGAGTCGACAACACGCTAACGATGCTTCTAGTATTGCAAACGTCTATAAGCTACGGTAATCGCTTTATTGTATTCCGATTAATAATTTTTTATTGTGTTCCTGTTAGTGAGTAAGGTGACCAGAGCTCGTGGAGGGGATTGGGGATTGGGTCGACAACACGCTTGCGATGCTTCTAGTGTTACAAATGTCTATAAGCTACGGTAATCGCTTACCATCAGGTGAGATGTACGCTTATTGTTGACCTAGTGACATAAAAAAAAAAAAATTATTTTGAATATACATATTTAATAGCTTTTAAAAGCTCATCAAAGGGATCTAAATGATAAATATATATCCGCCTCCTCCATGAGTACTCTGCAAGCCAAAGAGTGAAGTCTAATTTATAGTGTGCTTGTCTAAAATGTTTTTTTTAAACCCCTCCACTGACTCTCGATTCTTTGGGTGTGTGTCCCATCTGGTGCCACAAATTTGTGAATTGGATCACTATGGTTAACTGTTTTGTGTATGTAACCGTGTTCAGCAAGACTTGTATAAGCTCTCCATGAGTCGGTATGAATGATGGAACCTTCTGCAACATGTTTTTTTATAAGTGGCACCAATATGTCTGCTGATCGTTCATTATCAGGACACACTTCCAATCTAAGGTCATCGCTACCATTCTGGATCATTCCGATGATCCAGTGGCCTTCAATCTGTCTACCACGATTGTATTTTCTCCTGCCACACTTTGATTCATCAATTTGCACAATTTTATTAGGGCCCCCTATCTTTCCATCGACCCTTTGATTATTTAATTCATAAATAGCGATGACCTCTCTGCAATAGTTGAACCAATCAGCGACTGTGCAGCTGGAAATTACAGGACTATCCCTACGTGCTAATTGTTTTTTTGTTTGATGGTAAGACAGCCCTTCACTAAATGCATACATTATATGAAAAATGGAAGTGAAAGGCAATCTCACCTCTTCAAACCATGTCCCTACAGCACGCGACACAACTTTTGATTTGCAATTACGCTTTGTGCACTTAAATTTGCCAATTTGACCGCTACTTGTCTCATATATAACCATTGGTTTCCGGTGGTATGGACACATCTTTTGTGTCGGAATGAGACCCTGCTCCTCAGCAAATTTAACACATTGATCATGTGTACCTAACGTTGTGTATATGGTATACCAATTCCACATAGATCTGAAATAAATAAAAATATAATTAAAATGAGATTGCAGCTGCGTTGATGTCAAAAAATTGTACTCATAAATTGCACAATAAAGTCAAACAATACCTATTTTTTTTACGATAACTTTAATAAAAACACTTATAACCTCACCAAAACATAACTTCATGACTCAAATAAATTGAAAATCCATACAAAACAGATAAACATAAATATATAAAATAAGTCAAATAGAGGATCGGACATTACTCCGATTATAATCTACAATGAAAAATAATCTCTAATACTATTTTACAATTATTTATCGAATAATAATTTAATATAATTCATTAAATATTTTTAAATAAAGAAATAGAATATTTATTATATTTTTAATCTACGCGTATAAGGACATCGCGCACTTTCAAACATAAAATGGCGTTTTGCCGGGATTTTTAAACCTACCTAAGTTACCTAACAGACTATAAAGAATGAAATTTTAATTTTTATGAAAATAAGTATCCAAAAAGATTAATTAAAAACAGTTTCTGAAAATTTATCCGATCGTCTATAAAATAAATTTACCTCAACTCATTCGAATAAGGTGTTATTCTTCTACCAGATGACCCAGTAAATCCAGACACTGGCATCGTAACAAATTCGTCCTCGTCCAAAGAACTAGCGATAGACGATTGACTATCACCGAAACCAGATGCTATACCACTAGGACCAGCAACTGGTTCATCAATAGATTGTACAATAGGCACAAGCAGCTCTGTTGAGTCCATCACTCGCGCACTACTTGAAGACGGCATAGAAGAGGAGGCCGTGACAAGCGGCTCTATTGAGTCCATCGCTTTCACTACACTCGACTCTTCAGACACAAAAGTATTGGGATTCGAAGAAGCCATGATAATCACAAAATGCAAACAGTACGCGAAAACAATACCGACTACAAAACATGTAGGTAAAAGAAAAACATTTTCAAACATCATAAAGTAAAAAATCTCAAAGACAATTTACTCTAGTTCTCTATGATTTGTTTCACCTATATTCAACATATTTTTATATTTATTTATTGTCATATAAAATGAACTAAAATATTGAGTATTTTTCGTTTATAACAGTAAATAATTAAAAATAAAATATATTTAATTAAAAAATATAATATGAAACAAGGCTGTATGGTGTAAGACTTTTGCCTTTACAGTTATTTAAACAAAAACAATGAATTTGTGCTTATATTGTTTTAGAACGAAACAATAAGTGGCCTGTCATTTTTTATTAAAACGTCTATTTCTCAGTTGTTAATAAAATCGTGTAAAAACAATAACTTAACGTTTAAAATGCTAATATCAAGTGCGAAATGTGAATATAACATCTTAAAGCTACGGATCGAAGCATAGTTACCGCAAGTTGTATCGTTTGTTGATCTTGAAATCGAGATTATTTTTACGTACTTCTGTTCGAAAATAACTTATAAAGTTGCAAAACGGCGCATGAATTGCACTGCCCGCAGCGTTGGAGCTAAGGTGAAGTCAGACGCGGAGCTCAAAGGTATAATAATAGCTTTAAATTCTTCTTCTAACCTCAAAACTTTAACCATCGATATCTCCATAACCATGGGGTTCCGAGGTGTGATAGTGGTACCAGGGGTAGTGTTCCCCACCCACCCACCCCCCACGGTCCCGAAATTCGGTTTTACCTAATCTAAATCTTAGCCTATATTTAGCTAATTGGCCTTTTGTAAGGTCGAGCTTCTACCTCAGTCGGGCTGCTCCATATTCTTAGCAGGTAATTTCCTGTTGTGCCCTACCCCAGTTACCCTACTTTTGACAAAAAAACACGTGATGTTTTGGTACGAGTATAAAACCTCGCCACATATGGGCTAAGGAAGGGATTAAAAAGTTCTCAAATTAAAATGTTTTTAAATTCCATCACGTAATTTATGGACGACCTCTAAGTAAAAAAACTCTATCTGTAAAATTAAAACTCAGAACAACTGTCAACAAGTCAAACACACAAATCATTTCTTTATTTTAAATGCATTATTCATACAATTCGCTGACATCTAAACAATTTCCCAGGCCCGCGGGTTCGAGTACTAACGTTGCAATAACAGTGAACATTTAGTGATAACACCATTCTTACGAAATGCCTCGTTTCGTTTTATTGACGTTATCTTTTCCCCACATTAAACTTGAAACGACTAACTTGCTAATGAATTGTATTCATATTGTATTTGATTATATTCTTTATTCATCTGTAAAGCCAGATTAACTACTTCAAACCTTTAACTTAGAAGCGTTTTTATTTCATCATATATATTATTATGCTAAGGTTAAGTTTGCATTGCTTTTTAGAATAAAATCTCACAATTAGTACGTATAAACTATAATTATATCATTTTATAGATAATCACTTGCTCAAGCGGTATACACAACTAAAAAAAATATTATTGCCTTTGTTTTTGAAGTTAAATAATTATTAAAATTATATATATGACGCCTTTAATTTTGAAACAACGCCAGTGGGCTGAAATTCACGTTTCATAGACATTCAAATTTATTTTATCAAGTGGCACTTTTTTGCTTGAATGCGATTGAGAATAACTGCTATATGCCTTATATAATGATGCACTTAGAATTTTTTTCCAAAAATTTGTATGGAGTCAACATAATAAATGATGATATGTCCTTAATCGCACAATTGCGCCTAATATCCTCTTAGGTTATTAAAATAAAAATTATTTCTGATCTTTTTACATACTTTATGCTGAGGTCGCCTCAGCCTGTAATATCCCACTACTGGGCATAGGCCTCTTTCCCCACGTAGGAGAAGGATCAGAGCTTAAATCCACCACGCTGCTCCAATGCGGGTTGGCGGATATATTCCCTACTATGAGTAACGATCGCTATCAGGTGTACATGATAACAACCGGGTCCGACGGATTAAAGTGCTCTCCGAGGCACGGTGGGGATACCCACAAGGACTGCACAAACGCCCAGACCACGGCAAACACCTGTATGGCCAATACAAATGTTTGTCATGTGTGGGGATCGAACCCGCAACCGCCAGCGCAACAGGTACAATCCATGGCTGTGACCGTTGCGCCAACGCGGCGTCGTAGTTAAAAATTAGGATTGTCTTTTAATTTAAAATCAACCTTAAACAAAGCCTTAAACAAAATATGAACCAGTGAACCAACTATCAGCAACAATTTTTTTTCTTCTCATTTTCAGTGCAATCATTTGATACATTAGCGGTCGCAGGTTTTATCCTCTCACACGATATACTGTGATCAGAGAGCCGTTGTGATTATAATAAAAAACCAATAAATTAAACAACTAGACCAGGGCAAACATCTGTATGGCCAATACAAATTTTTGCCATGTACGGGGATCGAGCCCGCAACTGCCAGCGCAACTGCCACAAGCGACTGTTGAATCAACGCGTCGTCAAAATAAACACTAGCTTAAACCCATATAAATAAAAATGAATGTTGGCAAGCGCATAACTCGAGAATGGCTCGACAAATTCGGCTATTTTTTTTTGTATGTTCCTTAATGCCCACGAAAGGTCTTAAACCATAAAAAAATTATCAAATTTTTATTATATAACTTTTAACAGAACGAAGTCTGTCCGGGCAGCTAGTATTTAATATATTTTTGACAACATTGTCATAAATATGAATATAATTTATCTGAGTTTAAGCGCTCGATTTAACCAAAATCTTTTTACAAATTCAATGATTTTTTAAGTCGGTGATACGCCTTCATCCAAATATACAAATGAATGGTATGGAAATTCTTTAACGATGTTTTTCAACGAGAGCGCTTGACAAATGATTGTCAGACGGAACGCGGTGACTTCGGAGAAATATTCCGACTATATAATCCACATTAGCGACTCGATTCACTTTTTTGTGAGCAAATTTCTAATTTTTTGTCCCTTTATATCTCTTTGATATTTATTGCAGTTATAATTTTTTAGATTTGGGTAAATGTTAAAAAATTGAGAAAAAATTATGCAGAGATAAGCGATTGTATCATTATTAAAAAATTGTCTAAGGCTTTAAATTCTTACAGCAGACCACAGCTAAATAATACTGTTTTCAAGAATTATTGCGTTCCTGTTGGTGAGTAAGGTGACCAGAGGTACTGGGGGGATAGGGTCGGCAAAGCGCTTGCGATGCTTCTGGTGTTGCAGGCGTCTATAAGCTAAGTAATCGCCTAACCATCAGGTGAGCTGTAAGGTTATTTGCCAAGTTGTTGAGTTGTATAAAAAAATTACTACAAATAGTAATTTTAAAAACGTTGTTGATAGTAGTTTCAACCAAAGTTATGGTTTATTGATTCTAATACAGATATCTTCGGAATTAAAGAAAAAGCAGCTTAAAGAAACTTACATGTTTCAGGGAAATCAAAACATTTGAATATTTTGTGTATTATTCTACGAACGATAATCGTCGAAAAGGAAACCTAGAAACGTGTAGTAGCTGTTACCGTATATACAGAATCGATTCCTTTCTCGAAACCCGACAACGATGAAGTTAATGTGATTTGATTCAGCTTGTAACGTACTGGACATAGGTCTCTTTTTCCATGTAGGAAAAGGATCGAAATTTAATCAATGACGCTGCTCTACTGCGTGTTTGCAGATATATTATCTACTATGAGTAACGATTGTTATCAAGTACCTATGATAACAACGTTGACCGGCATATACTTTTAGATATACAAATACGAATCCCAGAGAGCAGGAAATAACTTCGCAACCGTTGATGTTTGGGCAATGTTCATCATGTAACACAGTGCAATTGATAAGGGATCTACAGTAACAAACAGACTTAAAAACCCACGTTACATTACCAAAAAGTCATGAAGTATGTGCCCTGTGCACATACCTATTTAATTAAATTTAAAGTTGGTAAAATTATTTTGTAATAAGATTGTTTATATTGAGATGAGTGTTTATATTGTAAGATCTCTGTACCTTCAGTCATTCTGTAGAGAAATTGTCTAAAGAGACGTGAAATTGGATTCGTAGTTTGTTCTGGCACCTCATATAATAAAATATATATAGTATAAATAGTAATACCTAGAGCAAAGGTATAAAGTACTACTTAGAAAATACGCAAAAAATAAAAGTTAACAAAATGAAACATAACTCTATACTAACCAAACTCGGTAGCAAGAAGTCTTAATAAAACACTTACCTAATCCGTCCCTCGAAGTGAAAAGTTGCGACGGATTACCGAACGTTAGGATGTATTTTAATTATGTAGGAGTTTGAGGGATTTGGTTGATGGAATGTGTCGATCCGTACCTCTGATAAAATAAACATTATATCATAATGCTTAGGTTTCTTTCTTTAAATTCCCGATTTGTTGAGTTAATGTTTTTTTTTTTTTTATTTCTACCGGTAAACACTACTAAGTAAAAAATAACTGTTGGGTCAGCGAGTGCCTGATTTTTATATTTTTATGATTAGGTCGGTAAACAAACGTACGGTCTACAGGGTGCTAAGCGGTTATCGTAGCCTCTAGACGTCTACAATACCAGAAGCATTACAAGCGAGTTCCCACCCCTGACACTTACAACAGAAATACAACATACTTCAGAGCACTATCTTTTGATAGCAGAATTTCTGTAAGGTCGAGGTACTTCCCCAGGTCGGTCGGTTACCGTAGCCTATTGACGTCTATAAAATCGGCAGCTTTAAGCGAGCAAGAAAGCTTGTGAGAGAGTCTGGGCGTTGCCTAACCTTTTTGTGAAAAGATAATTATTATGAACCTTGACGCCTAATATTATTAACCTGAAGTAGTCTTACCTTAAGATTTTTTTTAAATAAAAATTATTCCACTTTAAATAATGACACCCGGGGCGACGAAAACTTTCACCTTAATCTCTTTATCTTCTTACAAAAGTTTAAAGTACGTTGAGGTAATACTTTTGGAAATATAAATAATTTCCATTATTCAATTTTAAGGATAGTTAGGTAAGTTTTCAAAATTAATTTTTAAGAAAATATATTACGGTAATCAATTAGTTATAGAAATGAAATTGCAGTGGAAAGGGTAGATAGGCGATTTCAAACACGAGCTCACTCATTACAAGTAAGATTCAATCGCAAAATCTCCTTCAGAATTGAGAAATCTTTTAGGAAAAATTCTGAGGTATTAGTATCCGCAAACATATAGAGGAAAACATGTCGGGCTAAATTTCAACCTAACGTATACAAAGAAGGAGGACAGCTACGTTCTGTGAGGTTTGCTACGCTGCCGAAGAGACCGGCAGATATTATTCTTTGAGTTTTCTATATTTACAGTAATGTAAAAAGCGGTCGATGTAACCGGACACATTTGTTTTTTGTTTTTTGCTTGTGATGTTCGATCTCATTACAATTTCATTACTGTAATATTCTTCGAGGTAGTGAATCAATTTGAAACAGCATATTTTAAGATTATTTGACCTCTAAAATAATTTTTATGTAGAGCATTTAGTAAGATGTGGATAATTAGAGAAACAGACAGATATTTTTTATTTAAAAGATTAGTTTTGGTTTTATTGCTTTTATAGAAAACATTACACATCCAATATAAAAGTCCAATGTTTTCACGAAATATAACATTACTCAGTCGTCAAGTAGAAAGAAAACAATAATATTTGTCGACATAAGTACCCTTTTACGGTCATCGAGGTGAAAAATCAGAGCGAAAGCGAAACAATAATATGACGGGATTATGGACAAGACATCGCTTCTCTGTTAGCGTTGCCGGGAAAAATGTTGACTCTTCGTCTAATGGGACATCTCCTTGCTTTCTAATTCTGAATAATCCGACTTTTCCATCGCCATTACACTCGAAAGGGTGGGCCTTGGAAGGGTTCGTCGGATAACATTAAGTATGTTTGCTTTTGTAATAAAATTTATCTTGTCTCGATTTCTGGACACGGTACAATTTTGTTTCTTGTTAAAGAACGGTTTTTGATAAATATGGCTGACGTTGATTCTCTCGTGAGATGTTTGTTAAGGGAAATGAAAGAATTTACATCAAATCAATGTTGCCTTGAAGAGATCGCTAAAGCGATTAGGCCGCCTTATGATTCACACCTAATGATTCTACCGAATTTACATCAAATCAATGTTGCCTTGAAGAGAAGAGATCCTTCCGCCGCCTTATGATTCATACCTAATGATTCTAAATTGTATCTTCTTTTTTGTGTCCCATAAAATATTAATAAAATATTAAAAACTACAGTTTGAGAGTACCTAATATATGAAAAATGTTAGCTAATTACTTTTTTCCAACTTAATTATACGGCTAATGTTTGAGAAAAGAAAGATAATATTTAAATATTAATATATAATTAATATATTACTTACGTATGAAGGCTTTAGCCTTATCTTTAAGAAATCCAATCAAATACGTCACGAAATAACTTACGAGACAGTAGCAGATAACAAGGACTGGCTCGGCGTTAGTAATCATTAACGACCATCATTACCAGTAGTCATTGAACGTAAAACACGTCAGAATCATGAATCATCAACGAGCCAGACTCAATGTTGGCACAAATGAGCATGGAATACTGTTTGTTTGATGAAGATACAACAAAGAACGTGTAACAATGATAGTACAACAATTCTTATGAAAGAAGTCTTGATGTCCATTATGGGTATTACACATTCATTTTTTTATACAACTAGGTCGACATACAATCGTACGACTCACCTGATGGTAAGTGATTACCGTAATTTATAGACGGCTGCAACACCAGAAGTATTCCAAGTGCGTTGACGACCCTACTTCTGAGTTCTGACCCTCCCTAGGAGCCCTGGTCACCTTACTCACCACAGGAACACAACACTGCTTGAAAGCCAGCTGTGATCTTTTGTAAGGTTGAAGTAGTTCCCCAGTCGGACTGCTTTAGATTTCGTGCAGGATATAATTATCCTGCTGTACCTCTTTAAAATCTTGTTTTCTAATCGTTTTCGTGCAGTAGGCAGTAACTTTGCCTTCCGCTCAAGGGTCGTAAGTTCAGTTCTTGCTTCGAATCGGTGTGTTATACAAAACCAAAATACATTATTATTTATATGTATGTAGCTTTGTGTAATGATATAATATAATGGATCCAAGTCATATAATACGAGTAGAACAATCTTAAAAAGAGATTTAGATATTTGTATTGTACCAGCACTAAACTATAATGCAAATACGAACAAAAAGAGCAAATAAGAAAATCAGATGTTACTCTTTTCTTAATTTTTTTTAATAAAATGTTGTTGAATACAATGATAAACAATGTTGCAAAAGAATTTGACGTGTAACGTACACACACAGCTGTGTTTCAAAATGATCTTGAATATTTAATATATTATTCCATTCGAAGAATAATCGTCGTTTTTAATTTTCGAAGCAGTAATTTTACATTGTTGAGGAATTTTATTTTAAAATCGCATTATCTAGTCCCATAAAGGACGTAGTTTTATGAACCAGGATATTAGTTGTTAAAAATGTATCTCTACTTCGTGATATACGCCTAGCAAATACGCCTTAGCAATGTTATGGAGAATTAGTAAGCGAATAATTGAACGCGATACGGTTAACGGCTCCCAGTAGGGTAAATATTCTTTGAGAGCACGCACGCACGCAAAGTCACACTACAAACGCTCAGATCTAATTGTATAATCATATGTTACTTAAAAAGCGTAGTTGTTAGATACGTTTAGGTTTCTTTTTCCATGCAGGATCAGAATTGGAGCTTCGTCTATCACGCTGCTCCAATGCGGGTTGGCGGATATATTCTCTACTATGAGTAACTATCGCTATCAAGTGTTTATGATAACAACCGGGACAGCTAAAAAATCTTGTCATTATTTCATAATGACAAGATTTTCGCTATCTCCACCGACTCTTTATTAAAAAATAATATTAATAATATAAAAAACAATGTTCACAGAGGAAATATACAATATAATTCCAAAACAACGTGCACGTAGTAAAACATAAAATAGTATAAATAAATTGTAAAACATAAATTATAAAGAAGAATTCAAAATACAAATTCTTGGCATCTATCAAAAAAAAAAAAAAAAAAATATAAACAATAAAAACAAGAAATGAGGTTTCATTATTATTTCCATATAAAAAGTCTATATATGTCGATACGCCATAAGACATCCAAACCAGAAAAAAAATTCTATAAATACAAATAACCAGCCGAGCAGGAATCGAGCCCGCAAACTTTAACTAGTTACTGCTGTGTGCTGCACGACAATTTTTATGTGTCTTATTTAGATGTGGACGAAATTCTAAGTAATTTAAGAAAAACTATAAAAAAGTAGGGAATTATCAATGTACCGATGTTTACTTTATTATTATTATATTTTTGTTTTTTACGTGTTGGTGTTGACTTATGAATAAATAAAATAAAAATTTGTATACTGTCGGTGTTTAGGAATCACGCACATACACCAGCTGTCAAACACGAGCAGTTTAAATAATCGTTATAATTTCTGAAATTTTCCAATTGTTTCCGTAATTTTTGTAATTTTTTGATCCAAAAATACCTTTTACAAAGTATTAAAAAAACGATAGAATAAATTTTGGCTCGAATTTGTCAAGCCAATCTCGAGTTTTGTGATTAGCAATATATTCAGTGAGTCCATTTTATATATTACTAGCTGACTCGGCAAACGTTGTCTTGCCGCTAAACGCTATTTAAAAGTAGAGGTTGGTGGTAGAATGGTGAAAATTTAGGGTTGTATGTATTTTTCAACGCCAAATCATAATAAAATAAAAATTAAATAATTTATGTAAAAAAAAGTTGGGGTGCACGATCCTGAACATTTAGGGGTATGAAAAATAGATGTTGTTCGATTCTCAGACCTACCCATTATGAATACAAAATTTCATGAGAATTGGTCAAGCCATTTCGGAGGGGTTTAACTACAACCGCGACACGAGAATTTTATATATTAGATAAAATTTGTATTTATGTGGAGTGTCTTATACATATAATATTATAACCCAAAAACCATACACTTGTGACACAGGTGTACATTTATAAGTATGGAATGAGTGTGTGTATGTGTTTGTGTATGTACACATTAAAAAATAATAAAAAAAACCGTCAGCGTTGGACCACGTTCTAAACTAGGCAGTCACAAGACTGTCGTTTTGTAATTTTGATGATAAATCACCTGTGGCATTATAATTCATGTTTAATAAAAGGCATGGTCGTTTTGAGCCTACGGATGTTAATTTTAAATATAAATAAAAACCAAAAGACATGTTAGCGTATAGTCAGTTAAAATAAACAACTCGAGCTAGATCAACATGTGTTGGTTGCATCACTTTTCTAAACAAGATTGTTGCAAAAATGAGTTCCCGCTTTTTTTTCGGTTAAATCCAGGTTATTGAATAACTTTGTATTAAATGACTTTCTAATTATTGTCTTATTTAATTTTGACCTCCAAATCCAATTTTAATTAGCTAACTATTAATTTTTAATTACCTCTTTAGTTTAGTTCGTCGCGTAAAAAAAAACTATTTTCTCCTTCTCTCTTAATCTTATTTTTTTTACGTGCAACAAAGTATAGCAAATGAGAATTCCACTGAAGCTTAGAAACTAAAACTAAACAAGAGCATCGAACAATAATTCACAAGACACTTAAAACGTAATTTATTACAAGCTATTACCAAAATTATAAAAATATTGAGTTATGGCACAGCAGAATATATTGTGCTCAAGATCTGGCGAAGCGTGATTGGTTAACACCTCAACCTTACAGAAGATCACAGCTAAGTAACAATGCAGAATAATGTCCCTGTGGTGATTAAGTGGTCAGAGCTTCTTGGGAAGGTCGGGGGTGGGATTGGCAACGAGCTTGCGATATTTCTGGTGTTGCAGACGTCCATAGGTTACGGTAAACGCTAAGTGTAACGAAGTGAATCGTATGCTTGTTTACCGAACCAGTCGTGTAATAAAAGAGATTAAGTTAAAACGTTGACAACAAAGTAGCGTGAAGTAGTAATTGAATATCCGACACACTCGCAGTCCAGTTCAATGAAAGTTCCTTGTTTTACTTGTTGAAACTTGAATAGCTCTTTTTACAAAGTTATTCTCCAAGGACATCTCATAATGTTCAAATTGGAATACGTACTAGTTTTGTACTCGTAAATATTGTCTTTGCATCTCTTTATACTAAAGACATCTTTGTTTTATATTCTTTATTTCTGTTCATCTTATTTTCATTTTTATAAGTTACGTACAACTAATAAACAAGTACATTTAAATTAAATACTATAGCATCAGCTTGTATATTGACTGTCCCACTCCTGGGCTTTAGCCTGCCTCGCGTAATACAATGGTAGTTAGGTATGAACGGGTATAATCAACAAAATTTCCTAATTTAACTTTTACAAATGAATTGTTTTTGTTTATTAATATGTAATACATCATCATTACAGCCTATACAGTCTACTGCTGGACATAGGCCTCCACAAGTTTACGCCAAAAATGACGTGAACTCATGTGTTTTGCCCATAGTCACCACGCTGGGCAGGCGGGATGGTGACCGTAGTACTGGCTTTGACACACCGAAGACGCTGCTGCCCGTCTTCGGCCTGTGTATTTCAAAGCCAGCAGTTGGATGACTATCCCGCCACCGGTCGGATTTTTAAGTTCCAAGGTGGTAGCGGAACTGTGTTATCCCTTAGTCGCCTCTTACGACACCCACAGGAAGAGAGGGTGTGGCTATATTCTTTAGTACCGTAGCCACACGGTACACACTTTAATACATACATACGTAATACATACTTTAATTGTAAAATAATTAAGTTGTAAGCGCCAATGCGTGCTGTAATATTAATTTTTAACCATCTTTTAAGCAAATAATAATTGTGTTTGCTCACAGACGAAGCAAAAAATCGCCTTCAATTACATTGACAAGTAATAAAACGTAAGTAGACGATAAAGTTGTAGTCAAGCGAATACGCATTATTAGATATAACTAGAAAAGTACTTGTTAAGTATCGATTAAATTTAAATATAACCACATAACTCGCACTACCTTTCGATTGAAAAAAAAAACATCGAAATCTGTTTGCCCATCAAAAGTTCTGAGGTTCGAATTTGAATTGAGAACCTCCACCGTTTTCGAGAGTCCTTAAAAAAGTATTTTGTCTACAGTTAGGTCAAATACGATGCATACGAATTAATTCCTAAACTTGTTTATTTTTATAAAAATAATTTTTTGTAGCTCCTAAACATATTACAATAAATAATTTAGAAAAAAATATATTTTCATTTTACTAAAAGAATATTTGGAAATATTCATTTTACCAAAAAGATTGGATCAAAACATTTGTACTCAAAATTCATTGTGCAGTCGCCGGGTGCAAAAACAGAGGGTATTTTAGATTCATATTGATTTTGGCCTCTAGTGGATTATGTTTTTCAAACAAACTAGTGTTATTCATTTATTCATTCCTTTTTTTATATATATCTAACAGCTGTTGGAAAACTGAGTTTACTACTTAGAACTTAAACTCTTCTTATTCAGGATTTATCTCTTGACTAGCTGTGCCTGCGGCTTCGCCCGCGTTGAAATCAGCGTGTCACAAAGTTTTCCCGGCAAAGTTCCAGTGAAACTTTATCAAAATCGGCTTAGCCGTTTCGTAAACCTTCCTCTTGAAGCCCTCTCTCCATTGGTGAAACCGCATGAAAATCCGTTCAGTACATTTTGAGGGAATCGACCACATACACTTTTGGGGACTTTGTTTTATAATACACTAAGTGTTGCCCGCGACGACGTCCGCATTGTTATGAAGATATGCATTAGTATTAAGATGTTTAACGCAAATTATTTTTTTATTTCAGTCACTGGAAATGTTTATCACACTGAATAACTTTTTATAAGGCACAATTTAGTATAATTTTATAGTTATTTTTATAAAACCTCTCTATACACCACATTTTTAGTTTTATTTTCAGGCTGCAGTATAAATAACCTTTCAGGCATACGTATAGGTGCTGTATAATTATGTTTCATACAAACTATCAACCCCAATTAAACCCCCTTAGCGCAAAATCCGTTCTTAGCGGACGTCTACTAACTATAATCTACCTCCCTGCCAAATTTCATCTTTGTCCATCCTGGATAGATGGACCACCTAGCGGTTTTTGTGTTCTCGTGATGAGTGAGTCAGTGACCTTTCTCTTTTATATATATAGATTACGATGCATTCTTTGGACATATCCGCACCATCGCACACCACGCATATAGAGCACACATTTTAAATTTCAAGTCTCTTACTTCAAAAACGTAGGACTTTCATACAAACTTCCAACGCCCGTTTTATCCCTTTAGGGATCGAGTTTCGTAAAATTATTTCTTAGCGGATCTCTACACTCTATAAGAAACCTACCTGATAAATTTCAAGTTTGTAGGTGTTATAGTTTCGGAGATTTCGTGATGAGTGAGTCAATCTACCATCCCCCGTTTTAATCCCAAAAGGGTGTTGCTTTCTAAAAATAATTTATTTGGACACCTTCTCACCATCTATAGAGCATAAATTTTAAATTTCAAGTCTCTTACTTCAACAATTTTTTTGATAAACTGCGTGTACTAAATATTCTTGTTAAAAGTGATAACGTGAAACAATTTTAACTATCAACAACAAAATACATTATATAATCTTTATTTTTTTTTACTATTTATTAAACATAGTCAAATTTTGGCAACAATAACAACAAATAATGCTTGTCCTAAACCCGCTCTAATGATAGTTCCACTCCTGTATAACGAGACGACGCTAACCCTCGCATCCAAAAGAAGGCATAGATAGAAGAAAAACTTAACGAGACCTCACGACCTCATTCCCTTTACCCACATTTGGCAGGCGTCGAGGAATTTTAAAACAAAGCCTAAATGAAACTAGGTCATATCATGTTGAACATCATTATCTAATTCGCTTCACGCGAATATAACTCTTATTTATAAGCACTGAAGTTATAATAGAAACGCAATTCCCAATGTTTGTGTTTAATAGGAACGGCACGCAATCGTAAAAATATAATGCACATTGGGCCTTATCCAAATACGTAGCGGTATCGTCTCTATTGATTCAAAAGAATTATTTTCGTCTTTCTGCACGATTTGAACCCAAAAATTGACATTGTTTTGTTATTTTTCTGCTCGCGGCTTTAGAAAACTTGTCGTTCGTATCCTTTGTTATTCTAATTTATTTGAATTCTAGATATTTCGTCACATTTCTGTAGAAATAGCCTTCGGCTACAAATTTGCTTTTGTTGTATTCGGATTGTTAATGACGCTAAAGACAACTCCGTAATACAAAGTTTAATATAGTTCGTTGACAGAATATATTTCTTAAAAATATTGGCAATATTGTAAATAATTATACCTAAAGTAACAAATATTAAAAAAATATTACAGTAACATCAAAGGCATATTGTTGTTCAATTTAATGTTCAGGAATTAAAAAAAATATATTTAAATTTTACATAACAGAAAAAATAATAATCAAATATATTATTCTGTTCTCAAGACATTAATATTCAAATATTCGCATAATACTAAAATATATAAAATGCTTAAAACAATGTTCATGACATTTCTTAATCATATGTTTTTTTCTTCACTGATGATGAAACAAAATGATGACCAGATAATAAATATGCATAATATACGACAATATATACACGATATGACATGTCGATATCACATCATCTATATCATATCATGTCATAACTTCTGACATGATTTTGTAATTTCATGACCATTTTTACAGAACAAAGTATTATAGGAATCTTTTATCGAAATTTCGAATCTAAAAACAGTAAGTAAGCAATAAAATACACAAATAATGTTATAAAATAACTGTTCTGTATGCGTTCTAATACTTAAAATTGAGTATGTACGCACCTATATATAAAAGAGCGTCTTTATGAAAAAACGAGTGTGCTTTATTTTATTTTATTATTTTTTATTTTTTTTTTTTTATTTGGGAAACATAAAATATTACATTATTTTATTATATTATGACTAATTACAATAATTAAAATCAGTAAAGTTTCCACTATTAGCTAATACATACAACAGCACTAAAACATTGCGTGAAACATATTGTTTCGGAAAAAAAATGAAACAATTGAAAATGGAGGATTTTTTTTTACTAAATTTAGTGTCGCTTCAGCCCTGTAATATCCCATTACTGGGCATAGGCCTCTTTTCCCATGTAGGAGAAGAATCAGAGCTTAATCCACCACGCTGCTCCAATGCGGGTTGGCGGATATATTCCCTACTATGAGTAACGATCGCTATCAGGTGTACATGATAACAACCGGGATCGACGGCTTAACGTGCTCTCCGAGGCACGGTGGGGAGACCCACTAGGACTGCACAAACACCTGTATGGCCAATACAAATGTTTGTCTTGTGCGGGGATCGAACCCGCAATCGCCAGCGCAACAGGTACAATCCATGGCTGTGACCGCTGCGCCATAGTGGCGTCAAATTTAGTGTAAAAAAATGGAAAAATCACTAATCTAAGCAGGCATGTATTTAAACATTTGCTTAACGGCTAGCTTGTATCTTCCTATTTTGCAATTAAAAATATGTTTCCTGTAAGCGCTTGTTTAGACCACACAATTGAAGTAAAACTTAGGCTATTGCCTACACGATAAGCCTGCACTGTGTTTTACATGTACGAAATGATCACAGTTTTAATCTAACGCTTTCGTCACGCATTCACCAACTTAATTCCCGAGTCTAGTGTTCGTAAAGATGTTTTACTTAAAAAGTGATTAATAACCAAGTATCTAGATTTATTCATATTAGTTGTAAGAAACAGAACGATAAAAAATGAATAATGAAATAAAAATAAAGTAATGAACATTTGAGTTAAATATTTTTTGAAAAAATATTTAAATGTTATTTCGCTGGCTGTTAATTTCAATGTACGTTATTTATTTTAATGTCACGACGAAACATACATAATGAATCATATTATTTTAAATTGCAAGCTGATGAAAAAATTTAACATATATTTATAAAAAATATACGACATTTTATACGTTTCGCCAGACGGTTACTATAGGCTCTGAAAACTTTCGTTTTTATTATATTATAAAACTAGCTGTACCCGCGACTTTATTTGCGTTTTCCGTTCGCAGAGTTATAAAATACATACATTTCTAAAATAAATCTACATTCTTCTAAATAATCTACATTCCGAATCAGTGGTAGCTTTACTTCTACAAATATAATAATTTATTTTTGAAGTATGAATTTATAAAATGACGATTCGAAAGTGCTCTTGGAGCCTATTTGAATAAAGCTGTTTTTGATTTTGGTTTTTAGATTTTGATAAAAGTAGCCTTACTCTTTATTAAATTAGCTATCTACCAGTGAAAGTCCCGTCAAAATCAGTCCAGTCGTTTCAGAAATTAGCTGGAACAAACAGACAGACAGACAAAAATTGTAAAAAAAATATTATTTTGGTATATGTACCGCGTATATGGATGCATTTAGTAAAAAGCGGTTATTTTATTGTTACAAAACAGACACTCCAATTTTATTTATTTGTATAGATAATAATATTATGATGTCCAATTTTATGTACTTGTATATATGTTTGATAGCAATAACAAGCCTATAATTACATGACTGCATTAAAATAATGCAATTGGTTATTTCAAAGTAAATTAACATTGAAATGATTGAACGAAATTTTGGCTTCGAGCTATTATTTTGATATAAAGGACTCGTAGTCAATTTGATTCGAAATATGACTATGTTGCATTAAAATGCTTTGTATTATCTCAAAATTATTAATTTGTATAGTTTCACTTAAATTTAAAGTATTGGATGGTTTGATCTTAACTGTACTTAAACAGAATTAAACTATAACTTTAAAAACTAATGATAATAATTTTGTTTGTTTTTATATTCGCGTTATTTTGAAATTGGAAGCTTAAGCGTTAATTCAACTTTTGTTTAAAAAATTAATTAATTAATAAAATTAACTATAAAGAATATATATATATATATATATATATATATATATAGTTTCAAATGCTTTAAGTTGAGGAAAAAAAATATCGTATTGCCTTTCTTTATAAACGCGCTATCCAATACAAAAATATATTTTTTTATTCGAATTAGTATTTTTTTTTTTTGATTAAAGCGTTTAAACAAACAAAAGAAGTTTACAGTTTTATAATAATAGAATAGTTATATATCATTTTAATTTGTAAAATGGCCATTCAGAAGTGAATTTAGATTAGGACATGTAAATCCAGGGCTGGCTGTTCCTGATACAATTAATATAAGCAAGAAATATTTAAAATGTTCATATCATACTTGTATCGAACCCTCGCCGTGTGGTTGCTCGGCAAGCTAAACATGTACGTGCGAACTTTTTTAATATCGCAACTATGAAAGAGTTGACAGCCTCTCCGAAATATGAACGCCGGGAATGTAAATATTCCAAATATTGAAACTTACATACATTATGTTCATACTATACTCGTTATATGTTAGAATATAATTGAAATGCTTATTTATTGTAATGTGTCGAAAACCTTTAATAATTCTTTTTTATTAGTTTATAGTTCGACAAATATTCTACTAACTAAACTTTTTCAATCTAAAGTTTAACACGATATTTGTATACCAATTTTCTGAAAAAAAAAAAAATTATCATCAACCTGTAAAATATAAAAACCGCCAAAACTGTCTTTTTTATAGGCAGCCAAGGAAAGAAAAGTAAAGATAAATATTGAGAAAATTTTCACACGTATAATCCACAAAAATACCACTAAAACGACCCCCAAATAACACGTTAAGTGAACCCTTGCTTTATCTCACCCACTTAACTATTGAGCTTTATTCCGTAAAATATGTCCGCCTTCGAACCTATCTCGCCCCGCTACCTCATTAATAACCTCCGACCTTATTGACATCGCCCGAACAAAATATTCAGCAAAGATAAACTGCTGGCAAAAAATACAGCGATACGACGGAATCGTATTTGCATCTATAATTTCTCACCGAGCTCATCGTTCAATATTTCATGAGGACTGCCTTTTGAGACGTGTTTTCAGCTTTTCACTGAAGGGTTGAGATTTCAGTTATATATTTTTTTTATGTCCAATTAATACGCAGTGTTGAAATAGTATAATGAGCAATTCGAGATACGAATTTTCGTAGCGCGTTTTATATTCTTTGTTTATATAAGGTAAGTTATGAAGGTTTTTAAGTTTGATTGTACATAATACAATAGCAGCGTGGTGGACTGAGCTCCGATGTTTCTCTAACGTTGAGAAAGAGGACTATGCCCAGCTGTGGGATGTCACAGGCTGAATCGTAAGCTGTTAGGCTTGGTTCATCACTTTTCTATTATTTCTGTTTGCTGGATAATTGATAATTATGTCAGGTATCATCTAAGTATTCGATCTATCACGAATTTTAAATTGTAATTTGTACCCAGAGTTGCGCTGGCGGTTGCAGGTTTGATCCCTGCACATGACAAACATTTGTATTGGCCATACAGGTGTTTGCCGTGGTCTAGGTGTTTGTGTAGTCCTTGTGGGTCTCCCCATCGTACCTCGAAGAGCACGTTAAGCCGTCGGTCGTGGTTGTTATCATGTACACCTGATAGCCATTGTTACTCATAGTAAGGAATATATCCGCCAACCCGTATTGGAGCAGCGTGGTGGATTAAGCTCTGATCCTTCTCCTACATGGGGAAAGAGGCCTATGCCCAGTAGTGGGATATTACAGGCCGAAGCGGACAGGCTAATATAGAGCCGCCGGATATATCAAATACTGTAACATTTTTATTATAAGTAAATATTTCTTCTATTTTTATTGATTTACTAATGTGTGTGCTGTGTGGGCTACGGCACCAAAGAATTTAGCCACCCCCTCTCTTCCCGTGGGTGTCGTAAGAGGCGACTAAGGGATTCCAAGGTTCCACCTTGGAACTTAAGAAACCGACCGATGGCGGGATAACCATCTAACCGCTGGCTTAGAAATACACAGGCCGAAGACGGGCAGCAGCGTCTTCGGTGCGACAAAGCCAGCCCTGCGGTCACCAACCCGCCTGCCCAGCGTGGTGACTATAGGCAACACACATGAATTCATGCATTTTTGGCGCGAACTTGTGGAGGCCTATGTCCAGCAGTGGACTGCAACAGGCTGGAATGATGATGACTAATCTGTGTAAAAAAAAAACACTTAGACTAAAGGTCAGTGAGATGTTAACAAGCTATTAAAATGGAAAGAATGGAATAACCTTTAAGGTTCAATTAATTACTAAAGCCACGGAGCTTTTATTTGATTCTCGATGCCAAGAACAACGTTGCGTCATGGCTTCTCAGACGTCAGACTAGGCAGTTAAATTAAAATTAATTCCTTGTTCATAATACTACTACTACTATTACTACTACTATTACTACTTAAAGGTTAATTAAAATTTAATTTTAATTAACCTTTTAAGGTTCAAAGAGTTCCAGAATTTTATTAATATTTTTAATATCAATACTATTTTGATTACGCTTAAAAAGCCTTGTTTCATTTTTAAACTAAATGTAAAAAATGTTAAAACATTCATTCACTCAAATATAAAATTTTAGCACAGCCTTACCCACAAATCTTTCAACAAAAAATTAAAAAACTGAAAATTTATTCGCATTCTCATTAATATTCGAAAGACTCGAAGCCAATATTTTAAAAAGTCAAAATATTTTGTTCGAGTATTAAATAAAGCCTCAGGACAATATAATTTCGAAAGTTACTTTACAATAAAAGTGCCTGAATAATTGATTTGATTATGGTAAAGTCAGTGGATTACGTACGCTTGTAACTTTTTGATTTGAAGGGGTCTCGAACTCTTGAACGGGAGAAAGTTTATTCAAGATTGTTTAGGGCTTGCAAAGGACGATGATATGGAGGTATCACACGAGTGGAACAGACCGAGCGGTTTTGTGTGATGTAAAGGCGTTTGTAAGTAATAAAAAAATAATTATTTCAACTTTTTAAAAACAAAATATGCCTTTATTACATTTGCCACAGAGGACGCGCTCTCCATATTGTAAATATTTTATAGATATATACTTGTTTTTCGTCTTAATTTCAATTTTAATGAAAATATAAGATTACGAGTAGTGTAATGGGAAAAATTAAACTCAATAGCAAAACATCATTGATATTTGTTGAATAGATTATAAATATAAGTTATCTTACATATTAATATTTATATAGTGGAATTTAAATATTCTAGAAACTTTTCAACACAAAAAAATCTAGTATACAAAACGAAAATTTAATAAATAATTAAATATTTATTTACTAATTCAACATAACTAAAAATACAACAAAGCTAAAATAACAATCGTAACTATATAACCTAATGCATTACTCATCACTATCATCACTACAGCCTACTGCAATCCACTGTTGGATATAGGCCTCCACAAGTTCGCGCCAAAAGTGGTGCGAACTCATGTGTGTTGCCCATAGTCACCACGCTGGGCAGGCGGGTTGGTGACCGCAGGGCTAGCTTTGTTGCACCGAATAAGCTGCTGACCGTCTTCGGCCTGTGTATTTCAATGCTTTACTCGTATCTTACAATTTAACAGAAAACGCGTAGTTAGAACCGTCTGAAGATACCATAACACAAAAGACGTTTAGAATTTCGATTTTCCAATATAATGAGAGAAATAGAATTCCAGTTCGATCGTAACGAGACGCTGACTTGTCAATGGAGTAAGTTTCTACAAGTTTGAACACTCAACGACTACTGGACTACCGGTTGAACTCCTTTAGTAACCCTATTCTCACGATTTTAAATGAATTTACTCGAGAATGAAAAATAGTTTTATAAAGAAATCGGAGTAAGTGAACTATGACGATGTTGAATTTAATGGGTAAAAAATAAATAAAGGATTTTATTTTTTTTTATTTAAATATTACTTGTTTGTTTTGTAAGTATAAAAACACGACTTTCAACTTAATTCGACAGTTGATATTAAAAACATATAATTAAAAATAGCTCATAAACTAATAATCAGACCCTGAATTTAAATGAGACCACAGTAGCTTTTTGAATAAAAAATGGAATAATGAAAATCGCTATATCCAGTAAAAAGTTATGAGGTCATGGCACAGCAGCAAATATCCTGCTCAGAATCTGGAGAAGCTCAACTGGGGAAGTATCTCGACCTTATAGAAGATCACAGCTCAATATTACTGCTTTTAAACAATGTTTAGATCCTGTAGTGAGTACGGTGACCAAAACTCCTTGAGGGAATAGGGGGTAGGATCGGCAACGCGCTAGAGATGCTTTTGGTGTTGCAGGCGTCTATAAGCTAAAGTATCGCTTACCATCAACTGTAAGCTGTACGCTTGTTTGCCGACCTAGTTGTATAAAAAAGAGGTAGCACATAAAAAACACGATCAAATGTAAAACTACCTCCTTTTTTTGTAGCTAATTAAAAATGCGTGGTAGAGTCTTCTCAGAGACTTGTATTGGTTTAAGCATTACTTTAATTTTAAAAGTAACAACGTAATGTGTCTTTAGCAACAATCATTCAGGGTGAGGACAATATTTACATTTAGTAAGTGGTTTTACTCATATTCAAGTGTGGCTATTGCCTACATACATATAATTAATTTTGATTCCTACTACTTGATTCTATTACTTACTCTATTACTACAGCAAACAAGGGAGGCAAAAAATAGTTTTATTTCAAATTGTATACGTATAGATTTGTTCTGTGGTCAATGCATAAAAAGCTGTATAAAACTTTTATTCTGTGGGAGTATGTGGATGTACCTGTATCTGGTTCGGAGTGGTTCAGTGTGATTGATTAAAGGTCGGAGTGAACGAGTGTATTTTACTATTTTTATTTTTTATTTTGCAGTCCGTTGTATATAAATCATCAAATTATTTGCTTGATTTATATAGTATTACATATATGGTATATTATACATTACACAGAATTTATATTTTTTTCAAAAACACTTATATATCACAAAATATTTCAAAAAAGTTTTTAAAGTTTTAAATTGATTAAGAACTGTCTTATCAATTGCTGATAAAGCTATATGACATGTATATATCCAAAAGATGAAGTTTATGATATATTTTTATAGTTTAAATACTTGAGACATATAGCCCGTTTTGCTTACTACGTACTTCAAAACATTTCTATTTCAAAAAAAAAAAAAAAATGGAGGATATTCTCAATTCTATTGTATTTTTTATGTGTTACCACAGAACTTTGATTTTTTTTTAATCCAAAGGCGGTGCATGTCGTGTGATCCCATTTAAATTTATTTTAGATCTAACAAGTTCTTTTTGAGTTATAATGCGTATTTGCTTGACTATTTTTTCGTCTTTTTTTTTTTTTATGTCACTAGGTCGGCAAACAAGCGTACGGCTCACCTGATGGTAAGCGATTACCGTAGCTTATAGACGCCTGCAACACCAGAAGCATCGCAAGCGCGTTGCCGACCCAATCCCCAATCCCCCCAGGAGCTCTGGTCACCTTACTCACCAACAGGAACACAATACTGCTTGAAAACAGTATTATTTTGCTGTGATCTTCTGTAAGGTCGAGGTACTACCCCAGTCGGGCTGCTCCATATTCTCTTCGTCTCCATATGTTGTTTTATTTGTCGATGTAATCGAAGTCTGTTTTTTGTTTGCGAGTAAAAACAATTATTAGTGATATATTCATGCTTAAGTAAATTAGCTGACCCAGCGAACATTGTACCGCCAAGTTATCAAGTTGTTTTTTTCTTAAGTATATCGTTATCTTTTTTAGCAAAATTAGTCCTTAAAAACTTGATAATTACGGACACAAAAAAATAATTATCCAATTTGGTGAAAAAGTTCGGAAGTTCATATTTATTTATAAATATATATTTGTACAAATCATTGAACTTTTATTAATTCCCAAATATTTACAATTCACGTAAAACGGGTAATTATGTAAAAAAAAAACTAAAGTCATTATAAGATGGTGGGAATTTAATACGGCACGACTCCGGACGCTCATTAAACTGTACGAAACAAAGAAAAAAACTGTCAACTTGCGCCAAGTTTAATTGCCTTAATAAATCTGACAGGAGAGACGTGTGGCCACGAACTCAGCTTTTATAAGTGTCCTGATCTAGTTATTACCTTGGCCTTACAGTCATGTAATTTATTTAATTTATATAAAAACAATAAAAATTTGGAAAATACATAGATGCTGGTTAACTTTAGGTATACGATATTAAAAATCACAGATTATTTTAAATTAAACATTAAATAACACTAATTTTTATACGTATAGGTCGGCAAACAAGTCACGGTCCACCTGATGTTAAGCGATTACCGTAGCCTGTGGTGCCTGCAACAACAGAAGCATCGTAAGCGCGTTGCCAACCATACTCTTGACTCTCCTCAAGAGCTGTGGTCACCTTAATCAACATGGGAACCTACTACTGCGTCGTCATATTTTTTTTCATACCATGTCTACATCGTGGTTTATTATATATATATATATATATATATATATATATATAAAATGCAACTTCGTTTAAAGACTAGTAATCGAATTATATTAGTTTCAGACCCTGATAATAACCGCTATTGTATTGATAATTTCCGCTACTTCACTTGCCCCGAGTTTAGGGACCTCCATCACCGACAAGATGCAAATGAAACTCTTTGTAACGAATCTCAAGGGATTTATTTGTAAAAATTCAGGACCGGAACGAGTCCGCGAGAGAATGAAATAAATTGGTCCGCCTTCGCCGTAAACATATTATTATTGCCCATGGCGACAATGACACCGCAAGGGATAAGCTGCCAACACCGTTTTATTCAGCTTTTTATTTATTTTTAGACTTGAACTAATGAGGTTGTGCTAATTTTGTTTCGGTGTGAAAACGACACTATTTCGTGTTTATTACTGTTAATAGTTTAAAGGCAATTTATAACGTTTTCGTTAACGTGAAATAGGAAGTGAAAGACCTTTTTTGTGAAATATTTTCATTTTAGTTAAAAGGTTATTTTTTCTGTAAAAAGTATTTATATCAAAAACTTAGAAATGAATAAATCATACAAAAATTAAGATTACGCTGATAGTTTTTTTTTTTTACTAAAAATCAAGTAGGATATTTAAAACACATTTTTTTTATATAACTAGGCCAGTAGACAAGCGTACGGCTCACCTGATGGTTAAGCGACTACCGTAGCTTATAGACGCCTGCAACACCAGAAGCATCGCAAGCCCGTTGCTGACCCTATCCCCAAGTCCCTCAGGAGCTCTTTTTTTAATCATGTTATGGGCTTACTCTTGACCTCAGTCTAGCTCTAGAGCACAGACGAGGTCGAAGATGGAGCGAGTTCGCCCAGAAGAAGCCTGTTCACTCGCGCTTTAAACATGTTCGGGTTGTATGAACTCGGAAATACAGACGCCGGCAGGGAATTCCATTCCTTGGCTGTGCGCATTAAAAAGATGATTCGAAGCGCTTTGTACGTATGAAAGGTATATCAATCAGGTAGGGATGAAAGCCTGCGGTGCGTCTGAAAGTCCGATGGAAGAAAGGAGATGGGGGTATGAGCTCGTGCAGCTCCAGGGCACACTCCCCAAAGTACAACCTGTAAAAGACCGTTTGACTGGCAACCTTTCTTCGGTGAGCCAGAGTGTGAAGAGATTTCACCAAACTGGCATTACCGATCAGCCGCTTGGCTCTGCGTTCCACTAACTCCAGTGTGGCGAGTTGATATTTAGCTGAGCCATCCCACAAGTGACTGCAATATTCCATGCACGATCGGACTTGAGCTTTGTACAGCGTAAGAAGCTGTTCAGGCGTGAAATATCGCTTAACCTTATTTAAGATGCCAAGCTTTCTGGCCGCAGTTTGTGCTTTGGACTCAATGTAATTGCCAAAGTTGAGGTTAGAATTCAACTCTATGCCAAGGAGGTCGAGGGTATCGGACACAGGGACAGGTGTACCACGGAAAGTAGGAGTCAAGTTGAAAGGACTCCGTTTGGCGGAGAACAAACAAGGCTGCGTTTTTGCGGCGTTGAACGTGACCAGGTTGCAATCACCCCATTGGGATACTTGCCCCAGTATTGAATTTGTTCGTTCTACCATGGCCTCTCTCTGAGAACGTATTAGGTCCCTGCTGTCTTTTGCTCTCGGTCACCTTACTCACCAATAGGAACACAACACTGCTTGAAAACGTTATTATTTAGCTGTGATTTTTCTGTAAGGTCGAGATACTAATCCAGTCGGGCTGCTCCATATTTTGAGTCAGTTAAACATTACCCCTTTGCGTTGCGCAGACAGCTAAAAATATCCATAAAGACAAATATCCACAACAGTAAAAATACTTAAAAAATATATATTAGATCCAAACGTTAGTCAAACCAGGGACATTTGCATTCAAAAAACACAATTATACCAGAACGAATGTCTCACGAATTGTGGTATAGTATAATTATGATACAAATATTATAAATAATTTAAACGGAATTGCACATTTTTCAACTGTAACTAATACTGATGATGATCATTTCACTTTACTGGAATGCCTCTTATTATACGAGTGGCATGTTTGGCCAATATTAATTACCTTTATGATGTATGAAATTGCCCTCGGCACAATCTGCCCCTGTGGAGCACAGCGCTTCGATAATAGAATGCAAAATATATGCTGATCTAAGCCCTTTTCCAGTTCGTCCTAAACGAAAATATCGAATGTTTAGTCCTCCCCAACCTCGACGAATTAACTCGTAATACCGACGATTTGGATTGCAAATTAATTTTATTGAATATTGATACATGAGTTTCTGAAATTCAATTAAACGAACATTTAATTTAAATGATTTGTTCGAATGAAAATGTTTAACAGAGGTGGACTGGTGATTTGAAGATACTTAAAATTTGACAAGATGTTATTATTTACATACAATTCCTCAGTGAGGTTATTTCAAGTAATTATATCATTATGAACTAAACTTTGCGTATTCGGCCTGTAATATTCCACTGCTAGGCATAGGCCTCTTTATTTGTGTAGGAAGAGGATTGGAGCTTAATCCACAATGCTGCTCCACTGTTGGTTGACAGATATGTTCCCTACTATGAGTAAGGATTGCTATCAGTTATTTATGATAACAACCGGGACTGACGGCTAAACGTGTTCTCCGAGGCACGGTGGGGAGACCCATAAGGACACATATACAAACCGAAAAAAAAAATATTTGTACAAAAACAAATATAGAATCAAACCCGCAAACCGTCGGTGTTTTAGGTGACTACTCGCACCACTATACCAGAGCGAGCGATCGTTACACAACAACTAAATATTGCTTGTAATTCTGTAGTCAGTCAGTTTAGCTTTTTGCAGTTATTTCCCAAGTTCGCTCCAAACATCCCGGTTTTCCGCAATCCTCATCCAGCCTACACCGGCAATCTTACGTAGATCGTCGGTCCAACGGGTTGGAGGACGTCCCACACTTCGTTTGCCAAGACGCGGTCTCCACTCCAGGTCTCGTCTGCTCCAACGGACATCGGTCCTGCGACACAGATGACCAGCCCACTACCACTTCAACTTGCTTATTCTGTGGGCTATGTCGGTTACTTTCGTTCTCTCGCGGATAGTCTTATTTTTAATCATATCTTTGAGAGAAACCCCAAGCATAGCTTGTTCCTTTGTACTTTGAGCGACTTTAAGCTTGTGGACCAGTCCCTTCGTTAGTGTCCATGTCTCAAGTCCGTATGTTAACACAGGCAGGACTCATTGCTCGAAGACTTTTGTCTTCAAGCATTGCGGAATCTTTGAAGTGAAGACTTGACGAAGCCTGAATTAGGAGCATCACAATCCTAATACCGGCAGAAAGATAATTCGCATTGTAGAAGACCATTCGTTGTGTAGGTACTGATCAATTTATACTATTGCTTTTTATTAGGAAAAACATACTTTTTATTTTCCAATAATTCTTCCGTTATACGCATCTTTTTTTTTTGTAGCATTAGTACTTTCAAAGAAAACGGAATAACGTTCGCCGAGATTTTTATGCAGAAATATGGTCTAAACTTTTAAAATTTTCCACCTTTTACGAAAAAATTCAACATTGCCACAAATTAACTAAAAACACCAAAGCTTTCAAGAGATGTTCTTAACACTTGGATCTGAAATACATTAGTATTAGGTCGGGGAAAAAGTTTCTTCGTATTTTATAAATAATAAATATATTGCATTTTTTTCGATAACTTGCCCCCATTTCGTAGGTAGTGACAGGATTTCGTTTGCCCTCGCAATATTGGGACTTGTCCCAACCTTGAAATTTAAAACCGTCTTCTTGGAATACTTGACACATTTATTTATTTATTTATACTTTACTGTACACCAAACAAATAATATAAACAAGCAACATTAGCAATAATTTGTAGAAAAAAAATGTACATTATGCGTAACTAAACAAATTTTTAGTCATAATTTTACAATAATATTTAATTGCATATAAGCACTAAAAAGAATACAAGTACTTGGCACAACAAAGTACATGGCAGGAAATTTTCTGCTCAAAACATGGAGCAGCCCCACTGGATTCTAACCTCGACCTTACAGAAGATCACAGCTAAATAATACTGTTTTCAAGCAGTGTTGTGTTCCTGTTGATGAGTAAGGTGACCAGAGCTTCTGGGGGGAACTGGGGATAGGGTCAGTAACGCGCTTGCGATGCTACTGGTGTTGCAGACGTCTATAGTTTGCGTTAATCGCTTACCATCAGGTGACTCGTACGCTTGTTTTCCGACCTAGTTACATATATATATAAAACAAAATCTTCAGGAACTCTGGCTACCCTATTCACCACAGGAACAAATACTATTTGAGGGTAGTATTTATTATTTGGGAGTGATCATTTGTAAGTTACTGTCATAATTTTAAGCAAGAAATTCCTTTATTTTTTTATTCCACCTCAATAAATCTTTCATACCTATAAACCTTAATGGTCGGTTATAATACAGAACACTGTATTTAACAAATAAAAAAATAAAACAATTCCTTTTATATTATGATTCTGAAAATCGTAGTCTTTTTAGTATTGATAATCCATTAGGGGCCATCAATAAATCCTAGAGGTGACTCCGTTGATTGACAGCGACTACAGACTATGTTGCCGTTGTGTTTAATTGAAAAGAGGTAGCGATTTTTAGATTTATTAGTATGCTAGGCGAACCGCGCAGACTAGCTTTGTCTTACATTGCCAATTAAAAAAAGGGGTGTTCTTTTCTCATGTCAGTCGAGTCAGTTTTTATAACCTTGTAAACGGCACTGTCAGTGCAAATAAATTTTATACAGCGGTAATATATAGCGGTAACTAAAAATAAAATTTTATTTTATTTTCGAATAATTTTACTAACAAAGTGTATTTTTTATTACTTGTAAGTTGTTTTTTTTTTACATAAAACTGTGAATGAAAAATGTTTACAGCACCATTTTTTCAATGTATAGAAGTTTTTTTTTTAATAAGTAAAACTCTTTATTTTACGTTAAGGGGGACACTGACACTAAAGATCTATTCAAATTACTCATTGAAAGAATAAAATTGGTCTTTAAATTTTCCGCAACACTTTATACTGCAGTCTACAAGTTTTATTCAGCTTGCAACATCCCACTGCTGGGCATAGGCCTCTTTCTCCATGCAGGAGATGGGTTAGAGCTTAATCGACCACGCTGCTTCACTGCGGGTTGACGGATAATGATAAATTATTGTGTCAGTAATACATCTTAAAAAGTTTTCTTTTTTGTTTGCTACTAGCTTTACCAGCGGCCTTGTAAATATAATAAAAAGTATCCTATGTTACTTCTAATATATCCAAGAATATTATGTGTACAAACGTTCATGACGATCGGTTAAGTAGTTTTTACGTGAAATCGTAACAAAAAAACTTACATTCACATTTATAATATTAGTAGGGATTATAATCAATAAAAACTCGCTTAACTTTTATTACTTGTCCATCAAATCAACGAGGGCAATCACATGGACCATTGCCTCGCTAACTCGTCGGCTGCAAATGACGGAGTCCCTTGCGCTGCGTCAGCACTTGACTACGACTTAGCTATCGTTTTGTTTTGCTATACAAGTACATTTTATATTAAAAATAATAATAATAAAATCATTATTTAAATTAAAACACTACGAAAAATATAAGTACACAATTACAAAGTAAGGAGTTAAGAAAGTAAATATTATGTATTCATAATAATAACAAATTGCAGATGAACATTTGGTAGTTTATAAAAAAATGTATTATTATACTAATTATAACACATTAAAGTAATTACGTATACAATAAAAAAAATAGTATTAAGCGCTTAAATTGTACGTTATCATTAATTTACTGCAGGTAAATATATAAGATATGCTTTTTTTTAATTATTGAAGTACTAATCTATAATCTATAATAATATATATAAAAGCGAAAGGTCACTCACTCATCACGAAATCTCCGAAACTATAACACCTACAAACTTGAAATTTGACAGGTAGACTCCTTATAGGACGTAGACATCCGCTAAGAACGGATTTTACGAAACTCGACCCCTAAGGGGGTAAAACGAGGGTTGCAAGTTTGTATGAAAGTCCTATATTTTTTAAGTAAGAGACTTGAAATTTAAAATGTATGCTCTATAGATGATGAGAAGGTGTCCAAATAATGTATCTTTAGAAATCAACTCCCTTTTGGGGTTAAAACGGGGTATGGTAGGTTGACTCACTGATCACAAAATCTCCGAAACTATAAAACCTACAAACTTGAAATTTGGCAGAAAGGCTCCTTATAGAGCGTAGACATTCGTTAAGCAAGGATTTTACGAAGTTCGACCCTTAAAGGGGTAAAACGGGGGTTGAAAGTTTGTATGAAAGTCCTGTGTTTTTGAAGTAAGAAACTTGAAATTTAAAATGTATGCTCTATAGATGGTCGGGAGGTGTTTAAATAATGTATTTTTAGAAATCAACTCCCTTTTGGGGTTAAAACGGGGGATGGTAGGTTTACTCACTCTTCACAAAATCTCCGAAACTATAACAGCTACAAACTTGAAATTTGATAGATAGACTCCTTATAGGGCGTAAACATTTGCTAAGAACGGGTTTTATGAAATTCGACCCCTAAAGGGGTAAAACGGGGGTTGAAAGTTTGTATGAAAGTCCTGTGTTTTTGAAGTAAGAGACTTGAAATTTAAAATGTATGCTCTATAGATGGTGAGAAGGTGTCCAAACAATGTATCTTTAGAAATCAACTATCTTTTGGGGTTAAAACGGGGGATGATAGGTTGACTCACTCATCACGAAATCTTTGAAACTATAACAGCTATAAACTTGAAATTTGGCAGGTAGGTAGGGCGTAGACATCTGCTAAGAACGGATTTTACGAAACTCGACCCCTAAGGGGATAAAACGGGGGTTGGAAGTTTATATGAAAGTCCTATATTTTTGAAGTAAGAGACTTGAAATTTAAAATGTGTGATCTATATATGGTGAGGAGGTGTCCAAATAATGCATCGTAATCTAGAAATATAAAAGGGAAAGGTCACTAACTCACTCATCACGAGAACTCAAAAACCGCTGGATGGTCTATCCATCCAGGTTGGACAAAGATAAAATTTGGCAGGGAGGTAGATTATAGTTAGCAGACGTTCGCTAAGAACGGATTTTACGATATTTCACCGCTAAGGGGGTTTAATTGGGGTTGATAGTTTGTATGAATCATATACAGCCGGAAAATAAAACTAAAAATGTGGTGTATAGAGAGGTTTTATAAAATAACCTATTAAATTATACTAAATTGTGCCTTTTAAAAAGTTACTCAGTTTGATAAGCATTTCAAGTGACTGAAATAAAAAAAAAAATTGCGTTAAAAATCTTAATAGTAATGCATATCTTCATAACCACGCGGACGTAGTCGCGAGCAACAGTTAGTGTATTATAAAACAAAGTCCCCAAAAGTGTATGTGATCGATTCGCTCAAAATCTACTAAATGGATTTTCATGCGGTTTTGCCATTAGAGAGAGGGCTCCACCATTGGCAAGAGGAAGGTTTACGGAACGGCTAAGCCGATTTTGATGAGAGTTTCACTGGAAGTTTGCCGGGAAAACTTTGTGACACACTAATTTCAACGCGGGCGAAGCCGCGGGCACAGCTAGTACATTATAAAGATGAAGTCAGGTTGGCACGGCGGTCATAGATTATACCACCGTTGCAGCACTCGCATTTGCGGAGTCAATCTCTGCTCATGGTAAACATTTTTATTGATCATACAAATAAATGCCGTGGTCTGGGCGATGCGAATGCGAATGCGTGGTCTGTTTCCAAATCCCCAAGATTAGAAAAATTCTATTTATTTGTTTATGAACTGAGTTAGAGCACAGCAGGCAATATCCTGCTCAAAATCTGGAGAGGTCCGACTGGGGAAGTACCTCGACCTTACAAAAGATCACAGATAAATAATACTGCTTTCAAGCAGTGTTGTATTCCTGTGGCGAGTAAGGTGACCAGAGCTCGGGGAGGGGGAGGTTGTGGGTGGGGTCAGTAAGTTTACCAAGTTAATTGTATACATACATATATATATATATATATATATATATATATATATATATATATATATATATATATATATATATATATATAATATTACTTCTAAAATATTGATTGCTCTTAATCTAGGCGTCTGCCTCTACTTGTAAGTCACGCAAATTTAGAATTAAAATATATATAAGGGATATAAAATGTACCACATCCTTTTACCATGAACATGCTGCCAGAAAGTTTAAAGCGGTTTAAAGTTTGTCGTTGCTCTTTTATAAAGTAAATTTATAGTTGAGATCCCTGAGCTTGAGTTTACATCGTTACTAGTAAGTAATCACTGCTGACTGTAAATATTTTGATTGTATTAAAGCCAGTGCTCTGAAGCAGTGTTCTCTAGTTTGTAAGGTAGCAAGATCTCCTGGAAAGGGTTTGGTATAATTATAGTCGACAAAGTGCTTGCAATACTCCAGGTATTACAGACGTCTGTATAAGCTACGGTTTGCTCTTACCATCAGACGGACTAAGATTGTTTGCCATCTTCACAGTATAAAAAGAAAACGAAAGAACCCTATATATATGAAGATGTAGAAAGTACAATATAGATGTCTATACAAGCCAAATAAATTAACAAAACAAAGATACACAACCCATTATGATTCTATTGGATAAATAGAGAGGTTATTTCATTTATAAAGAAAGAATATAAAAATCGGCTATTTATAAAGAAAATCTCAATATTGACTTTTTTTATACAACTAGGTCGGCAAACAAGCGTACGGCTCACCTGATGACAAGCGATTACTGTAGCCCATAGAGGCCTGCAACACTACAAGCATTGCAAGTGCGTTTCTAACGCTACCCCATATATCCCCATATATTTAGCTGTAATTTTCTGTAAGGTCGAGGTACTTCCCCAGTCGGGCTGCTCCAGATATTGAGCAGGATATTTCCTGCTGTGCTTATCCCAATTTACTGTATTAGACAAGATTTATCAACTAAAAAAATGGTGTATTGCAGCAAAGTCAAACAAGGAAGGGTAATCATTAAGGAATTCAAAAAATGCCAAACCTTAAAACCTTTAAATATGTGAAAAACAAAACATTAAATATATTCAGTGTTTTGCTTATACAAAAAAAAATAACGTTAAAACACCGTATTTTAAAAGAGTTTATAAAAAGATATAGAAGCATCGCAAGTGCGTTACTGATCTTACGACCGATTGGACGAGTTTTGACTACCTTACTCACAATAGGAACAATGAATAAATCATAAAAATATTATATATAAAACTCAGACCATATTCCTCATGTTATAATACAAACATTATATCAACATGTTTTAAATAAAAATAAAATATAACACTAAAATGCATTATTTTAAGCGAGCGTATAATAAATGGCCATGAGGCTACAGTTACAGTAATTAAAGGGTTCATTATGAAGGGCTAATTACAAATGATCGCATGCTCCGATTAAAATTATTATCACTATAACATTATTCTGTTAATACGGATATCGATACCAAGGTTAATTTAAAACTACATTCGTGTTTCATATCGAATGTGTCCATTAAAACTGGAATGAAATCTTTATAAACATTATTGCGTTTTATAGTTGTATTAAAATATTCATTAAGTGGGATTATTCTTATTTTGCCGCTGTATGGTTACGGTAGTAAAGAATGTAGCCTCCCCCTCTCGTCCCGTGGGTGTCGCAAGAGGCGACCAAGGGATAAAACAGTTCCACTACCACCTTGAAGCTTAAAAAGCAGACCGATGGCGGGATAACAATTCAACTTCTGGCTTTGAAGTGCACAGGCTCAAGACGGGCAGCACGGTTTTCGGTGAGACAAAGCCAGCCATGCGGTTACCAACCCGCACGCCCAGGGTGGTGACATGGGCAACACACGAATTGTGTGGGCCTATATCTAGCAGTGGACTGCGACAGCTTTAGACAAAAAGTCGTCTGCCTATTCTAAAAATTTTGTTTATTCAGGACTTAAGCAATGTATGATTTGTAATACCTTACATATTTACATATGAAATCCTAAAGCAACAACACTCACTCGCAAGATAATTTGAACGTTATTTAAGGAGGTGCTGAATCAAGAGGCGAGCGTGACAACGCTATCCAAATACAAACAATCTAAACGATGCGGTAGTTAGTGCGACCCCTCAAAGGACTGTTTGCAAAGGATATACAGTCAGCGTTTTCATCATTTCGTCAGGCAGACATTTTAACGAAGTGCGTTACGTTTCGCTTGACAAGCTTTTATTCAAATATAAGATCCTCGTCTTTTACGACTGACCAAAAGGTTGTAAATTCAGCTTTTTCGTTCAAATATCGCAGTTAACTAATAATATAATGAGTAAAGATTTGTTTGTTTGCAATAAACTTCGATGTGGTTGAGTCGATTTTAATAATACATTCACTTCTATTTTTTTTTATGTCACTAGGTCGGCAAACAAGCGTACGGCCCACCTGATGGTAAGAGATTATCGTAGCTGATAGACGCCTGCAACACCAGAAGCATCGCAAGCACGTTACCGACCCAATCCCCAATCCCCCAGGAGCTCTGGTCACCTTACTCACCAACAGGAACACAACACTGCTTGAAAACAGTATTATTTTGCTGTGATCTTCTGTAAGGTCGAGGTACTACCCCAGTCGGGCCTGCTACATATTTTGAGCAGGAAATTTCTGCTGTGCCCTACCTCAGTTAAAAGTTAGCCTTGAAAAATTTTAACAAATCTATCAATTCTTATTTTATAGTTGTAGTACTAACCAAAATATAACATAATTATACTTTGGACTATAATTTGTAATTTTATCGCTGTTCACGTACGAAGATAAATTATTGTTTTAAAAAGTAATACAATGCAGGTAGTCGAAAAAACGGTGTTTTTTTTGACAAAAGGCGATGCGTGTCATGTGCTTCCATCCCATTTTAAATTAATTGAGCCCTAACAAGTATTTTTCGGGTCATATAAAGTAATCTACATCCCGAATCGGCGGTAGCTTTACTTTTATAATAATGCTATTTATTTTTAAAGTTTTAATTTGTAAAATGACGATTCGAAAGTGCTCTTGGAGCCTATTTGAATAAAGTTTTTGAGATTGGTTTTTCGATAATATTATATATGTATAGTAATCATTTAATGAATCAATTTTCTCTGAGATATAGGTAATGTCGCCTGCCTTACTTATTTTACTGTATTATTTTTAAGTTTACCCGCAGAAGCGCGCCTTGACAAATTGACTTTAGACATCTAATTAGACACGCGGGAGACAACGTATTGCGTACGACGCGCCGTAATAGGAGTAAATATTATACTTGTATTTTTATAGTACCCGGCTAGTGCACAAATACGAGGTACTTCTGATAAGCTCTGGCAAATTATTAGGGTTCCATACCTCAAAAGGAAGAAAACGGAACCATTATAGGATCACATTGTTGTCCGTCTGTCTGTCAAGACACTTTTTCTCAGGAAGGCGTGAGAGTGAAGCTGAAATTTATATCGAATACTCAAGTCTACTGTCCCTTGGAGCTGTCAAAAAATCTTGTAAGCCAACGCAATCAAAAGATACAGCCGTTAATTCTGCAAATTTTTTACTCGCAAGGGAATCAAAACTCACAGAGTACTTCCCATGAACTTAGAACCTTAAAATTTGTTACGAAGTAACGTCTTATAGCACAGATAAAGGAGAAATTGCGTAAAGCATAAAATTAGTTACACCATATAATAAAAAAAAATTAATAATTTTTGTACGGAACCCTCGGTGCTCGAGTCCGACTCGCACTTGGCAGAATTGCAAATTGTTGAAAATTAAATGTTTTAATAAATGTTACTATATTATTAAATTTATATCTTACATAAACAGCTAAAAGCGACTTAAAGCGTCATCCTCGTGACTAAGCGTCAGCATCACGTCACGTCAGCGTCGGTTGTTTAACACGATTACACGCCCTAATTTTTTCGTTCCACGGTTCTTGTATCGATTCAAAAGGAGTACACTGAAAAAATTTTATACGAAAGTTTTATGTTACTATTAAATTTTATAATCTGTTTTTCCACAGAGAGAGCAAAATTAAAATTTATTTTAAAATTTTCTCTAAAGGTATTTTAAATACTTTTAGTATCAAATTAATTTTACAGTATATTTAAATTGAAAATTACTGACTTTATAAAGAAAATTAATTCACAAATTATACGGCACGAGACCAATAAATAGGGAGTTGATTTTTTACTAAATGAACGAGTTATTTAAAATAAGTTTGTCAAAGGATATTTTTATTTATTTATTTATTTTATTTTATTAGAAAAGCATACAGTGATACATTTTAACAATTGCTTAAAATAAAAGAAAATATCTAAGCACCATTTAGTTGCTTTTTATCAAGTACAAATCTATTATATTTGAATGCTTTAAGACAGTTAACTGAGGTAGGGCACAGCAGGAATTTCCTGCTCAAAATATGGAGCAACCCGACTGGGGTAGTACCTCGACCTTACAGAAGATCACAGCTAAATAATACTGTTTTCAAGCAGTATTGTGTTCCTGTTGGTGAGTAAGGTGACCAGAGCTCCGGGGGGGGATTGGGGATTGGGTCGGCAACGCGCTTGCGATGCTTCTGGTGTTGCAGGCGTCTATCAGCTACGGTAATTGCTTACCATCAGGTGAGCCGTACGCTTGTTTGCCGACCTAGTGACATAATAAAAAGTTAAAAAATCTGTCATAAAATTAACTAGGTATATACATAATATATGAACTTAAAATAAGGAAAAGAGGTTTGTGATATCATATCGAACCAGTGTCTTGCCAGTTTCGTTCTAATTGTTTTGACAGAAGTGTTAAATAGGTCAAAGACGGGGAAGTAATTCAGCTTATTGATTTGATCTGTGGACCTCAAAAGAAAGGAATTTTGCCTATAGTTTGCCGAGCAACTAGGTATGTAAATAGTTGAGGGGATGTCTTAAGTATCTTTTAGGCACTTTTAGGTAAATTTTACTGAGAAGACTGTACCTATAAGCTGGAAATTTTACATCATTGAACCTAAGTAATAAATATTCTTTAAGAATGTGCTATGATTCGTAGATCTATAGTTTTTGAATACACAGATTTTTTATACGTCTAGGTCGGCAAAGAAGCGTTCGATCCATATGATGGTAAAAGACATGTATAGCGTAGCCTATAGACGCCAGTAATACCACAATCATCGCAAGCGCGCTTCTGACTCTACCCTCAACCCTCCCCAGGAGCTCTGGTTATCTTACTTAACATAGGAACACAACACTGTTTGAAAGCATCTAGAATTGATCTTCTGTAAGGTCAACGTACTTACCTAGTCGGGCTGCTCCAGATTTTGAGCAGTATATTTCCTGCTGTTCCTTACCTTAGTTGGAGTCTTACGTTTTACGACGTTTAGGTCTCTTTAATGCTTTTGTCACAGATAACAGTAGTTTAATATGGATACATTAATTAAATGTGCCTACTGTACTTAGATACGGAGTTGGGGAATCGAGAACAAATCCACCGAAATAAAAAATAGGGTCATTGCAAACTGCATTAAGAGGCTAGGTAAATAATTATATGAAAATCTAATATGATCAAAAAAAAATTGCGTGCGTATACAAAGTCAAGAGTCAGATGTCAGAAGTCAAACAAACTTCTTTGGCAAACCAATTGAAAAAAAAAAACATTAAAAAAACGAATTGAAAGAGAAAAAAACAAGGCGGTCACCCATCCAAGTACTGACTGCGCCCGACATTGTTTAATTTGGGTGATCGGACGAGATCCGGTGTATCGTGGTGGACGCTTAAAAATTCGTGACTCGTGACACCGTGACGCATTTGATCTGTAAAAATTTTACCCCTCATGCGCCATAGAAGTTCCACTTCAAAATACTTTTTTAACCATTTATATGTAATATAAAAAATGTAGTTATCAGACATATCTCTACAGTGAACCGATCTCTGTACCAAACGTGGTGAAATTTAGGTAACATTTCGCGACAAATTCTTTTAAACAAAACAAACACTAACTCGAAGACTAGCTTCCCGAGAACTTGCGCTCGTTCCTTTGAACGACATTTTAATTCACATGGGATACTTCTAAACTGGAATACTTTTTGAAGCCAAGCTCGAACTTCTATTATTATAGTGCTCTATATATTCCTAAGCTGAGGTAGAAGGACAGAAACAAAGAGAGATATATATTCTGGAAATAATACCGATAAAATAATAATGATTGCATCGTGAATACTGAAGGCGTCTAACAATGAAACAAAATTATATTTAGTGACTCTAGGTAGCGTTCGTAACGAATGTTGTAGCTAATACGCATTAATTCAAACATTGTATGGCGATACGTGAATAAATAATGAAATAAATATCTTTGACATTTACACATTCTGTTCCTAAGGTAAGCAACCTAATGCTTGTGTTATAGGTAACAGTCGACTAAAGCAGTCACTGCACACTGGGCCCAACGGACTGATCAAAGAACAAATATTGATATAAATTAAAAAAAAGTAAAGAAAGTAAAGGAATTTTGATTAAGTTCTACAGGTAAGTTGTAAAAGTTCAATAATCCGAGGAGAGTTTTATAGATGTTATGCCATAAAACGTAATCATACGTCCTGTACTTATGATCAATCTGAAGTATTTTTCTGTTAAGTTCGATACAAACTTCAGCCTAACACAGTCCACTGCTGGACAGGCCTCCACAAGTTCGCGCCAAAAATGTAGTGAACTCATGTGTTTTGCCCATAGTCACCACGCTGGGCAGGCGAGTTGGTGACCTTTGTCGCACCGAAGACGCTGCTGCCCGTCTTCGGCCTGTGTATTTCAAAACCAGCAGTTGGATGGTTACACCGCCATTATTAAAAAATATATCGACTAATGAACTGTAGTCATAAGGACGTGATGTAATTATTTTGACACTATATATCCTTGACAACATCCAGACATAATTAATTCATTTAGGGGAACGGATCAGTTTTGCTTGTTTGGCCATTAAGTTACAGTAATTGTATATCATAGGTGACACTAATATTCACTTCTCTTTGTACGCTTCCCTACCACTTTCACCATACCGTGACATATATGCCCAAAGATTGTCTGGAAGAGATCGCTCTCCTAGCGATAAAATCGCTTTTGTACGCTGTTCTATTTGTATTATTTAATTGTTTTTATTTTTGCTGTGTACAATAAGGAGTATAATAAGAATAGATAAGTCAAACTCGTTTTCATAGTACATAGTTCATAGTAGTTCATTCTAGCTCTCAGTTTTAACTTCCAGAACGGAACATACACAAAATTCTTATTAAACACAATAGTGTTTAAACTTCGGTTTTAATAAGAGTGTATCATAAAGACTTCATAAATAGATAATTGAATTATTTCTAAAATTATCATCAGTAAGAAAATAATACATTTGAATTTATAATGAGCAAAGGTGTCCACGCAACACGCAATACCACAACCGTAGAATGGTCTAAAACAAAAAGTATGAAAAGTCCCAACGAAATCTTAAATTTTATTTATGCTTCTTTTGATCATGCAAAAAAGACAGCAAGTAATAAAAGTACTTTTAAAAAGACAAGAATAGGCTTAAAAAGATTTAGTTCGCCCTGGATAGATAACAATATTATCAGGCTTTGTGATAAGAGAGATTATATATTTTCTAAGTGGAAAAATAGTCTAGATCCAAAAATTAAATTAGATTATAACAAAATTCGAAATAAAATTCATAAACTTTTAGAATACAAAAGAAATAATTATTACGTACAATATATTAATAATAATTTTAGAAACACAAGAAAAATATACAAAATCGTTAACGAAATGTTAGGAAGAATAACACTATCATTAGATATGGCTATACATAGAGCCTTCGATGCACAGGGTATTAATACCAAAGACATGACCGAGAACTTTGCAAGAACATTTGACAGAGCAGTTAAAGACATTATTCCAAAATGTAATTTAAAGTTATCTGATTCTATAGCTACCCGTAAAACTTTGGACTTAAGTATATTGTTCAAACGAGCATCAGCAAAATGTGTCAATAAAATAATTAAACAATTAAACCCAAGAAAAGCTCCAGGCTTGGACAATATTAATATTTCCGATATTAAAGTTATAGGCGACAACATTTCTGGCTCAATTTCAGACTTAATTAATCGTAGTGTTGAAAGTGGTCATTACCCGGATGCTCTAAAAATAGGTTGTATAAGACCAATTCATAAAAAAGGTAAAAAGAATGATTACTCAAATTATCGCCCTATAACACTCCTATCTTCCATAGATAAAATTGTTGAAAAATATGTATCAGAACAGATAAATAGTTTCTACAGAAAATATAATGTAATCAATCAAAATCAGTTCGGATTTCAGTCGGGTAAAAGCACTTCATTCCTTTTGTCAAGGTTTACCGACGAAGTCAACAAACATCTTAATGACAAAAAAATTGTCTTAGCTCTCTTTATTGATTTCTCCCGTGCTTTTGATACATTGGTACATCGGCAGCTAGTTGACAGATTAGATAATTGTGGAGTACGTGGTCCACTACTGACCTGGTGCAAAAATTACTTCGATAACCGAACCTTTACTGTTAAAGTAGATAATATTTGCAGTAAACATATATCTGTGACTGGGGGTACAGCTCAGGGCTCTGTGCTGGGTCCACTTTTCTTTTTAACTTACGTAAATGATATTAACAACTGTATCACTAATAGTACATGTTACCAGTTCGCGGATGATACATGTCTTGTTATGGCTAATAGAAATCTCGAAGCCGCTATAAGCAGTTTACAAGTCGACCTAGATGCCCTAACACGATGGTGTCATGACTCTGGTCTAGTGCTCAATGCAAGTAAAACAAGACTGATTATTAAGTCTCCATATATTAAACAATGTCCTATAGAAAATTTGATTGCTCATAACCATGACTGTCTTCACGCAAAAAATAAAGCAAATTGTAAATGCCCAACTATAGAGATTACCCAAACACAGAAATATCTTGGACTTACAATAGATAACAAGTTTAACTGGATTCGCCATATTGAACTAGTGTGTGACAAACTAAGACAATTTCTTGCAAATATAACAATACTTAAAAGTCGTATACCATTCAAATTAAAAATTATGCTTTACCACGCATTAGGAGAATCCTATATACAATACGGAATTAGTAGTTACGGCCGCACGTATAAAACTTACCTCGATAAAATATATAATCTCCAATTAAGAATATTAAAAACAATAGTGTCACCAAAAATAAAATGTAAATTTTCCAATAACGAATCAGGGCTCTTTAAGCATTGTAAAATTTTACCAGTACATTCCAAAATAAATTTTATATTGCTTAAAGAACAATTTTTCAATATGTCATCAAAAAATATTATTGAACATCCTGTATGCACACGGGCGATCACTGAGAGACAACTACGTACACAGCGCGCTAACAATATGTATGGTGAGCGTACAACTGCTTATATTGTGCCTCGACTTATTAACAACCTACCCGTAGATTTATGCAAAAGTATTTCAAATAGAAATATCAAAAATAAATTAAAACAACATTTCTTAAATATTTTGAACTAAACATTTACTTACTTAAATTGTATTTTATTGTATTTATTTATAATATTACAAATTGTTTTCTTATTTTCTTATTAAAAGAATTTGAACATTGTCTGTAACCGTTATAAATAATGAATGTGTATAATTAGACTAAGATAGCACAGGTTAAAACCTTAGTGGTTTTTTGTTGCTATTTTTTTTAATATTTCGTGTATTACTACTTTTATAAACGATAATTAAAATAAAAAAAAAAAAAAAAAAAAAAAACCACGCATACACAAAAAAAACGAGTGTGCTTTAGACCACACGACTGAAGTAAACTTACGAAACGTAACTTCCTCTCTTTCTATCTTCACTAACATATATCTTCCTCTTAACTTCTGTTCGCCTCGCCCGATCACACTTTGGGAAACGCTCTCGACACGCATTCACCAGCTTACTCCCCAAGTCGTAAAGAAGTTTTACTTCAAAATCTTATCATTGAACGTACAAAATAATCCCCACTTTTCACACAACACACTACAATATAATAACTTGAGGATCAAAGAATTTCGATTCACACAACAATCGTTTGACTACCTACATTCTGGATAACGTGTAACTTCCAAACAATTCTACATTGCCAACCTCTAACTGTTCTAAATGAAGAATTCCTCGGCTCTATTGGGGAAAGTTTTACTTAAAATGCTCTTAAGCGTCGACGAGACCGCCCAACTTCGACTATAGCTGTGAATTTTGTGGATTTTACTTACATGTTACATTTACCTCTTTTCCTATTTTAGTTTAGGAGATACAAAATATGGAATAACATTTAATAAAGCAAGTTAAGTCGACGGTGGACAGGGAAAAAAGTCTTTATTGTTATCAATGAGTGAATGAAAACAATTACAAGTACTCATTCGTTTGAAACATACAGAATAAAAAGAATGATTCTTACGTTTAGTTCAAATATTAGTCATCATCATCATTCCAGCCTATTGCAGTCCACTGCTGGACATAGGCCTTCACAAGCCACGCCAAAAATGCGTGAAATCATGTGTGTTGCCCATAGTCACCACGCTGGGCAGGCGGGTTGGTGACCGCAGGACTCGCTTTGTCGCACCTAAGACGCTGCTGCCCGTCTTCGGCCTGTGTGTTTCAAAGCCAGCGGTTAGATGGTTATCCCGCCTTCAGTCGGCTTCTTAAGTTCCAAGGGGAAAACTTCTTTAAAATTGTTGTTATTCGAAACTGGATGAAGCATAAAATGCGTCACGATTGTTACCGTTAGTGTTAGTTAGTGTTGACGACCTTGTTTTCCTTATAACAAATATTAGTAATAGATGACATTACTAGTTTCTTTTGATGTATGGTATTTAAATTAATTCCAACACTATTATTAAGTTAATATATTAATAATAATCTAATTGCGTTTCACAGATAGAGGCTTAAAACACGCTTCGCTTAGAACCGAATATAAAATCATATTAAAATTTTCGTTCTAACGGGTACATCGTTCCGTAGCTAGAGCACCGATACGGTGAGTCGGAGATGAAGGTTAGATCCCGTTGGAACGATATATTTTTGATATGATATTAAAAATGTTGATGATGATAAAAAAATTAAATATTAAAATTGGCAAACCAAAAATAAATAATACGAATTAAGATAGAGGTTAATAAAACCATGCCATTTAATTTGACAAGCTGATACTGAAATATCTGGTAAATGTCAAAATGAGGAATGTTTGATTAAGTTGTGGTTCCGCGTTAGCGAAGAGGTCCAGCAACTGATTATTGCGCCAAATGTTGCTGACTTCTCTCTCCGCTCAAAAAAAATGCTTGTTTATCGTAATCTGGGCATTATTTTACAAATAAAAATAGGTATACTTTATTGTACAACCAGAAACAATACATGTAATATAAACTATGCAAGAAAAAATAACAAAAAAAAAGAAATGTACAAAAGGCAGTCTTATCGCTAAAGAGCGATCTCTTTCAGACAACCTTTAGAAAAAGGACATGAATAAAAATAAAGCGGCAAAGAGGTGTACTTTAAAATAATATATGTTTAACATGTATATAACTATACACACACTTATATAGACATACTCGCAGGCATATAGGACGGAGATTTACCTATATTTCCACTCTACTGGTACATTACTTCCCTCCTATTTAGAGCTGGTGTGTAAGTGAAATAAACGTTTTTACATCAAAGAACTTTGTCTCGTGATCGTTAATCCAGCTGCAATAATTATCTCCCAGCAAAGATGAAAATTGCACTCAGGGTACGTTATTATTATACATATGAAGAGATTAGGAGTCGTTACTTAAACATGATATGATAATAAGCCGCTATCGATACACGGCTAACGATTCCAACGGAACTCATTGTACATGATAAGGGAATGGTTATGGATGTTGTTTGCCGTGCGTAATCTTTCCTTATCTAATAGTTAATACTTATAATAAAATTCACTACATTGAAGACATTAAAACAATTTTAAGAGAGTATTATTTTTTATAGTTCACTCCTTAAATCGTTATTACACGCGGTATAAGAAATATATAGAGAGTGAAATAGTGAAAACGTAACAGATACTGACAGCGACGTTTTACAGCGCTTTTTAAACGACTTCCAAAAAAAAGGAGGAGGTTCTCAATTCGACTGTATTTTTTTTAATGTATGTTACTTCAGAACTTTGGACTGGGAGGACCGATTTCGACAAAAAAAAGTTTAATCGAAAGGTGGTGCGTGTCATTAATTAATGAAACAAGTTTTTTTGTTTTTAATGTGGATACCGTAGACGACTGCCGTGATCACGGTTGCTGTAAAGTACCCGAAACGTCAGACATCCCAAAAAACCTAATAAACCGCGATAGATTCCGAGAAAGTTGTTAATATTCAATTATAATTATTTTCAAATTAAATAAAATATATTTCATTTTGTTTCATTTCACTCATAAAAAAGAGAAATTTGAGAGTTTATCGTGAAGAAGAAATTTCTATCATGTGTGAGAATATATAATACGTAAAAAATAAATGTAGCGACGAAGCAAAATTACTAAACAGAGCCACATAAAAAATACTTAAGAAGTGGTAAAAGTCAGTGAACTGTAATTTATCATTTTATGTTTTTTTTTTATGCAACTAGGACGGCAAACGAGGGTACGGCCTACCTGATGGTAAGCGATTACCGTAGCTTATAGACGCCTGCACCACCAGAAGCATTGCAAGCGCTTTGGCGACCCTATCACCAATTCCACTCAAAAGCGCTGGTCACCTTACTCAACAACATGAACACAACACTGCTTGAAAACAGTATTGTTTAGCTGTGATCTTCTGCGAGGTACTTCCCCAGTCGGGCTGCTCCATATTTTGAGCAGGAAATTTCAGCTGTGCCCTACCTCAGTTTTTTCTCTGTAACGTTGTGTACATAGAGTACTATGTCAACTCAATCGTGAATAATACAGTAATACACTTCCCTATAAATATATAATGAATAAATATCGACAAAGACATAAAATACTTGGAAGAATAGCATATTGATATATTTAATGTTGACGAATAAAGGCTCAACATAAAATTACTATTTGCCCATAAAGCGTTTACTTCAATATACTAATAGAACCTTTGTTTATCGCGTAAACAAACACTGTAACGAAATTCTGATTTATGACAGAGATGCCAATAAACTATAAGGGAGCCATATTTTTTGGTGATCGCGTCTGCGTATTGAGCGTTGTTATCTCTTTGTTATATACGAGCAGTGCTTTGTTACCGCCTTGTGGTCTTATGACATCAACCTCATCGCATATAATCATATATATTAATACGCTAAGGTTAAGATGTTTGCCTCTCTTTTTAGAAAAAAAAACTCACAATTACTCCATTAAATTATATATCATTTTATAGATAATTGCTTGCTCTACTGGCATCCACAATGAAAAAATTATTATTGCTTTTGTTTTTGTAAATTAATGAATTAATAAAATTATATATACTGCGGCTTTAATTTTGAAACAACGTCAACATGATTGACGGTCGGTAAGTTTTTTACTTATTTAGTGCGAATTATTCGCACGGGTATCGTAGTATTATTTAAATAAATAAATATATAATAATAATTTCTTCTTTGGACCAAATAATTTCTTAACCCGCCAATCTGCGTGACAGTTTATCGGCGGAATAACAAAATAATAAAATTACTAAATAAAAACAAATGATACAGGGGTGCATATTATTTAAAAAATGTCAACTGCCTGTAGCAATGGTCGTGTTAACGTTTTTTTTATAACAAATTACTTAACTAGTCAAATTAAACTTTGATAGAATGAGGAGATTTTTTTTTAATTACTAAGTTGGCTAACAAGCGTACGGTCTGCTTGATGGTATATGGATAGCGTAGCGTATGGATGTCAACAACACCTGAAACATTGCCAGGCCATTGTCAACCCTATCTCCCAACCCTCCCTAGAAGTTTTAGCTGCCTTAGTCACCACAGGACCAGTAAACACGAAAGAGCAGTGTTACTTAGCACTGACTCTTCCACAGACGAGCTGATGCGAGATATCCTACTATGTCCTATCTTAATTATAAAATTATTTTAACATGTAGTATACTCGCTTTTAATGCTTCTGGTGTCGCAGACGTCTATAATCTACAGTAACCGTTAACATTGGTGGACTGCACTCTTTTTTGCCGACTTAGTGATATAAAAATGGAAAAAAAAGAACTTGAGTTAGAAATTTTTGTGCTTATAACAATAAATAAGCCATTATTCGGTATGTAAACATTTGTAAGCAGTTCCCACAATGTGTTGCCACACAAAAGTCGCAGTCGTAAAGTTATTTGTCGCTGAGATACAATCATTAATTTCACCGGATCTTGGTTTTCTTTTTGCTGAATTAAGCTACAATACTTCTCCAATGTGGAGAAAGAGGCTAATGACCAGCAGTTGGATTTTACAGAAGCATGTGGTTTTTAAAGATGTTATTAAAATTTTGAAATTATGAAAGTGTAAGATTGTAGCATTGTAAATTTATACGCTTATATGTTTCGGCCTGTAATATCCCACTGCTGGGCATAGGCTTCTTTCTCTGTATAGAAAAAGGATCAGAGCTTAATCCACCACGCTGCTCCAATGCGGGTTGGTGGATATATTCCCTACTATGAGTAACGATCGCTATCAGGTGTACACGATAACAACCGGGACCGACGGTTAAACGTGCTATCCGAGACACGGCGGGGAGACCCCAAAAGGTCATCCAAACCGGAATGGAAAATTTGTGCAAATACAAATATCTTTATACCGATCAGAATTTGAACCCGCAAACCGTCAGTATTTTAGGCGAGTACTTGTACCACTACACCTGAGCGGTTGCTACGAAAATACACGTAGAAAAAAAACCTCCGTTTAATCTCCATAGTTACCCTAAAAATAGGTCCCTTTTAAAAAATAATTACTAAAATAATGGACTAGTATTTTACAGTATAATTTATAATCATAAAAAGCTGACGAGAGGTCTATTTCAAATTAATGGCTCTAATGGTACGCATTAATTACGGTTACAATAGATAATTATGGTTAAAACAACGTAGCACTTTATTACCAATTACTCCTGTTTTACAAAGTCGTAAAACTGACTTCAATATTATGTATGCGGAAGATATTTCTTATTATATTTTGACATTAAAATCGTTAAAAAATTATTAGTATTGAGTTTGGGGATAATTTGAAACATCGCAAGATGTTGGATACTTAATACATTATCGAATCTAAGTCCCAAATCATTTGGTACTGTACTTGTTGGTTTTGGTTTATATTCGGTTTAAGCGAACCGTGGCGCTTTCTATAGTGAGCTCTTTACAGAAACCCTTATGAAAAACCCTTATGAAATATTTATTTTAATTATATGAAAATTATCATATCAAAAGTTTCGATCTAGCGGGTACATCGTTCCATAGCTTAATTGGCTAGAGCGCCGACACGGTCAGTCGGAGACGCGGGTTCGAATCCCGCTGGAGCGGTAAATTTTTGATATGATATTCAAAAATGTTTATAACTAATTGAGTTTTAAGGAAAATAAATTATTGAGTACCTATTAACTATTTATATATTATTAATTTATACAAAGCAATTGTAATTAACAAACAAGAAAATTTTATTTGACGTAGTTTAATTATTTAAAAAGTTGATCACAGTTTTCATTCTATAAAAAGGTTGGTAAAAGTATGCCTGACAAGCTTCATTCAGGTGCCTTTAAAAATAATTATAGATTAATTAATTTTCAGACTAACCATATCATATTATCATAACTAATACGCGCCGATGTTTGACAGAGTAAATTAATTTAGAACTGATGTTTATTATTATACTATTAGGGTTGGCAGTTAATTTTAATTTTTGTTAATTACGTTCAACCTGATTAGTGTTACCGCAGCTTATAGACTCCTGCACCACCAAGCGGATCGGCGACTGTACCTTCGGCCTTCATCAGGAGCTCTGGCTACTGTACTCAGCACAGAAACACAATACTACGTCAGATAAGTAATATTCAGCTGTGATCTTCTCGGGTCGAGGTACTTCTCCAGTCCAGTCCTCGTCTCCAGCTCCTTCAGATTTGTTGTGCTTTATCACCTGTGGTTTCATACCTTAATGATTAGTAATTATTACTGTAAATATTGTATGTTTTTTTTCGATACGGCAGAATTTTCAATTCCATGAATGCAAGCCTCCAAAGGGCTCAGCAGGCCCTGAAACAGGTTAACGAAAGTTGGGGAATTAGTTTTCTAACTCCCGTTACAAACATGAAACACATGATGCACATTCTCAATGAAATTTAGTTATTTTTAACCAACATAACGCCAGAGCAGGTAATGTGTTTATTGTCTTTAAATGATATTGTTCCTTGGTGGTGTTCCTGAAACAAACTTGTGAGTCAATTTTTATTGTATGTATATTGTTTTTTTTTAATATTATAAATTACGTTAGAATTCTAGTAATTAAAGTATAATATACTAGTGTAGACGCTACATTGTTAAAAAAGAAAGGAACAAAGTTGACGAATTTATCGTGCGAACAAATGACTAAATATTGGAAAATTACCTTCCATCACAATAAAAAATAATAAGTACTATCAAAAAGAAATGGAGCCTAATAGACGAATAAAAGTTATGAAAATTTCATTCCTTATTATCTTTAGTACAATATATATCATAGTGTAGTTAAATTTGAAACACATGATCAATAAACGTGTAAGGAACAATCTTGAAACATAAAAACAGAAAAATTTTAATATTGTAAATAGCTTAATTTTTTTTAAACAGAGTTAATGCCACGTTCATTTTTCTCAAATCAAGTATAATTTTATGCAAAACTTATTTAAATTATAAATGTACTAGTCCGTTACTTTGTTTTAAAAAGTTTACAGAATTTATTGCTCTTTAGGCAGTCATGAAATTCATAACCATACTTTGTAAGTACGCATCTCTGGAAGAACGTACTCGTATGAAAAGTTAATACCACTTGCATTATCCTGTCACCGCCGCATAGAAAACTGAAACAAACTTTGTAATACGCATCTGAGTAGCTGAATATTATGTGAACTTTAATATTAGAACGAAGTTCCTTATGAGGTGTTGAGGAGGTTAAAAAAAGCGTAAGATTTGTCTATAAATATAATTGTGATGGCTATACAGTGTCTAATATTCCACGACTCTACACGATGACTGTTATTATTATTGCAGTTTGCTATTATTATTAACCCTTGATATACCCGGTGACTTCATACATACACAATTTACCTGGTGGAGTCCCCTGGACTCCCGGAAAAAAAATCGTAATTTTAACATGAAATAAATACTTTTTTAAATAAAAATGCTTCTTATATTTCTTTATTATATATTTGATTTAACAATGGCATAAGTTTTTACCTAAAATTATACAATCACAGCCTTTAATTAAGGAACTTCTAGAATATGGCACTTTTTGTAATAAAATTACGAGACCTAACTTCTAGTCTCAACATTTCAAAAACAAAACAATTTTTCAAAGTAAATTTTTAAGAAATATAACAAAAACATAATCAATTTTTATAAAAAGTCCGAACAAAAAAAAAAAACGTGCAAGATCTTTTAGTCACGGTTGGTGACACAGTCATTGCATGTTTTTTTTTGTACAGCTAAGGCACACAGGCTCAGTACAGCTATGCAAATATATGCAGTTTTCCTTTTTAGACGCGGTGGAGATAGGTGACAATACTTTCTCTCATTTCGGGGCAGTTTCTGCTCATTATTGCTCTCTACAGGTAAGTGGAGTGGAATTGGAGTGCCTGTTATCTCCGAAATGATAGCGCGTAACTGCCGAGGAAGTTTGGTAATATATTATACAATCTACTTTTTAGATTGCTTTCATTGAGTTTGGTTGCAATATCTTTGATGAAATCGAGACGAGATAAATATGGTGCTGCGATTGATGTACTCCGTAACAGAGTTGTGGTCTGAGAGCTCGAAGTCATCCTCGGATTCAGACACCACCTTGTTAGGTTCTAGTCTCCTAGACTGGTTCAACGCTATATTTTGTTGATCCTCACCATCGCCATCCGTGTCGCTGTCTCTTACTTGTGTGAGCCAGTTGTTTATTACAGACTCAGCACCATCGTCAAATACGTTTATCGTACTATGACGCCATTATATCATATGAAAAAAAAACAGTAAAAATACTGTAAATAGGCTAAAACAATAATAAATAAATATAAGATAGATATGTATATAGGTACTAGATAATAGATATAATACTTATATAACTTTTTTGTTGTAAATATATACTTATAATACATAGTAAATACCCAGACAAACACAAACATTAATGTTCATCACAGTAACATTAATACCCCGGTGGAGTCCCACGGACTCCACTAGCGTGATTACTTACCGATCGGAGTCACGTACATCGACATCCACTCTCCCCCGCGTTTGGTGCGTCACTGTGTGAAGGTACTGGAACGCACAATATCTAAATCCAAAAACTAACAGTTTTATGAGCGCGTAAAGTTTTCAATGGAGTCCCAGGGACCTACCGGGTAAATTAAGGGTTATATCATTCGATAATTATTATTAATATTAATTATAAGTCATTGTAAATAAAATAAAGGTGTTAAGATAATTTTGTAAAAATAAATTTATCGATAAAAAAATCATATTAAAAAAATGTATAGACAAATAATTATTTTCTTTATGCCTCGAATAGAACTTGAAATTAATTTTTTATAATGAGGAACTTCGTTTTTTTTTAAACTCAAATAAAAATTATATTTCTCAATGAAATATGCTTCAGTTACCAACCTTACTTAGTCGGAGCGCTTCAAAAGTGCTTTGGAACATTTCAAGTACATTTATAGGCGTATTTATATATTATTTCTCGGAGCTTCGTCTGAGGCAATATTGCGACAAATGATTTTTTTTATGGAAATGTCACGCATACGAAAATAGTTGTGTGACCATTTTAAATGCTAGTATTGTTTTATTTTTTAGTTGTCTTCAAAAAAGGGGGTTACTCAATTCGAACTATATATTTTTTTATGTATGTTCGGGGAATACTTCGTCGTTTATGAATCGATTTTGATAATTATTTTTCTGTTGGAAAGGAGATATTCTAAGTATAATACCATGATAAGGAAACCAGGATCTGATGATGGGGTCCCAGAGAAATCGAGGGAAACCCACGAAAATCCGTATAACTTTTTACTGGGTGTACCGCTTTAGATGATTTTTAATTTAATCGAAAGCAGATGTTTATCATGTGGTCACATTTAAATTTCATCGAGATCTGATTGTAACTTTTGGAGTAATCTTTGATAATGCGTATTTACTTGACTATTTTTTCGTCGATCTACGTTGTATTACTTGTCGATATAATTGAGATCGACTTTTTTTTTCGTCATCCAGCAAACACAATTATAATATTTTTAGTTATAGGTTTTACTACAAAAAGAGATATTATTAGAGACACACACACACTCCTAGAGAGAGACAGAGAGCGAGAGAGTGAATATTTACAATACACATATTGTTGTTAGTAGAAAAACAAATTGTACTTGCAAAATGTAATTAGTAGTGTAATTAATTATCTTAAGGATAAGCATAATAATGCATGATGTTTCAACAAAAAACACGGGCTATTTAGAAAGGGTAATGCACATTTTAATTTAAAAAATGATCCTAAGAGACAACAAACAGTAATAAAGACTAGTAAAGCGCTTCACCAGTAAGAATTAAGTCTAAAGAATTAAGTATTATTGTATATTTTATGTAACATGAGTTTAAATGATAAATAAAAAAACAGCGGTATTAAGTAGATACATTATCACAAGAATCTAAAATTCGACGAATTAATTAACAAAATAGAATCTCAAGTACTATGTATTAAGTAAACACGAAGCTAAAGAAACTATTCAAGTAAGTTATAAAACGTTAAACAATAAAATAATGAAAAGAAAAAAACCGACTTTAATTACATCGACAAGTAATACAACGTAAAAAGACAAAAAAAAAAAAACAAACGCACTAGTCGTTACTACGATTTTCGAGGGTTTCCCTCGATTTCTCTGGGATCCGGTCAGATCCTGGTTTCCTTCTCATGGTACCATACTTGGAATATCTCCTTTCAAATAAAAAAAAAAAAGAATTATAAAAATCGGTTCATAAACAACGAAGTTATCCCCGAAAATACATTTAAAAAAAAATTACGGTCGAATTGAGTAACCTCCTCCTTTTTTAAAGTCAGTTACATAATATAAACATTTACATCTAACGCTAAAAAGTTTTCATAAAACTTACCTTCATTACCTTTCCATTGGTAATTAACATTTTAATTAAGAAATACTCCGAAATTCAAAGAACATTTGTTAAGTAAGCGACCACTTATACTTAAGAATAATGGTTTTTCTATATAAGTAAAATGTTTTCATCTTTGTTATTATAGCACTGGTAATATCGCGTGGTTTCAGCCGTGTTCGGTTTTGGTTTTGGACAACCAACAAGACTTATTATTTAACTGAGGTAGGACATAGCTGGATATATATCCATTAATCTGGAGCAGCCCGACTGGGGTGTACATCGGCCTTACAGAAGATCACAGCTAAATAATACTGCTTTCAAACAATGTTGGGTTGTCGGTTGGTGAGTAAGATGACCAGAGTTCTGGTGTTGCAGGCGTTTATAAGCTACGGTAATTTTAGACATATATATATATATATATATATATATATATATATATATATATATATATATATATATATATATATATATATATATAAATATATAGTAGCTGACCCCGCAAACGTTGTTTTGTCATATATTTTATTAATCTTCTCAATCCCTCCACTTATAACTTAAGGGAATGAAAAGTAGATGTTGGCCGATTCTCAGACATACCCGATATGCTCACAAAATTTTATGAGAATCGGTCAAGCCATTTCGGAGGAGTTTAACTACAAACACCGCGACACGAGAATTTTGTATATTAGATAAACTTATTATAATGGATTACAAAAAATATCATCATAACAGATATTTAAACATTTTAATACTCAACAACTTACAAACTCATTCGGACAGTAAGTAAAATGTTAGATTTGGCATTTTCTCTCTGTTACGTATTATTTTGTTCCTAGAAATAAGCCCCATTAACAAAAAATACTTCGAGCGACTTATTTCTTTTACAAAACACCTAATTTCTTACGGCAATTTCTTTTCGATTTGTCAAATTAAGCGTAATGTTGATGTTTATAATGTACCTACGCCATCTTTATACCAACCTACGCCTTTGAAACGGGCCCATTTTAATGGATTGCAAATTATTAAAAACGTTATTCATTTTGAAATCTTCATTTACATTACAAATTAGTTAAAGTGACTTTTTTTATCGTACTTTTTTAATAGGCTTTTAATTTTACTTGTTCATTTATTAATAATTTCTTTTTGTATTATAATGGAATTGATATTATCCCCAGTCGGGCTGCTCCAAATTTTTAGCAGGATTTTTCTTGCTGTGCCCCGTCTCATTTATATTTCATATAAAATTCATATCAAAATCCCATATCAGTAAGGGAAATTTGAGTCCACACTATCAAATATTAATTTGAATAAAATTATATCAAAATTCCGTATCAGTAAGGGAAATTTCTGCTGTGTGGCTACGGTACCAAAGAATATAGCCACCCCCTCTCTTCCCGTGGGTGTCGTAAGAGGCGACTAAGGGATAACAAGGTTTCACTACCACCTTGGAACTTAAGAAGCCGACCGATGGCGGGATAACCATCTAACCGCTGGCTTTGAAACACACAGGCCGAAGACGGGCAGCAGCGTCTTAGGTACGACAAAGCCAGCCCCGCGGTCACCAGGCCAGCCCAGCGTGGTGACCATGGGCAAAACACACGAGTCCACGTTATTTTTGGCGTAAACTTATGGAGGCCTATGTCCAGCAGTGGACTGTATAGCCTGTAATGATGAAGGGAAATTTGAAACTAGTCTATCAAATATTAATTTATTTTATTATTAATGTAAAACTACTAAAGTAAAACTCTCGTCTACCTCCCGTGACCATGGTTGCTGTACAGTAACCGGAATGTCGAGCATTTAAAATGCTTAATAATCCGCGATAAAATCAGAAAATGTTGTTTCATTATATTGATTAAAAGTAACTTATTCTAAGGAGAAAGCTAACTCAACCATAGCTGCGGGCACTTTGACATTTTGTAAAACATTTGTCACCCTCTTTTAAATTGTTTCCATTTAGAAATTTTTAACGTTATTCGTGTTCAAAGTTTTCCAATATTCAGAGTCGAAGTCGCCAAGGGCTCTGTTTTGGACAGGGAAACGGAATTCCCCTGTATCTCTTCCAAGTATAACGGTTGTAATGGTGAAATTTTCTTAGTATAATTCTTGTTAATGTTTCGATTTGGATTTTGATATAATTGTGTTTACTGGCAAACGGAAAATCCGACTTCAATTACACCGACAAGTAATACAACGTAGTTAGACGAAAAAATAGTCAAGTAAATACGCGTTATCAAATATTACTCAAAAAGTTGTTATCAGATCTCAATAAAATTCAAATGTGACTACATGATAAATATCAGCTTTCGATTAAATTAAAAATCATCAAAATCGGCATACCCTATAAAAAGTTATGTGGATTTTCAAGGGTTTCCCTCTTTCCCTAGATTTCTCTAGGATCCCATCATCAGATCTTGGTTTCTTTATCATGGTACCACACCTGGGTTATCACCTTTCTAACAAAAAAAGAATTATCAAAATCAGTTCATAAAAGACGAAGTTATCTCTGACCATACATAAATAAAAAATATATATACGTTCGAATTGAGTAACCTCCTCTTATTTTGAAGTGGCAAAGATTATTATCATTTATTTGTAATAACAGCCGCGACCGACGGTTTAACGTGCTACCCTGGAAAGGAAATTAGCGAAATATTTGTATCCAACCCGAGCGGGATTCGAACTCACAAATCGTAGCTGCTTTAGGCGCTTACAAGCACCACTACACTGGAGGGGTTGATCATACACATTTTAAAATTAAGTTTTTATAATATTAACAGACTATAAATAGTTAGGTTCTATACATTTCAATAATTTCGCAACTAATCTTCTTGCTATATGAAATTGCCTCATTAAAATTCATTATTAATTCACAGTAATATTAAAGTTAGTAATTCATATGATTACACTTTCAAAGATCTTGAAGTCTAGACATTCTGACCTCGACATGTTTTACCGATTGATATTATATAGCCTATTGGTAGACGCACTATTATTGGAGTTGCTATATTCTTTACTACCGTATCCACACGGATTAGCACATACAAACAAACGAACTTTTCAGCTTTATAATATTACTGGTAAAGTACAAATGACCCTCTATCAGTTAGGCACCCAACTTTGCAGCAATAAAAATGTCAAAATCAAAATCAAAAATAACTTTATTAGGCTTCAAAAGCACTTCGGAATCGTCATTTACAAGTCAATACTTTAAAATGATTATTATTTTTTTTATAGTGAAACTACAACCGATTTGGAATGCAGATTCTGCTTAGAAGAATTGGCAAGAAACTTCGCAGTTACTCTTTTGAAAATAACGTATAATCTGTGTTTTAGTACAAAACTAGTAATATCTTGCATGACAATTACCAACTCCAGCTAACAATGTTTCGATACATCCTTAGTAATTCTATTTTGTCTTCACCGATTCATATTTTCATTGAGGACTAGAAATTTCTTATATTCCTTTTTGAGTTATATTATTTCTACGAAATCGTTATTATCGGAGTTGATATTAAAGTTATACGTTACCTTTTATCTCAAAAGGACTTCACGTGAGCGAGTTTTCTAAGTTTCATTTGGATCATATATCAGTCTTATTTACTGTATAAGATATTAATTTTATGAATATATAAAGACATAGGTATGTCAATATATATTTATAAACTAGCTTCTGTTCGCAACTGCGTCCGCATGGAATAGTTACTTTGGGCTAACGCCAACTTTATCTCGCGACTTCGTTTACGCATAACTTGCAAAATTTTAACTGTTTACGCAACGCACGCATAGGAAGCTCTCAAAAGGAAAAAAAAAACCGATTTTGAAACATTCTACATTGGTGCTCCGCTCCTATTGGTCTTAGCGTGATAATATATAGCCTATAGCCTTCTTCGATAAATGGGCTATCTAAAATTAAAATAATTTTTCGAATCGGACCAGTACATGGTAAACAAACAGACAAACCAACTCTTTAGTTTTATAATGTTAGTATGGATATACTTTATAATTTTTTTCATTTTTAACCGACTTCTTTTCCGAAGTTTTCTTCGAATAGAAATCTAACAGAAAATATATTTTGCCTTTTCAATACAATACAAATAATATTTGTTTTTGCTCGCAAACCGAAAATTACCGACTTTAATTACATCGACAAGTAATACAACGTGAGTAGACGAAAAAAATTAACAAACGCGCTAGTCGTCACTAATATTTTCGAGGGTTCCCCTCGATTCCTCTGGGATTTCATCGTCAAACCTTGAATCAGAGCCTTGGGGTATCGGCTTTCCAACAAAAAAGAATTATCAAAATCGGTTGATAAACGACGAAGTTATCTCCGAACATACATAAAATAATAATAATAATAAATATATATATACGGTCGAATTGAGTAATCTCCTCCTTTTTTGAAGTCGGTTAAAAACGACAGCATCGAAGGAGTACCGATCTTAAGATTAAAATTTTATAATTAAATGAACATTATATTTTTAAAGAGAAAATGAATATTCTATTTACTAATATAAAGTAATGATGGCGCTTTGTGCGGCGGTCTGGCGTTCGTAATTATCTTAGCTCATCATAATTATTGCGACGTTTAGCTACAGTTATAGCGAGAAAGCAGCGAATAATAATGAAATAATAAAGTAGGGTGCATCAGGAAATATTCTGCTCAAATTCTGGAGCTACCCGACTTTTTTTTTTAATATAACTAGGTCGGCAAACAACCGTACGGCTCACCTGATGGTAAGCGATTATCGTAGCTTATAAGACGCCTGCAACACCAGAGGCATCGCAAGCGTGTTGCCGACCCAATCCCCAATTCCTCCCAGGAGCTTTGGTCACCTTACTCACCAACAGAAACACAATAGTGCTTGAGTACTGGGGAAGTACCTCGACCTTACAGAAGATCACAACTAAATAATACTCCTAAGTATTGTGTTCCTGTTATGACCAATTCTGACTCAAGTGATCAAAGCTCCTTTGGGTATTGGGGGTAGGGTCGACAGCGCACTTGCGATGCTTCTCGTGTTGCAGGCGTCAATAAGCTATGGTAATCTCTTACCGTAAGGTGAGCAGTGCGCTTGTTTGCCGACCTAGTTACAAATTATATAAATATGACAGCGGTGAGTCACTATTTCGTAAACGCGAATAGTCTGTAAGATTAAATTTATTAAATTCATTACTAACTAAACATTTTTGATATAAAAAGTAATATTTTATCATTTATTTAAAATATATCATTTGTATAAAATATACGTATTTATTACTTAATTGTTTTTGTAAAATTTAGCTTATTGACTACAATAGGCGCCGCGTTGGCGCAGCGGTCACAGCCATGGATTCTACCTGTTGCGCTGGCGCACGGATCCCCATGTCAAACATTTGTATTGGCCATACAAGTGTTTGCCATGGTCTGGGTGTTTGTGCAGCCCTTGTGGGTCTCCCCACCGTGCCTCGGAGAGCACGTTAAGCCGTCGATCCCGGTTGTTATCATGTACACCTGATAGCGATTGTTACTCATCATCACAGCCTATACAGTCCACTGCTGGACATAGGCCTCCACAAGTTTACGCCAAAAATAACGTGAACTCATGTGTTTTGCCCATAGTCACCACGCTGGGCAGACGGGTTGGTGACCGCAGTACTGGCTTTGTCGCACCGAAGACGCTGCTGCCCGTCTTCGGCCTGTGTATTTCAAAGCCAGCAGTTGGATGGTTATCCCGCCATCGGTCGGCTTATTAGGTTCCAAGGTGGTTGTGGAACCTTGTTATCCCTTAGTCGCCTCTTACGACACCCACGGGAAGAGAGGGGGTGGCTAAATTCTTTAGTGCCGTAGCCACACAGCATACTCATAGTAGGGAATATATCCGCCAACCCGCATTGGTGCAGCGTGGTGGATTAAGCTCTGATCCTTCTCCTACATGGGGAAAGAGGCCTATGCCCAGTAGTGGGATATTACAGGCTGATGCGACAGCAATAGGCAAATGGCTCTCTCGAGAAGTGGTAACATACCCTCACATATAATCGAAGTGAAGTAGCGATTGTAGCCACGGTTGTCAGTTAAAATATATTAAGTTAGAATCCGCCTACACTAAGACCAGACAGATATAAGAGATATAAAGGCTTATGCCCGTCCTTTGTGTTTTAAAGTTTACACGAATTCGTAGCGGTAGACACGTGCCGTGGAAGGTTTTGTAATAATGAGTATAAAAGAGGAGGTTCTCAATTAAAGTGTATTATATATGTAAATTGTTATGTATGTCACCTCAGAACTTTTGATTGGGTGAACCGATTTTGATTATATTTTTTAACCGACTTCCAAAAGAGGAGAAGGTTCTCAATTCGACTGTATTTTTTTTTATGTATGTTACATCAGAACTTTTGACCGGGTAGACTGATTTCGACACATTTTGTTTTAATCGAAAGGTGGTGTGTGCCGATTGGCCCCATTTAAATTTATTTGAGATCTAACAACTACTTTTCGAGTTATATCTAATAATGCGTTTCTACTTGACGCTTTTTTCGTCGACCTACGTTGTATTATACCGCATAACTTTCTACTGGATATACCGATTTTGATAATTCTTTTTTTGTTGGAAAGGGCATATTCCTAGTTTGGTACCATGATAAGGAAACCAAGATTTGATGATGGGATTCTAGAGAAATCGAGGGAAACTCTCGAAAATCCGTAATAACTTTTTACTGGGTGTACTGATTTTGATAATTTTTAATTTAATCGAAAGCTGATGTTAATCATGTGGTCAGATATAAATCTTATCGAGATCTGATAACTACTTTTTGAGTAATCTTTGATAACGCGTAGTTGCTTGACTATTTTTTCGTCGATCTACGTTGTATTACTTGTTGATGTAATTGAAGTCGGTTTTTTTTTTCGTTTGCGAGCAAACACAATTATTTAAGTAAAACTTTTTTACGCACGCTTGTATTGGGCAATAGGCCGGTGAATGCGTGATAAGTGTGTTACGAAAAGCGTGATCGAGCGAGGCGAACGACAATTGAGAGGGCGATATAAGTTCGTGAAGATAGAAAGAGAAAGAAAGTTATGTTTCATAAGTTTTACTTCAGTTGTGTGGTCTGAAGCACATTAGGTTTTTTTTACTTGAGAAAAACACAATTATTACTACATACAAAGAATGTATATTGAATAGGTTAGGAATTCGTCTGTCTGTTTCTTTGAAGGATCTAATCTTATAATCTGCTAGATGCTTTAAAAGTATTTATTCTCAGTCTAAATATTAAGAAAAAAATAAGCTTTAAGTTAACTGATAAAACCATACCACATATACCACAGCTAACTATTGTGCTAATAGTCCATTTTTTAGTTCTAGCTCCATACAAATTTTTGTATAGATCTCAAAAAAGATTTTTTTTTTTTTTTTTAATTCTAATCTCTATATCAAACGATGTGATCTTAACTTAGATGAATACGATTTAGTTATGATTTTTAGTTTGAAGTATAAATTGTCAATACGCGTTAAGAAAACACTGACTCATTGCTGTCGCTTGGTTTAGCCTGTCTTAAGAATTTACTTTACCTGGTCTATTTAAACACGACATTGAATGCCAATTTACCACAATTTCATTGGTTAAGATGCGTGGCTAAGTTAAACGACTGTCTAACTAAGGTACTTGTCTAAGAGCCGAAAATTTTTACTTTGGTAGGGCACAGCTGGAAATTTCGAGCTCAAAATATGGACCATCTCCACCGGGGTAGTACCTCCTCCACCTTACAGAAGATCACAGCTAAATACTGTTTTCAAGTAGTTTTGTGTTCCTGTTGGTGAGTAAGGTGACCAAAGCTCCTGGAGGGATTGGGGATAGGGTCGGTAACGCGCTTACGATGGCTCTGGTGTCGCAGGTGTCTATAAGCTACAGTAATCGCTTACTATCAGGTGAGCCGTACGCTCATTTGGCGACCCAATTACAAATTATATAAATACGACAGCGGTGAGTCGCTATTTCGTAAACGCGAATAGACTGTAACATTAAATTTATTAAATTCATTATTAACTAAACATTTGATATTTTATCAGCTATAAATATTGAAAAATTCTCAAGAATGTCAAACAGAACCGTTACCGTACTTTCTGTTTTCACTTGGCTTAATGTAAATGACTTTGAAAACTAATTCAAAGCAAATTCGCCCGAAGGAAATCATACATAAATACTTGAAAAGTTTTTTGTGATTTTAGCAATAAATTTTTATATCAAGTAGCGTGACTATGACCTAATTCGATTTTTAATTTAATTTATAAAATTATTATAATTTATTTTTTAAAACTTTTATTTAACTTGAAATGTAAGTATGTACAGTGTACACTCCCTAAAAAAACTTTGGCACGATATACATTTTTTATAATAGCTCTTAGTAAAAATATTTTTTTAGCTTTCCGATTATACGATAGAAGACGGTTATTCAAGGCATTCATGTCAATGTTAGAAAGCTGTTTACTTATGCGTTCTGTGTCAGATCGTTCCGATTGACATGAGATACCTTGACTATGACGATGAAGAAATTATCAGGTAGATATTAGATACATGACTATCACGATTTAAGAAAAGGTTCGATGATTTTAAGTAGGAGACAGTTCGGTGGAGGAGGTGTTATATGTTGGGCTGATATAGGTAATGAAGGAACCACCTACCCCACCGACACACTAAATGAAGGAGTAGTTATTTTTAATACACTCCTAGAATGTGAGTATCAAATGAAAGGTCTTGCTGAGAATAGCTCGAAACATGAAGTAACGTCACTCAAAATCCAATATGGCGGACTTTTTGACATGGCTGACTAATTATCAAATCTACCCCCCGTCCCTCGCGGTATAAACAGTGTTTTGTTCAGCTCCGTATATTAAAATCTTTTATTATAGTTTACAGTGGTTTAAGATAACCAAAAACATTATTGTGTTAAATAAGTGACACTAGACTAAGTATTAGTGTAATTCTTTAAGATATCAGTGTAGTATTAGTATAATATTAGATTCAGTGAAACTTTTTTTTTTATCTCTCTTTCGATTAGTGTTAAACATAAGTGTTACAGGATATTACAGTACGTTATTAGTCTTATAATCAATTTTACGAGTGACAATAATCTAATTTATGTTAAATTACGAAACAATAATAGTATTTGTGTTTGGACAGATTTATATTTGAATTACCTACTCATAATAAAGTCTTACATTCGAAATAATACGCACTTTTCTATATGGATTCATAATTTCGATGTTAGTCGCCAAAGGTGGTTAGCGCAGTGGCCGTCAGTAAGAATTGATATCGTTAAACGCACGTGAGCCCCGAGTTCAAAACCTCACCTCGTCACATTTTGTAACATATCAGATTTTATTTATTCGGCTGTTAAAGCGGAAAAAAATGGCAACAGGTGGCGTTGCACGTTGCGACGGGTGCAAAAATGTAATTAATAATGCGAAGTTTCTTGTGTGTTCAAAATGTAAATCTAAATATGAAATTGAATGTATAAACATCAGTTTGAAACAATTCAATGAAATGGACAACAAAAGCAGCTGGAAGTGTCCTGAATGTTGCAGTAAACAACCAAAGGTAGGAAACACTAATACGCCTATTCGGCAGACGGTAACAAATCCAAGTACTTGTCAAATCTCTGAGGTTTCGCCCGAAATGTCAGGCGTCACTACACGTAAAAAGTTAAGTAAAACTCAGGTTACTAAAATAAGTAGTGACGATTGCGGACCTGTTACCGAGAGTAGACTACGCGAAATTATTAAGGAGGAGTTCTCAAATTCCATAAATGCGCTAGTAACATCTCAGTTAAAATCAATTAACGAACAAATGACAAATTTTAGCGATTCTCTTTCTTTCATTAATGTGCAATATGAGGAAATAAAAACAATACTGGAAGAAAAAACTGCCATAATAGATCAGTTAAAAAAAGACAACGAGCTCCTTAAATCTTCAGTGAGACATCTTAACAATAAACTTAACATCGTCGAAATGCATATGAGGGAGAGTAATGTCGAAATAAATGGTATTTCTGAACACAAATCGGAGAATTTAGTACGCAACTCTCCAGATATGCTTAGTAAACTAGATCCGTTTCATCCAAATTTGTTAATAGTTATTAGTGATACTCACATGCCCTGTCTTCGGTCGAAATTTTGTTCAAGGTATGACTATTTTAAAGCCGATTATGAATCCATTATTAATGACTTAAAAAGCATAGATTGGTTAGAAAAGTTTTGTGCCTGTAATGATGTTAATGCCATGGTTGCAATGTTTTATACTTCTCTGTCTAGTGTTATTGAAAAATTTGTACCGACTCGTAAACCACGTAATGCCAAGTACCCCGTATGGTTTAATAGAAATTTGATTAGATTATTGGTGGAAAAAGATAAAATTCGTGCAAAACTAAATAAGTACAAAAATCCTAGAGATAAATTAGAATTTAAAATACTGCGGAAGCGCTGTCATAAGCTTTTTAATAATTGTTACGCTGAATATATAGACAGGACTCAAACTAATATTCATAAAAAACCTAAAGCTTTCTGGAGTTTTTTCAAAAATAAGAAGGATGCTGAATCGTCTATTCCTGCATCAATGACATTGAATAACGTAACAGCTAACCCTGGTTCCGAGATCGCAAATCTCTTTGCCGTTCATTTTTCGTCCGTTTTCACACATAACAATAATGCTTCTCCAACCAGATTTTCTAATCCTAACATTCCATATATAGGTAAAATAAAGTTTAACGAAAATGAAGTATTAAAAGTAATAAAATCTCTGGATATACAAAAAGGTGCTGGTCCGGATAATCTTCCTCCTCTTTTCATCAAGCGGTGTAGTTCAGCTATTGCTTTTCCACTAACCCTTATTTTTAATCGATCGTTAAGGGAGGGAGTTTTCCCTGAAGAGTGGAAAAAGGCGAGAATTGTTCCCGTACACAAAAAAGGTGATCGCATGGATATACAGAATTATCGTCCAATATCGATTCTCTCGTGCTTTGCAAAGCTATTCGAAAAGATATTATATCCGGTAATATCGAACCATTTTGAACGTTTTCTTGCAGGTGCACAGCATGGTTTTAGGAGGGGTCTTTCTGTTCAAACCAATTTATCAGTATTTATCTCTGATTTGTCGCGCGCGATTGATGGTGGACAGGAGGTTGATGCAATTTATACTGACTTCAGCAGTGCTTTTGACAAAGTCGATCATGTTTTGCTTATCCAAAAGCTGGGTCAGTATGGGATTGAGAGTGCTTTATTAAAATGGTTTGAGTCGTATTTAAGCAAGCGGCCCCAAAGTGTTGCTATCAATGGCTTTGAGTCTGGTACATATTTGGCAAATTCCGGTGTACCACAAGGTTCACATTTGGGACCACTCTTATTTCTGGTGTTTATTAACGATATTACGAGTAAAATAAAACATTGCAAAATTTCTTTGTTCGCTGACGATTTAAAAATTTATAAAACAATAAATAATAATGTAGATGCAAGTTTAGTTCAGGAAGATCTTAATGCTATTTCCACATGGTGCTATACCAATAACATGACTCTCAATGTTAACAAATGTTTCTTTATCAAATACACAAGGAAAAAAAAACCGCTTGTTTCAAGTTACTTAATTGGTAATAAATCACTTCAGGAATCTCTATTTTCCGCCACAAATTAGAGATTTGGGAGTCATTATTGATAAGAAATTGACATTTAGATCCCACATTGACAAAGTGGTTACGAAAGCGGCTCGTTTGCTAGGTTTTATTAGACGTAATACCAACGGTTTTTCTTGGTCTACAAAAATTGTTTTGTATAATGCCTTGGTTCGCAGCCTTCTCGAATATGCTAGTGTTGTTTGGAACCCCACCTATATTGTGCACTCACAGCGTGTAGAAAGTATACAACGTACTTTTACGAGGTATCTTGCTTTTTCTGCCAGTGGCATCTCACACAGACAGCCATACAATCAACGATTGGCTTGGTTTGGGATGATGAGCCTTCGGGACAGGCGCGCACTTCTCGAGCTATGCTTTTTATATAAAATTCTGCATCATGATGTACATTGTAGCAGCTTGGCTGAGCGTATATCTCTTTCAGTCCCACGTAGGTACCCAAGAAATAAAATCCATAACATCTTTTATATTCCAAAATCAAAAACTCATATGGGAAATCAGGCGCCCGTGGTTAAACTGTGTTTGAATTATAACAAAATTGCAAAAGATTTACCAGGCATTGACATATTTGGTGATCATTATAATGCATTTAAAAAGAAACTTATTGCTCATTTTCACAAATAACATAGTTTTTTTTTTCTTTTTTAATATTCTCTTTTGTAAACTTTTTTTATATTCTACTTGTAATCCTTTTTTTAAGTAATTAATAGTTTTATTTTGTGTTATGCAAGCTGAAAAAAAATTGAATGTTATGCATGCTAGTTATTGATATATGTATTAAGGACCTTACTGTATACCTAATGTGCTTATTATAACAATGTAAAAATATGTATATTGTTAGTATGCTTAAATAAATAAATAAATAAATAAATAAATTATCTTTAATGCACTCTTATATTAAGGGTACCAAATGACAGGGCTTACTGAGAATAACCTTAAAAAATCACATAATTCTACATCCAATATGGCAGACTTGTAAAGATAGAAAACAAAGTTTTTTACGCTATCCTACAGCATGTGTGAATGGGCTTGCTGAGAATAACTCGAAAAATAAAGTAACGTTACTAGATCCAATATGACAGAGTTCTGAAGATGGTGGACTAATTAATAGCAGCGCTATGGCGATGTGGGCACCGCTGGGTCTTTGTGGGTATTCTAGGTCGTTCACTTCGGACCGGGAGCCCGACACTACCACCAGCATTGTCGGCGAGGTGCGTAAAGCATTTTCCAGCGAAAGAAAAAAGATTTTTTTAATATCATATCAAAAATCGATCGTTCCAGCGGGGATCGAACCTGCATCTCCGACTGACCGTGTCGGTGCTCTAGCCGATTAAGCTATGGAATGATGTAACCGCTAGATTGAAATTTCTGATATGATGATTTTTATATTTGGTTTAAATTCTCTTTAAGGTCTCTGTAAAGAACTCACTATAGACGGCGCAACGGTTCGCTTATATGATATTCAAAAATGTTTAGAACTCCTAATGTGTGGGTAACACAAAAATAAAATCGTACTTACCACAATATATTAGTGAAAATGCAAATAAATCGGATAAGCCATTTCTGAGATTAGCGTACACAAACATATTACAGTAACATTTTTCTTATATGTATTGATTACGTAACTATTCTAGGAATTGATAAAATGATGATTTTATATTCGGCTCTAAGCGACTGTGGCGCTGTCTATAGTGAGTTCTTTACAGACACCGTAACTATTCAAAGTTTCATATTACAATGAAAATTTATGGCAGGAGACGACACCATGCTATGTTTAATCCCCGCTGGAACGGTCGAATTTGATATAATATTAAAAAATGTTTAGAATTCCCTCATGTTTGACTAACACAAAAATAAAATCGTACGAAAAAAAAAATTGAGCATCAAGCTTTATCTACTACTACTATCTTTGTTACTATGCTGCAACATATCCGATTTCCCGGTTTCCTAAATAATATTCCTACCATGAGTGACAACCGTTTCCGAATAATTTTAATACCGAGCGGAACTTGAACGACCGACCGGGTGGTGAATATATTTATAGTGAATTTATTTAATATGAAATTGTTCCATTTGTTTTTTGGAACGAAGTTCCTTACGGCAGGCTTGACATTTGGCTGGGCGACTGAACTGAAAAAAATGTGATACTAAAACCGTAAGAAAAATATATAACGGAAGTGACGTAATATCACATGACTGTATAATATGACGTTTGTAAAACTAAAATATTACTAGTAACCTTTTTTTTTAAATTATTTATGTAATTTTATGCTGTCGATAAAAATAAATAATGCCAATATTATTTTATTTGATTTATTTTATTTTACGGTATTTGTTATTTTCTAAAATACTAAATTTCCTAAATACTTTTATGTACTTAATTAAAAACCAATCAACAAAATGAAAAAAAATCTAGAACTAGAAAATATATATAAAATTCAACATTTTTTTTCAAATTGTGTTGCTTCTAATACTATCCGAACTTCGTTCCTACCTGGTGTCCCATGACATCACATAATTTAGTAAACTATAGGTTTTCTAAACATTTTTGAATATCATATCAAAAATTGACCGCTCCAGCGGGATTCGAACCCGCGTCTCCGACTGACCGTGTCAATCAATGTGTGTATCAATGTGAGGGTAACACAAAAATAAAATCGTACATATTAAACTATAGGTTGCTTCAGCCTGTAATATCCTACTGCTGGGCCTAGGCTTCTTTCTTCATGTAGGACAAGTATCAGAGCTTAATCCACCAAGCGCTTCAATGCAGGTTAGCGGATATATATATACTATGAGTAATGATCTTTAGCTACGGCATCAAAGAATATAGCCACCCCCTCTCTTCCCGTGGGTGTCGTAAGAGGTGACTAAAGGATAGCATAGTTCCATTACCACCTTGGAACTTATAAAGCCGCTCGATGGCGGGATAACAGGCTATCAGGTCTACGTGATAACAATCGAGACCGACGGCATGACATGCTCTTGAGGCAAAGGACTCAAACCATGGCAACCATCTGTATGGCCAATACGAAAGTACGGGGAACGAACCCGCAACCACTAGCGCAACAGCCACAAACTAGTGGCGTGACCGTTGCGCCAACGCGTCATCTGTCAAATGTTAATACAATATAACTAAACGTAGCTTTGATTCTTTGGTTAGTACACTCTTTAGTATAATATTTGAAGATTTAATATATTTTAAAATAATATCATAAGGTAGATATTTTATATTTATTCAAGAAAATGGCTTTACGAAGCTTGCAAGTTTATTTAACGATATCTCGAAAGAAAGCGGAAACTTCGCCCGTTGGCTGTGCTTTGATCGGCATTGCGGTTGATGCAGAATTTCATACGAAAATAGGCTTATGATAAGTAGGAGCCTGAAAATATTTATCCTGTTAAGCCTTACAAGCCGTGTATAAAATGTATGTTTTTGATATCATCCGCGTATTGGCGGAAAGAAGGAAGTATATACATATATGTATAGTGTAGTAGTTTTATGTACAGTAAGATTTTTGTGTAGATGTTGTGGCGACATCTATCGCGCGAAATACGAACGACTACAAACTACGTAATTAGAGAAAACTGACGTATGCTACATCGCGCTATCAGAGTTTTTAAGGAGATTAAGTATATATACAAGATCCCGACAACAACCATCGGGGCGTTAGCCCGTCAGACACAACACTCGTCTGGTCGGAGGATCCTCCCTGTTCGATGGCGAGCGAAGAACTTTACACCCTGTCCATTACACTCCCCAAAATGTCATAAAATTTCTGATATTTGGTGTTGTTAGTAGCGACCAAAAAATCAGCCTGATAAGTTAGAGTTTAAAAGTACATTTGATAAAAATATAAGAAACTTTTACTTTAACTACTAAACCTGACCTTCGAAAATAAATAATAATTTAATGTCACATTATAAATACGAAATATCACAAGTGCAAATTATATTTTGTTATATATTGCTTGCTTGTTTCAGAGGCCTTCTCAAATTCGCACCAAACATGCCGGTTCTCCGCAATCCTCCGGCAAACTTACGTAGGTCCAGCGGACCAGAGGGCGTCCCGCGTCGTTTCCCCCATCGTCTTATAACATACGTGACCAGCCTCTCAGCCATTTCAATTTGCTGATTCTACGAACTATGTCGGCTACTTTCGTTCTCTCGCGAATAATCTCGACACCATATGTTAACAGAGGTAGGAAACATTGCTCGAAGACAAAAGTTTTTTAGAAATATTAGGTACTAATTAAAAAAGGCAAACATTAACAGATATACCATTTTGCTCCAGATATAATGTTACAGATTTAATGTAATGTTCTATCGCGTATCTGAATATCTCAGACTACCTGTGCCCTGTGGCACCGCGTTAATTAAAGAAAAAACGTAAAAAAATAACATATACCCTATTTTCCGTAAATAGGCTATGCAACACAAAAATAATTTTTCAAGTCGAACCAAGGTTTCTGAGATGACGCGTTTAAATAAATAAACAAACAAACTTTTCACCTTTATAATATTAGTTTAGATAACGATCTTAAATTCTATTAGCAACCCTCAAAATCAAAACCAAAAATATGTTTATTTGAATAGGATTCAAAGCGCTTTCGAAACGTCATTTTACAAATTTAAATTATAATTATTTTTATAAGTGAAGCTATACTCCGGCCGCTCAGAGAATGCGTTCCTGACACCTGTCAATTCGTCATGACTAGTGATGTACAATAAATAACATTAATAATATTTAGTAACGTTATTTATTGTATTCATTATGCATATATATTCAATTTAATTTATTTGTTGTTATTTTTAATAGGAATTATATTTCAATAATATATTCAATGAATATTCACAATGTAAATTAATTTTTAACACGTTCGCGGACGCACCGGCTATAACAGGCATCAGTGACTTACTCAGAATGACACGCCGGCTATAGCCTTTATGTTCTTTCCGCAATTTGGGGCACAACGGCTTTAGCAGACGATTTTCTATATTACTACCGTATATTTTATCATCGAGTGCCACTAAATTGGAACTTTCAAATCGCTAGGTGTCATATAACATATCTTTTTACACCTTCGAAAGGTCACTACACTTGTGTCGTTGTGTGCGCACGCACACTGACGCACCTGTCATAGCAGCGACAATTGTATGGAAATTTGTTAGTCGACCGGCGAGTGCCCCCAGGAGCGGAGGTGTCGTGAGTGTATTTATCACGCGGTTTTCGTACTGCTATAGTGGTAAGTTTACTTAATTTTTAAAGTAAACATGGATAAACTGTTACTAATATTATATAACAATAATCATTTAATACAATATTTGCTATAAATTACCTATTTACGTTTACCTTATTTGAGTAAAACTAATAGTAAAACATGGCTACTTTTCAGATGTCTAGACAAGAACCGAATGGGAGTAAACGAAAAATTTATGATCCATACGAAAGAGAAAACGAACGATTATTGAAATTATTCAGTGATGCTTCCTCTGGCGAGCTGTCTTCTGGTTCAGAGGAACCTGAAATGCCGAGTGATAGCGAATCATTGTCAAGTGAGTCGGAACAGGATCCTTACAATGATTGTGATGGTGACTACGGTTCAGACACTAACTATATACCTAATGAAGATAGCGGGTCATCCACAACTCATGTGTCTGACTCTGAAGAGGACAGTGGTAAGGTAAAGCATTTCAAAACACCTAAGCAGCCAACTCAACGCAAACAAGTACTGTCTGTAGAATCTCCAGTAGATTCTCCAATTACCTTAAAAGGCCTAGGATCACATGTTCGTGTTTCTGCTTCGGATGAGTCAGCGGCTTCAATCGCTATTTCGTCCCCAGCTAATATGAAAAATTCACTTGATGCAATTCAGTCACATATAGATACTATTAAAAGATCTAAGGAGCCAACTCAACGCAAACAAGTGCTTTCTGTGGAATCTCCAGTTACTTTAGAAGGTGGGAGCGTTCATGTTTCTGAGTCGGCTGAATGTTCAGATAACTTTATTGCCATGTCGTCTGCCGCTATTACGCGTAATAGGCAAGATGAACAAGTGCCTTATGTTGATTCTCCAATTACATTAAAAGACCTAGGAATACATGTTCGTGTCCCTGCTTCGGTTGAGTCTGCCGATTTTACTGCTGCTTCGTCCCCAGCTAATATGGAAAATGCACCTGATTCAAACCAATCACATACGCATATTATTAATTTATCTTCGTTTGATTCCGATACATCTCCACCAAGATCAATAGACTCAAATACGCTTTTACAGGATATTGACTGGACGGACAATAAAAATTCAGTATCTACTCAAAATATTGAGACGACAGTACAAATACCAATTTCGCACACAGTATACAATCAGGAACCTATAATAACCAGTGCCAATCATCAACGTCCTAGGTCACCACATATCATAGACGAAGAATGGCAAACATCAACTGCTCCTATACCAGAATTTGAATTCAATGACAGCGCTGTTGGATCTCAGTTTTTCGTTGATGCAAATACGTCTCCAATAGAAGTATTCAATCGTTTCTTTTCTGACTCAATAATTGAACAACTTGTAGATCGCACCAACAAGTACGGTGCTGCATTATGCAATATTAATAGACCACACACTAGAGGCAGTCGAAAAAAAACCTTTAATCCAACTTCCATAGAAGAAATAAAGCGATTCCTAGGCCTATGCATTTTGCAATCTCATGTCGAAACACCGAATATTCGAAAACTCTTTACATTCACTGATCCACTATATTACCATCCCATATTCACTCACTGTATGTCTGGGAGAAGATTCGAACAATTATTGAGATGCTTGTGTGTTTATGAAGGGAATGCCAAAGGTATAAATAAAGTATTAGGTTTTGCAAACCAAATGATTGCTACTTTTCAGAATTTATACAATCCACATAAACAGCTTTCTCTGGATGAATCACTGCTTTTATTTCGCGGACGATTGTCTTTCAGACAATACATCAAAACGAAAAAAGCGAAATATGGAGTCAAACTTTATATTCTGACTACCAGTGACGGCTACATTTTAAATTTTAGAATTTACCAGGGCAAGAACGAAACAAGCGATGACATAGACACTAACACAAAATCAAAAACTGAAAGACTGGTTATGAATCTGATGCAGCCATATTTATTCAAGGGTCATGAGCTTTACATGGATAATTATTACAATAGCGTGGCCTTATCTGATAGACTTTTAAACTGCATGACACATACAACAGGTACTTTAAGGAAAGATAGAAAAGACAATCCGAAAGATGTTGTGAGCAAAGTACTTAAAAAAGATGAACATGTATGGATGAGAAAAGGAAAGGTGTATGTTTCAGCCTGGAAAGATAAACGAATTGTGACTATGATCACAACACAACACCACCCTCGACTGGTCGTAACTCGGAATAGATTTGGCAAACAATTGACAAAGCCTAAAGAGATCGAAGTATATAATAAATATATGTCTGGTATAGACATTTCAGACCAGATGCTGTCTTATTATTCGACTCCAAAAAAGACAGTACGGTGGTATAAGAAAGTCTTTTTCCATATTTTTGATATGGCCTTATGGAATGCCTATTATACGTTTCGAAAACATTGTAACGATAAAGAAACGATGCTCGGTTTCAGAGAACATGTCATTAGATATTTACTAGGTGTTGACAACTTAAATTGCACTGATCTCATTACTTCTAAAAAACCGACAAACCCAAGAACATCAGGGAACCCGAGAATGTCCCTACCTACAAGTAATCAGGACAGGGGCCAAGAAGGGACGACTTTGCAAGCGTTAAACCACTGGCCTGAACCAATACCAAAAACAGAAAACTGTAAACGTAATAAGGCTTTTTTAAAGTGCCGCTTATGCTCTAAAAACAAAATTAAAAAGGAAACTAGCTACCGGTGCAAGGGATGCTCCAGTAAACCACCATTATGTCCTGGATGTTTTGAGCAGTGGCATTGCCAAATAGAAAATATCGACTGATAATAATTATGATTACCTCCTAATAATTATAAGAGTTTAATTGATATAATATCGTGCTGTGATTAAAATTGTACTGTTTAATTAATATAAGCAAGTTCTAACGATGCCTTCCAATTGTTGAAAATTCTGTGATTTTCCAAAGTTTAATATTAAGTTTTTAATATAGGTAATTAATATAGGAATAAAAATATTATTATGTTGAGGTTTGAAGTACCATTTTTGTTAAATTTTTCCTTAATAATAATTTTTAGAACTACCTAAATGTGATAAAAGTGCCATTATAAATTAGTTTAAGTTATTAGATAATTAGAAACAATTTGAAGTTTTACGAATCTGCCAAAAAATATAATATAAAACTGGCTGTCATTTTCCAAAATTTTACCATTAAAAACTTGAGTGTCAAATTAAAATAAGGAGAAAATATTATGTTCTTTAAAAGCCAGCATCTTGTTCTTTGCTGCGTTGTCTAGTATTTATCGTAGTTTCCTTGAAATTAAAATAAAAAACATATATTTGTTTTTTCATTGCGTTGAATCCCATAGTACCTCTTATTATATAGTTGTTATATATATTCACTAGTGAAACACTGGTTATATCAAGCGAAGGCTACAGCCGTTGCGTCTCATTGGTATAGTAATAACTATTCATTGGGGACACACCGGCTAGAGCAGGCGAAGGCTACAGCCGTTGCGTCTTATCGGTATTGTAGTAGACATTCACTAGTGACGCACCTGCTATAGCAGGCGAAGGCTATAGCCGGTGCGTCCTATTTGATTGTAATACACTATTTGACAGTGACGGAAAGGCTATAGCAGGCGAAGGCTATAGCCGGTGTGCCCTATTTGATTGTAATAAACTATTTGACAGTGACAGAACGGCTATAGCAGGTGAAGGCTATAGCCGGTGCGTCCTATCTCTATAATTATATACTTTTTTCAAGTGACGGAACAACTATAGCAGGCGAAGGCTATAGCCGGTGTGCCCTATTTGATTGTAATAAACTATTTGACAGTGACAGAACGGCTATAGCAGGTGAAGGCTATAGCCGGTGCGTCCTATCTCTATAATTATATACTTTTTTCAAGTGACGGAACAACTATAGCAGACGAAGGCTATAGCCGTTGCGTCCTATATGCATAGTTATTATATCGTTACTAGTGACGGAACGGCTAAAGCAGGTAAAGCCTATAGCCGTTATGATTTTATTTAAATACTTAGTACTTTTCACTAGTGACGGTGCGGCTACAGCATTTCATACAATAATGAAGTGTAAAAGTGGCGTTGCAAAATCGGCCCTAGTGTCCGCGAACGTGTTAATAGATCAATTAATTGAATTGAATCGTAATTTCTGAATGTAACGAAGGGAAAAATAAATAAAAATGCTTTATTTATTGGAAAATGTATAGTATGAAATACATAGTTTTAAGCCTTAAACAATGAAAACTATGTCAAACAGTTTTTAAACTTCCAATTCGCTTTAGGAGACGCTGTCATCTTCACTAACGTGTATAATAAAATTATTGTCAATCATAGTATCTCTACTGATATCGCAGTCAAAGTCATCAAATATAATCTTTTTGGTTTTTTCAACCACCTTCATCCAGTCATCTCTTGTGACTTTTTCGCATGCTTCTTTTAAAAGCATCTTCATCTTTTTAACCGATTAAAAAAAAAGGAGGCGATTACTCAATTTGACCGTATATATATATATATATATATATGAATGACGCCGCGTTGGCCCAACGGTTACAGCCACTGATCGTACCTGTTGCGCTGGCGGTTGCGGGTTCGATCCCCGCACATGACAAACATTTGTATTGGCCATACAGGTGTTTGCCGTGGTCTGGGTGTTTGTGCAGCCCTTGTGGGTCTCCCATAAAGTAAATGTAAAACACAGTGCAAGCTTATCGTGTAGGCAATAGCCTAAGCTTTACTTCAATTGTGTGGTCTAAACAAGCGCTTACAGGAAACATATTTTTAATTGCAAAATAGGAAGATACAAGTGGGCCGTTAAGCAAATGTTTAAATACATGCCTGCTTAGATTAGTGATTTTTCCATTTTTTTACACTAAATTTGACGCCACTATGGCGCAGCGGTCACAGCCATGGATTGTACCTGTTGCGCTGGCGATTGCGGGTTCGATCCCCGCACAAAACAAACATTTGTATTGGCCATACATGATACATGGTGTTTGCCGTGGTCGTGTTTGTGCAGTCCTAGTGGGTCTCCCCACCGTGCCTCGGAGAGCACGTTAAGCCGTCGATCCCGGTTGTTATCATGTACACCTGATAGCGATCGTTACTCATAGTAGGGAATATATCCGCCAACCCGCATTGGAGCAGCGTGGTGGATTAAGCTCCGATCCTTCCCCTACATGGGGAAAGAGGCCTATGCCCAGTAGTGGGATATTACAGGCTGAAGCGTAGATATGAACTACGTATGACCGTATATATATATATATATATATATATATATATATATATATACTAGCTGTGCACAGCGGTTTCACCCGCGTTAATTTGAGGAAAGTAGTTGCCTATAAACTTCATCACTATATCTCTATATCTTCTAATGATTGTCCCATAAAAATTCAACATAATTATCTAAATAAAAATAATTTGATCGCAAAAAATTGTCGTATTTAATAAAAAAATGTTTGGGTATGTCATATCTATCTGGGCGTTAAGTACTCGGACACGGTAAACATGGTTTTTCCCGCGTAAAACCCCGATTTAGCGGAAATTTCTGGATAAAAAGGAGCCTATATTTTTCCCCCAACCTTTTTTATCTTCTAATGACTATCCCATAAAAATTGGTTCAGCCGCTTCGAAGATAAGCCAACAGAAAGACAGACAGACAGACAAAAATTAGAGACTACGGTACGGTACGTGAAATGATGATTATAATAATAATAGTAACTACGAAAATGAAAAGAACGGATCGTCAGAGAATGTGTCGCAGTGTAGCATGCAAAACGCGCATTTCAAGACATGTGCAATAAATAGGATTTGGTACTAAATACAGCTCGACATTTCGAAATAGATAATATCGCGGCTCTGCGACTTGTCAAATCAATGGGTTTGACGGTGCACACAATTTTTCATGTAGAGCTAGAACGTCAAGTTTGAATTTACCATCTCGTGCCCAGAGAAATTTGTTCGTATACTGGAACTAATAAAAACCTGTATCCTTTAAGTAAATCCAAATTTAATTATTTTGCTGCGATGTTATTTTAAAACTGCGATATCTCCTGAGATACTCATGGAAATCGAATTGTGTAAAAGGCTATTATGTTTTTAATTAAATACTTGTAAGGAATAACGTATTTATTTAGATAAGGATTAATATCATGTTTATAAAAACATCTTCGCAAATAATGCATTATTTTAGGACAAACTTGGTTAGCATAAAAAAGGTTATAGTGAGCCAACCTTAAGAGATAGATATATGCTGTCGCAGACTTTTTTTAGAACTTTTAAAGAGGATCAATTTTGTTTTACATGATTTTTGCGAAACTTTAACTGTTTTCACAGCGCACGCAGCGGAAGCTCTCAAAAGGAAAAAAGAACCGCCGATTTTGAAACATTCTTCATTGGTGTTCCGCTCCTTTTAGTCTTAGCGTGATGATATATAGCCTATAACCTTCCTCGATAAATGGGCTATCTAACACAAAAATAATTTTTCAAATCGGACCAGTTGTTTCTGAGATAAGCGCGTTCAAACAAACAAACAAACAAACAAACTCTTCAGCTTTATTATATATATATATATATATATATATATATATATATATATATATATATATATATATATATATATATATATATATATATATATATATATATATATATATATATATATGTGTGTGTGTGTGTATATGTATGTATTTTCGGAGATAACTCCGTCATTTTTAAACCGATTTTGATAATTCTTTTTTTGTTGGAAAGGAGATATCCCTAGTTTGGTACCATGATAAGGAAACCAGGATCTGATGATGGGATGCCAGAGAAGTCGAGGGAAACTCTCCAAAATCCACATAGCTTATTATTGGGTGTACCGATTTTAATGATTTTTAATTTAATCAAAAGCCGATGTTTATTACGTGGTCACATTTAAATTTCATCGAGATCTGATCACAACTTTTTGAGTAATCTTTGATAATGCGTATTTACTCGACTGTTTTTTCGTCTACCTACGTTGTATTACTTGTCGATATAATTGAAGCCGGTTTGTCTTCGTTTGCCTGCAAACACAATTATTCAAAATCAGTAGTAAGTAATTTTAATTTCAACGCTTTTTAAAATTCATCTGACTGATATTATGACATTACTTTTCTTAAGTTTTGTTGGGCGTACCTTTATTGTATTGTTACTTTTATTAAATACTAAGTACATTATATATTATAAAATTATAACGTTTTATTTAATATTAAACCGCCATATTATATTAAGATTACAAGTATATTCTATTACAATTGCCTCGTTATTTTGTCACATCACTGTCGCATAAAAACAGACAGTGGACATAACCTTAGAACAGCGTCGTTTTACGTGGTGTGACTTTTAAAAGCTATTGTTTATTATATTTGTTAATTAAGTAATTGTAATAATTTTAGACCAAAATTAAGAAGAAGGCAAGAAACTCCACAGTTATTCTTTAAAAAAAAAAGTGTTTTGATACAAATTTGGTAATATCTTGTATGAAATACCGCGTTACTAAGTCCACACATCTTTATCATCTTTATAATCATGCACCAAATAATAATCTTTAGCTGTTAATTTCCGTCTAATACAAACTTTAAATTTATTCTCAGATAATTTCAATATTGTTTTTGGAATTTTATGAAAATTCAAATCCATGTAACCAGTGAAAATTCTGGAAATTCCAATCATTAACCAGTGAAATTGCGACCGGAAGTGGATATTTCTATTTGTACAAATAATTCTTCCTGGTCTGAGTGTTCTTGTGGGTCTCTCTAACGCGCTTTCTTCCTCCTTTCTGCCTTGGTTATTACCGCACCTGATAGCGATCGTTGCTCATAGTAGGGAATATATCCGCCAATCTGCAGTGAAGTAGCTTGGTGGCTTAAATTTAGACCCTTCTGGTACATAGAGAAAAAGGCCAGCAGTGGAATGTTAAAGATTGCACCAAGCATTATCAATAAATAATAATAATAATAATAAATCATTTATTTCGACCTTAAAGATCATATTTGTTAGTAACATATATAAGAAAAACACTAGTCTAATGTTAGTAAACTTAAAACTACCTTAATCTATATCTTATATCTAATACAGCCCTGATTTGTCAGCACGTGAACCATACGGCAGTGGTTCAGGTACTGACAATCCAGTCTGTCAGCAAATGCCCTCAGGATGCCACTGGGACTATCCCTAACCCTGCGCACCAGGGATGTGCACCGCTTGCGCATGGTCGAGTGAAAACAATCAACATGCGCATCAGCGAACACACCCGACGCACTGCAGCATCGAGGCAGTCCCATCAGCATCCTGAAAGCATTATTGTACTGAACGCGCAGAGCATTGTACTGTTTCTGCGTAAAATCGATCCACAGGCTGCTTGTGTAAAATGAAGTACAGTAAGCTCTAAAGAGCGTTACTTTAACCGGGGTGGAACAACGAACAAACCTGCGAGCTATCATGTTCGCCCTAACCGACAATGCTCTGCGCTCTCTCTCGATATCAGCATCGTCTTTCAAGTCAAAGGTTACCACATGACCAAGATATTTAAATTGCGACACCCTCTTTAACGGCGTACCATATAATTTAATGGGTGGTACAATTGATGGTAATGCTTTTCCCTTGGCCTGAAAGACCATACATTCGCTTTTTTTCACATTATAAATAAGGCCGTGACTGTGAGCATAGTTTTCACATATGCTCAACAGTTTCGCTAAGCCACAAACAGAAGCACTCAGCAACACCATGTCGTCAGCGTAACTGATGTTGCTAAGACATACTCCGTCAATGTGACAACCGACATGTGTGCCACTGAGCTCCTCTATGAGGGCATTGACATATAAGTTGAAGAGCTTAGGGGAGGTTAGGCCTCCCTGTCTAACTCCGCACTCCAACCTATATGGCTGCGAATAAGATTCGGACCATCGCACAACATTGACCTGGTTACGGTACCAATATTTGAAGATTCTGGTTGCTTCTTCAGGCAGTCCAGTATTTTTCAATTTCTGCCATAGGATATCGTAACTTACCAGGTCAAAAGCCTTACTAAGGTCGAGAAAACAGGCATATACAGATGTACGTCTAACCGAATAGTACTTAACAGTCTGCTTCAGACATAGTATGGCCGACTCAGTTGATAAACCTGGCCTGAAACCAAACTGATTATCATGTAAGCTTATATATTTATCAAGGTGGACGCTAAGCAAACTGTCAAGAACCTTCGCAACAACCGTGGCTAGTGAGATAGGCCTGTAATTGGATTTATCAGACACATCCCCCGTTCTGTTCTTCACAATTGGCACCACCACAGTTCTCATCAGCGCTGAAGGCAAGTACGAGTGTGCCATGCACAAGTTATAAAACATGGCAAGCACTCCGGGCAGATGAGGACCCGCATATCTTAGATGTTCAATACTCAGACCGTCATGGCCAGGAGACCTGCCACGGGACATAGAGGCTATAGCATTATTGACATCCATTGCTGTAAATCGGATTTCAATCTCCTGACCACCCGTACAATCATCTCTTCCAAGCTGTGATGGTCCCAACGGTGACGTCACCGCAAAATGGTCCTTGAACATGCCCGCTATAATACTATGGTCATTAATACCCTCAACGCTCACTGGTAAGCCAGGTCTACCATTTAATTTATTGGTAGATTTCCAAAAGTTCTTAAAGTCATTGTTCGAATGCTGCGTAGCCGCAATGTCCATTTTAATTTGCTCGCTGTGGTTTTGACACCAGCGTAAGCGTGACTTAAATACATTGCGACTACGCCGCATTTCCTCATATACTTCTCCACTATCTGGTTTACCCCACCAAACCCACATTAAAAATTTAGATCTGGCCTCCCCGTGAGCATCGCGCACATATCTGTTCCACCCAACCACCGGCCGCCTCCCGCCACGCAATCTTACAGTGTTGGATTCCGTTGCGGCTACCGTCAAAATATCTATAATTTCGCCATATAATTTATCGATAAGTAAAGTGTGATCGGTAGACTCGCAAGTAAAATCACTACAAGAACGAAAATCTTCGGGGAAATCGATTGATCTCAATTTTTCATGACATAATTTCGTGTATAATAAAATATCCTCCGGTTTTCTATTTCCCCATAGAATCCCGTTTACAACTTTATATGTACTCGTATACTTCGGTTTAACAATATCCAAATTACATTTAATTATTAAAGGGTAATGGTCAGACCACAACACATCGTACTTTACACTAACATTCAAAATAGACGATACCGCAGATTTCGTGGTTATACAGTGATCTAGCCACCTTTTCGACCCGTGGGCTTCACTAACAAATGTGTATGTGTCCGCGCTCACTCCTAAAAACTGTACATCTATACATGACCAGTTTTGTTCGTCACAGAAACACGTCAACTCTTCATAAAAGCGTTCATTTGGATGCGCGTTAAAGTCGCCGAGTATATAGACACATTCTATATTAATATTATCAATAATAGCACTCACCGAGCTGAGGCAGTCCGTAAACTCCGCGAGATTTACCACTGTATCCGTCGGCATATATACGCTAAACACTAGGATGGACCTATCACCCAGCACTATTTTTATCGCACATATTCGCGGATTATCACAGTTTATTACTGACACATTTTGAAATACACTTTTATTCCACAATAACGCTACACCTCCGTAAGGTCGACCGCAGACCATGCCCGCCGCCGTATCTATCGCAGAGGTGCCAGTACTGCCGAAACGGTCATCAATCTCGCTAAGAAACTGAATATCGTGTGGAAATAACCACGTTTCTTGAAGCGCAATAACATCCGATGACTGACACAACTGCCTCACATGCTCAGCTGATCGTTTTATACTCTTACAATTAAAACTGACAAAAGTACACGGGAAAATTTTATCCATTACCATTTGGGGTCGGGCCGTTCACGGTATTCACTGTACCGTTCGTTCCAGAGCTATGGTTGCGCTTGAAGTTGACGAAGCGCCTAAAAATCACACCTTGGGGCTAAAGCGTTTTATCTAAGAAAATATCTATTTTCCGCTCTGATACAAAAAATTTGTAAGCGTTGTAGTCCTTGTTTTCTTTACTAAAGGAAATCTTTTCGAGTATTATCTTTTCTCTCGTTTTATCGTAAACGTATTGCACAATATCGTTTTCCGTCGTGTCCCGATGAATCATCGTTATAAATATGGGCACTTTTCGATCTGCCGCTTTAAAATTACTTTCTTCGTTGGAGACACCCGCGGCTCCCGTATAACGGTATCTCGTTTGTTTCTGGCCTCGTCGCACCACTCTCCACTCCCCCTCCGCGCTCGCTACTTCGGCGAACGACCGCGCAATTGCACCCGCTGCCTGTTTCGACGCTGCCCCCGAGCTGGCTGGCGGGCTGGCTCGTGGCTCGGTCGGCGCGGGCGTCGGCGATGATGCAATACTCGGCCGGCCCGCACCCGCTACCGCACCGATTACTTGTTCCGCGACGCGCGCTCCTTCACCAGCTGAGACAACGCTGCCGACCGTTACTTGAGATTTATAATTACCCTCCATAAAATTTATACATCTGTAATTCAGATTACAATCTTTCGGAGATGACGGTTCCCCGTTAAGATGTTGACTTTGATTCGTAATAATCGTATCATCGAATTGCGACAATCCAATCGGACCACTGTCCCGATATGCTCCTCTTCGCATATTCACCTTTACCGCCGAAAAGGGCGGCGACGTTTGCTTAAAATGTTGGCACTCCCTTTTAAGCTCCTCCAGCTGGTCGACGGTTACGTATGAAGACTTGATATTTTTAATGTCAGCCTGCACAACAGCCAGATCCTTCAGTAGTTTAGATACGTCCAGGTGATCAAATGTAATCGGAGGCAATTTATCTAAATCTCTCGCCACGAAAATTGGCAAAACGTCAGGGTCGGTGACCTTAAAAAGGCCGATTATATCGTTCATGGAGCGATTTTCTTTGCCTTTACCCTTCCTCGTAGTTTTGCGCTGATCCGCCGGTAGGGAATTCACGAGCAAGTTTTTTGCATCCTCAATTTGTTCCGATGAGAACGTAGAAGCACATATTCTAACAATGCTGTCCTCATCTGCTACAGACAGCTTGTTTTGCACGTATGCTAATAACTCGCTAATAACTATATTACAACTATTACACTTTAACGTCATTTTCGAAACTTGTAACGCCGCCGCCGTAACGGTTTCACTGTAATCACGTGTGACACGACCGTCTCGAGACGCAGCGCGCGCGCAACTTGCAATTATCCCTTTGCGTTTGCAATAAAACATTATCTAAATATTGAATCAAATTAACAACCACTTAACATATATGTATGAACCTCAAACGATGGATACAATTGGTAATATCTTAATTGTGGTTATGTAAATCTGATTATTTTGTAACGTTAGATGCGTGATTGTTTGTGATTTGAAACTCGGAAGAGCGGTTGCGGTGTTCAATTATCCCTTTGCGTTTATAATAAACAAGTGTACAAGATACAATTAGATTTTCTAAACATTTTTTTTTTTTTTTAATATCATATCAAAAATTGACCGCTCCTAGATTTTCTACTTATACTGTTCTATAATTTGTGACTTATTTATTATTTATACTTTTTGCACACTAATACACAATTCACAAAATACAGAATTACAATTGTAAGAAAAACAGTTTCATCGGTTGCAGCGGCCTTATTGCTAATGCAGCGATTTCTTCCAGGCAACCTTTGGTCAGAGGACTGATATGAAAGGTGTGGAAAGGGGCAAAAAATATATGAAAGAAAGAAAAACAAATAAATAAAATATATCTAAAATATAGTACACATCATCATCATCACTTCAGCCTAATACAGTCCACTGCTGGGTAAGACCTCTACAAGTTCGCGCCAAAAATGCCGTGAACTCACATGTTCTGTCCATAGTCACCATGCTGGGCAGGGTTGGTGACTATAGGGCTGGCTTTGTCGCACTGAAGACGTTGCTGCCCGTCTTGCAAATAAAGATACATACATACTTATATACATACATACACAAATACTATACATCTATACATATAATAAATGAGAGACTAAAACAAAGGAAAACAAAAGAGGATTTTAAAGAACTCTAGATTCAAAACGTCCTTAAACTTTGTTCTTGTAACAAACTCTAACGCTTAGGTACTCATTTAAAGTAACAAAGGTTTGTTTTGGCAGACTCTGTAAACTTAATGTATCATTAATCCAAAGAGTCTTTGGAGTCATAATAGAGACGAGGTGCTTCAACCCAAATCAATTTATTTATATGAACACGAGTTAAATGCTTAATAATTCTATCTGAACATTCATTAGATTCCGACTACGTTTGGCTATCAAACTTATAACCTATTATATATTTACTTATATAGCACTGACAGTTCATTGTTATAGTTCAATGCAATTATTGTTACTAATTCTATTTGCTTTGTAGAATTCTATAATTTAACATAAAATATTAGTTTCCGTTAGGAATTCGGCTTATAAGCGAAAAATTTTGTGGCCTTTGATGTGGTAAACTTCGTAACAAGCAGGGAACAAACGAAATAAAGTATACCTATTATAAATATAAGTCAAAAAATCAAACGTCAAAAAGAGTGACTATTCACTCAAAAAAAAAAAAGAGTATTTAATGAAAGAAAAGAAGAAGTAAAATGAGAAGAGAGATTAACCTTTAAGTGCAACGATGCAATTATCAAAACCTAGAGTTTAAGTACATTACATTTTATTAACCTTTGAAGACTAAAACAGTAAAGATAGCATATATTCGACACCAGTTGAAGCCATTAATTGCAAATATTAATTAATAAATTAGGATAACATATACTATTCATTTGCGCTGTTTGTCTTATCTTTAATATTTATTGTAGATGACTGGCGGAACTTATAGCGTTATGAGACAGGGTCAACGTATAATCAAAGGCTTTATAGACTATCTTTTGTTTTTAGTCTAACGAATAGTAAGTAAAATGTTTTTTTACTGCTATACACACTAATAATACGGTAATTTGTTCATAATCGTACTTAAAGTAGTTCAAAGAAGAATTGAGTAAATTTTATAATCCATTAATAAATCGCAGGATCAAATTCAACGGTATATTTAGTATCAGCATTGCATTCGTGTGAAGCCGGGGCGGGTCACTAGTAAGTTTTTAAATTCGTAAATACTACAAATGTATATTATTGTCGATGACTTGAGCCGTTTCTTTCTCCGTCCTATAGTATGTATATTTGTATTTATCTATATTATATTTATGTGTACGTGTATTGATGTGTTTGACGCCGCCTTGGCGTAACTGTCACAGCCATGGATTGTGCCTGTTGCGCTGGCGGTTGCGGGTTCGATCCTCGCACATGACAAAGATTTGTATTTTCCATACAGGTGTTTGCCGTGGACTGGGTGTTTGTTCAGTCCTTGTGGGTCTCCCCACTGTGCCTCGGAGAGCACCTTAAGCCGTCGGTCCTGGTTGTTATCATGTACACCTGATAGCGTTCGTTACTCAAAGTAGAGAATATATCCGCCAATCCGCATTGGAGCAGCGTGGTGGATTAAGCTCAGATCCTTCTCCTACATGGGGAAAGAGAATGTAGTGGAATATTACAGGCTCAATTGAGGTATTTATGTGTATGTATACCTCCATGCCGTCTAATTCTTTGTCATGATCGTTCCATGCTTGAGGTTGTCTGTAAGAGATCGCTCTTTTAGCGATAAGGCCGCCTTTTGTACATGTTATATATGTTTGTTATTATGTACTTATTATATACTTGTTATATGTTTTCCATTTTGATATTAAAATTTCTTCTCTTAGTGTTCAATAAAGTATATTTGTATTTGTATTAACGATACTAATAATCTCGTCAATAACTATATCAAGTCCGAAACAGATTTCAAAATCAATTAGTTTTAATATTTAATTTCCACAAACTTTATTCCGAGACGTGTTTCGAGTTACTTTGTATTTAATTTAAACAAGAAACAACGTTAGAACTGGGATCGAAATGTCTGGCTCCGAAGTTTACATATATTTTTGGCAAATTTGAGTTTCGGTAACTTCACGGTAACCTTATAATCTGTAAGTCAAAACGCTAGGTACATTTCTATTGTGTACTATGGATAACTGAAATAAAATATGTGTGTATATTCGAGTGTTTGTGTATGTGTATGCGCGTGTGTAGATTGTTATCAAGAGTTGGTACTTTTTGAAGGTACTGGCTAGATCGGGATAGACAATACATCGTCAGGAAAAAATTGCGAGAACTAGTTTTATAGTTTACAGCTTACATACATTTTTTTTTCGTAAAAAAGTGACGATCGTTGTCCAACGTATATTATTATGATACTGTGGGTTATTCACACATATACATTTTTTTTTATATCAGTATAATAGTTAAAATCCATTTCGTGTTTTTTTTTATAAAAAAAAACTTTTTAATTAGTGTCAATAATTTGTATTTTAAAATCTTTTCTATATTTTATTAACTGACTTCCAAAAAAGGAGGCTGTTCTCAATTCGATTGTATTTTTTTTATTACAATATAATATTATTAATCTATTCTGTGTACGTTGTTTTTGATTCTATTATCTTTCAGTTAAAAGTTTTGAATAATTCAAAGTTATTCATACCATAACTCCATCCTCTAAAATTCTAAATTCCTACGAATAATTTTCTAAATTGCTAGAAATATATATACAAAAACTTATCAACTAGACTTAAATTAACACAAACATTAAAGTGTACGAAAGTTAAATTCATCGCTGACATAATCTATACCTACTTAGTTGACAGTATATTCGTAAGAGGCTTAGAGCGACCTTTAATATGATCCCTTCCCATAATAAAGCAGGGTGCGACCTATATTAAGACATTTCTAGGATTAACTTGAATTTCCTTCTCAACTCTTATTATGGCAACTTGAAGTGTTGAATTTGGGTATTACTTGAATTAGTTTATTAATATATCACCTCATTATCACTGCAGCCTATCGCAGTCCAAAGTTAGACATGGGCCTCCCCAAATTCCCACCAGACATTATGGCGCGAAGTCATGTGTTTTGCCCATAGTCACCACAGTTACATAAAGCAAATAGTTTTCTTAAGAAAATACAATACAATACAATACCATACAAATATACTTTATTGTACAACTCAAAACAATACAAGTAACATAAAAGAAAAAGAAACAAGCGAGAAAAAAATAATAATAATAATAACAAAAAAAGGAATGTACAAAAGGCGGTCTTATCACTAAAGAGCGATCTCTTCCAGACAACCCTTTAGAAAAAGGACATGAATGAAAAAAAATTTTTCTTGCTCAAAATATGGAGCAGCCCGACTTGGATAGTACCGTGACCTTACAGAAGACCACAGCTAAATAATACTGTTGTCAAGCAGTATGGTGTTCTTGTTAGTAAGTAAGGTGATCAGAGCTCCTGGGGTGGTTTGAGGATTGGGTCGGCAACGCGCTTGCGATGCTTCTGGTGTTGCCGTACGCTTGTTTGCTGACCTAGTTATATATTAAAAAAAAAAAAAACAAATAGTTGGTATAATCTTTAGGACAAAGCTTATAAATCAAACAGGATTACTGCCTGATAACGGTATCAATATCAATGAATCGCCGTTATGTTTTAACGAGTCGACCCTCTTCTGTTTGTGTCACAGTACTTTATTAATCGAATATAATGTTCTATTATAGCTAATGTCTTAATAATTATACAAATTACTCACTAGTTGCTGTGTGGCTACGGCACTAAAGAATTTAGCCACCGCCTCTCTTCCCGTGGGTGTCGTAAGAGGTGACTAAGGGATAACAAGGTTCTACAACCACCTTGGAACTTAAGAAGCCGACCGATGGCGGGATAACCATCCAACTGCTGGCTTTGAAATACACAGGCCAAAGACGGGCAGCAGCGTCTTCGGTGCGACAAAGCCAGTACTGCGGTCACCAACGCGCCTGCCCAGCGTGGTGACTATGGGCAAAACACATGAGTTCACGTTATTTTTGGCGTGAACTTGTGGAGGCCTATGTCCAGCAGTGGACTGCAATAGGCTGGAATGAATGAATAAATGAATGTCCTTGCTTGACAAAAGGCCTTAGGTAATGATGAACTTTGCTGAACAAATTCCAATCAGCTTTCAAGCGTCCCAATGCTTAAGAGCCATTTCACAAAAATCGGTAACAATCCGCGAAATTGTAATATTTTGCCGTCGTTAATCTCAGTGTTGGATGCAATAATGTAATTTATATTCTTGAAATATAATAGAGCAACCTTTGTTGTAGTCCATAGTCAGATCAGAATTTTGATTTATATTATGTGTATAAAATTATTAACCTTTTCATCAGCCTCCTCCCTGGGTAAACGGTCGCAATGTATACTTTGAAGTCCTACTTTTCAATAACCTCTACGTTGAAACCATTTTAAAAAAATATCATAATATGTGGAATATAATTTTGTTGTCCACTATCATAGATTTTTATTCCATTTGTATCTCTATTAAACGATAAAAAAAATTTAAAGTTACGAATATTTTCCAAATAAGTACAATTTTAAAAGCGATATTTCTCTTAGAAAACTAAGAAATTTTAACGAACTATCTTCATCAAAGTAAACTTACATCATTAAGGAATACAAAAAAAATAATTAAAAGATGTAATTATTTTTAATACATTTTATATTAAATAATAAAAAGATAGTATATATTGCCACGCATCAAGCCCGGTAAATCAGTCGAGCGCTAGCGCTCTTAGAGGTAAGGTCCACGCCAAATTCTGCGCAGCCGTCTCTTTCGCTCACACGCGCCAAGCGCCTGTTGTTATAGCGGATAAAACGCATTTGATACTTTCATAATAAAATAGAAATAAAATAAACATATTACGAAAATGGCTGTAAAATAATATAATGATAATTTCTGTAAACAAATGGATAATTTAATTTTCTTTTCTCACACTATCAATACAAATAGGCATTTCAATCTGTTTGTCTTGTTATTTGTTAATTAATATGTTTGTCGGTGTCGATGTCATTAAATGCTTTTTTATTCATATCGTAAATATTAGATTCATTCGTAAACTGAAAAATCTAAATCAATTTAAAAAAATTGTTTCGTAAAATTGATTTTTTTAATTTTATTTTAAATTTATTGACTGTTGTTATATAACATACTTGAAATTTTTAACAAATTAATTATGTAAAAAAACATTTTATACCATAGTTATAACTTTTATTATACATCAGAAAATGATCACGGTCATGATCATGGTCTTTTGGTTGTCACACTATACGTACTAGCACAAAGATCGCGCGGCTCGTACGATTCGCGCGATGCGACCAAATTTACCTAAACTTGCAGAGCGTAAAATTGTGAAATGGCTCTTAAGAACCGAAGAAAACCTTTTATTTCCATATATGAGGGTTGTATCCACGACGCTGTTCCATTGCGGGTTGGCAGATAATTACCTGTCATGAGTAATGATCGTTTGCAGGTTCCTATTATAACAGCACGGTCGATGACTTCACGTGCTCTCTGAAATACTATAGAATAATATAGAAAATGCAGTTTTTTGGTCGAATTAAAAGGCTTCTAAGTTTTGTACTTAGCTGTTGGCAGACTTTGACGAAAAATCTGTTAAGCCCACTTACTATCTGCGTCTATTAGTTTATCTTATTATGTTATCTCGACTGGTAAAAATATAACCACAATAATACACGACACGTAAAGCTAATGAGTAACCTCAAGAGTCACAACAAAAGATAATACAGTTAGCATGGTTATATTCTTTTATAAAAAGGTTCGAAGTGTTGACGTCAACAAGTCACATCACGTAAAAAAAGTTCTGTTCGATTTTTGGTCAAAATCGTATTAGTTTAGTAATCATAAATTCAATTATTCATTTATTGTTACATTTTTACGTTTTTGTGATGTATTGTTTTTTTTTTGTCATTTCCGGCACGCAAATAACCTAAATTACTTTTTCTTGTGTTGTCGGTTGAAGGATTTGCAAATAATACTGACGTATCAATCACCACATACATATCAGTCACATATGTAATACATAATTATGATTAAATTCAAAACCATATTTTTTTCTTAACAGAAATAACATTTCACTACTTGTTCCACATTCGTCCTGCCTCTAATTACATCTTACCCTCCCCAGTCCATTTTTTTTCAATCTCATTTCTACCCACAAAATAATACTCATATATTTTTAATAATTGTGTTTGCTCGCAAACGAAAAAAAACCGACTTCAATTACATCGACGAGTAATACAACGTAGATCGACGAAAAAATAGTCAACTAACTACGCGTTATCAAAGATTACTCAGAAATTAGTTATCAGAACTCGATAAAATTTATATGTGACCACATGATAAACATTAGCTTTTGATTAAATTAAAAATCATCAAAATCGGTATGCCCAGTAAAAGTTATTGTAGATTTTCAGGAGTTTCCCTCGATTTCTCTGGGATCCCATCATCAAATCCTGATTTTCTTATCATGGTACTAAACTAAGGCTATCCTCTTTCCAACAAAAAAAGAATTATCAAAATCAATACACCCAGTAAAAAGTTATGCGGTATAATACAACGTAGGTCGACGAAAAAAGCGTCAAGTAAAAACGCATTATTAGATATAACTTGAAAAGTTATTGTTAGATCTCAAATAAATTTAAATGGGACCAAATGACACACACCACCTTTCGATTAAAAGAAAATTTGTCGAAATCGCTCCACCCAGTCAAAAGTTCTGAAGTAACATACATTAAAAAAAAAACAGTCGAATTGAGAACCTCCTCTTTTTTTGGAAGTCGGTTAAAAAATTTGATATTAGGATAACACAACGATTATCAGCTTAGCTACTGATTCCCATAAGAATCACATAAGACTATATCTGTAAACATAAATGTTTAACGGTTGTACCAGAACTCTCGCAGACGGCGGTCTTCATCGTAATATCTACGAAACGATAAAATTGTTAGTGTTAATCTATCATTGAGTTATTAAGTGACAATAATAACGTGTATAATAAACTGGCGTTAACCGACTTAGAAAAAAATTGATGTTCTTGGTTCAACTTTTTTTTTTGAAGTTATACTTTTAGAGAGTATTCGATGCGCGCACACTGTCATAAAAAACCGATATCCTGAAACTATCTAGTAAACGAAGAAGAAGTTAGCTAAAGTAAGAAGTTATACAGAATAGCCCGTTGGTGCAGTTTGCAGTGACCCTGCTTTCTGTGTATACTTATAAATAACACATATATAAATATATAAATAAAATGTTATATTACACCCAGATTCGGAGTGGGAATCGAACCCACAGCCCTCGAAGCTCTCATCAGTATTGAATTATGAAAAAAGTCGTACCTTAGAGGTTAATGAGATTTAACGCTTGGTCGTGTATTACAGTTATCTCGTTTGTGCACGAAATTTAATCAGCCAAATATACATCAAGTATAACGATTGTAAGGTCATTGCGCCTAATAGGGATCGGGTTCTTGGAAATCCTTTTAAATGAATATCGGAAAGTGTGTTTATTTGTAAGATGTTACAATGAAATGAAAAATAAATGTCTGCACATGAACTTTTGCACTTTACTTCAAATAACATGAAAGCCAGGACCGTCGGCGTAAAGGAACTTTGATAAAGACTACAAAAAGTTTGCGATTTGCCAGTTACCAGATAATTGAAATTTGGGGTCTTAGTGAAATTTCGAACTTCTGCAAAACTCAATTATAACGAGTTATACCAATTTATTATTTTCTAAAATCGTTACGTGATCCGACAAAAAATTGATAAATTTGTTGCGATAAATATGTATTTTTATTATAAATTACATTTAAAAATTTAATAAATTAATTTCATTTAATAAATTAATTTAATAAATTAATTTCGAAATCAAATTATAAAATTTATCAAAGTATCAAAATTATTCAGGCTCTAATGGCTTAATCAAGTTTTGTTTGAGATTATGAAGACATTAAATATGTGTATATTAATTCCGAGCGGGTTGTTATATATAACTATACATACAGTTTTTATTGCAATTTTTTTTTAAAGTACTGAGACTAATGCATATTGCGTTTTCTTCAGTTAGCGATAATTTTTACGTAACAATAGCTTCTTCATATAATCTTTAGACTTTATTATTATTATTAATTATATATCATCATTGATGATTTTTTTTATAAAGTTATAAAAAAAAATACTCGTTATATTCGACTGCAAATCTTCTTTAAGATATTTAAATTTTTAGTTACTGATGAGAGTAACCCTTTTCTACACACTACATTATCGTACATTTGATAAAAGACGAGTGTGCTTTAGACCACACGACTGAAGTCAAACTTCTGCACAATAGGCCTGCACTGTGTCTTAGATATACGACACGTAACTGGCTATAAGAGAAAGAGAGAAAGAAAATGCGCGTTCGCACTTCTCTCTCTTGCTCCGTTCGCCTCACCCTATCACACTTTTTGTAACGCTCTTGTCACCTATTCACCAGCTTACTCCACCAATGAAAAATTTACAAAAGATATTTAAATAAAAAGTAATGAAATATTTCCAAGGATATGAATTATATTAATTTACGATTTAAAATCATTCTTCGCGGCGAATGTATTGTACACGGCAGACAGGTCACGACTTCAGCGCAGTAATCCCCAGAAGCGCTTTACAATGCTCTATGAAAACATTAACGGGAAGCTTAAGAACACATGGCATAACAATGGATACACCCATTCGTATATCAAGTAGAAGGATTGCATTCATTAATATTAATGTCAATAACGTTGATGTGAAGCCTAAATGAATTTCAATACATATTCGTATTACATATCTTTCAATGGTATGGTTACGGTACGGTAAGGTACGTATTATAAGGTACTAGATAAATATGAAATTTTGCCCCGTATATGCTGAAAACGTAATTCGCTTGTAAACAGTGAGTTGAACTATTTATTTGTTTACGCAAACCTTTACACAATTGAGAAAAAAAATGTTATATATTATATACGACTTTTTTTTAAAATACATTTTTTGACAATAATTTTAAACCAATTTGTTTCCTGAATATGCTTCAGCCTGTAATATCCCACTACTGGGCATAGGCCTCTTTCCCCATGTAGGAGAAGGATCAGAGCTTAATTCACCACGCTGCTCCAATGCGTGTTGGCGGATATATTCCCTACTATGAGTAACGATCGCTATCAGGTGTACATGATAACAACCGGGACCGACGGCTTAACGTGCTCTCCGATGCACGGTGGGGAGACCCACAAGGACTGCACAAACACCCAGACCACGGCAAACACCTGTATGGCCAATACAAATGTTTGTCATGTGCGGGGATCGATGCCGCAACGTTTCTTGAATAAATATTAAAAATAAAATTAAAAAATGATCACAAAAATTAAGTAAAAAAATAAACAATGCTAGCTGAGACAGTATATACACAAAAAACTTAAATAGCTTTAATTAGATTCAATGACTTAAAAAGTAAGAACAAATTAGTTATGGTTCCTCTTTAATACTAAGAGCTGACCTCCGTCGTATTCATTAGTAATTAACATTTTAATTGAGAAATGCTTTGCTATTCAGAGAGCATTCGTTGACCGCTTTATTTGAGTAAGAAATTTTACAGACTAAATTTATTTCCAGAACTTATTTTTTTTTTGTTTTATACAAAATCAAAGTAAATTAAAATTTGCATTTAAATCGATCTGTTTTCATTTAGCCTTTATAAGGTTGTAACTCGCAAAAGATAATTTTTATTTAGTTTCGATACACTCAAAATATTGTCATTTTTTTACTTTTTTTTTTATTTTGATATTATTTTGTCTTATTTAACTAATGTTTTTGTTCAATGAAACAAAAATCTATATTCATTGACTAGCCCGTTGGCGCAGTTTGTAGTGACCCTGCTTTCTGCTCCAAGGGTTGTGGGTTCGATTCCCACCCCGAGTCGGGTGTAATATAAATATTTATTTATATATTTATATATGTATTATTTATAAGTATGTTTATCGAAAAAAAAATGTGGCTATATACCAGTTGGCTGTTACCTATAACACAAGCATTAAGTTGCTTACTTTAGGAACAGACGACCGTGTGTGTTTTGTGTAGATATTTATTATCATATTATTATACATTTATTTGTAAAATATATAAAAATAATATACCTTTAATATAAAATGAATAAACAATTCTAAAAATAACAAGAAAATAAATAAGAATAAAAAGTTTTGTTTTAAAAATATTAAGGGCATGAAAGATTTATTTTTACATAATTATACAATTATTTTAGTTATTCTAATAATGTAGGTTAGGTGTTATGTTTGTATTAGTGAATATCAAAATTGAATCAAAGCGTGATAGCTTATAATAATCTAAAAAGGCAAATATGTTTGAAGATAAGGTTATATGATGGTATAGAATTCTAGCCAAAAACGTTCGCTCACCGCTCACCAAGTAAGAAGTCGTGTGGTAAAGAAGGTAGAAAATACAGTCGAATTGAGAACATTGTCCCTTTACTTCGGTTAAAGGGTGATTAAATGCATTATTTTTAAACCATTTCACCTCCTGATATATTGTGTACTGAATCCAATAAGTGATAGATAGCACAATAAGAGTTTGACCGATATTGATAGCATTCAATTACGAGTAAATGCTTGTCTTTTTTGAAACGTACTAAATCCTGTACGACAATACTTGACGTGTGTCGAATAAATAAGAAAACCCCCCTCGTAATTTAACGATCATCCGAAGTCAAACGCTGAGCGTATTGGTTTTCGTTTGGTATGGTACAAGAATGGAATTATTTGATCTTGAATAAAATAAAATAAAATTTTAGGGTGACAAATTTTTTGAAATGTTAATAAATAAATATCTTAAAACATTCAAACATTGTCTGTTCCTAAGATAAGCAACTAAGCAAATTAATGCTTGTGTTATAGGTAACAGCCGGCTGATATAGGCTAAATATTTGTTTAATAAATATACAAACAATATGTAAATATAAATACAAATACTAGACCCAGACTCAGGCGGAAATCGAATCCACGACCCGCGGAGCAGAAAGTAGGGCCACTACAAACTGCGCCAAAGGGCTAGTCAGTGAAAACTTCTTTAGGCATACCGTACACATATTTTTTCGTACGTAGTAAGTTAGGCTGATCCGTCACGGTTTAAGGTAGGGAGGGAGGACTAAGGGATAACACAGTTCCACTACTACCTTGGAACTTAAAAGGCCGACCGATGGCGGGATAACCATCCAACTGCTGGCTTTGAAATACACAGGCCGAAGACGGACAGCAGCGTCTTCGGTGCGACAAAGCCAGCCCTGTGGTCAACAACCCGCCTGCTCAGCGCGGTGACTATGGGCAAAACACATGAGTTCACGCCATTTTTGGCGTGAACTTGTGGAGGCCTATGTCCAGTAGTGGACTACGAAAGGCTGCTGTGATGCTGTGATGAATGCCAACGAAGTTTTCACTTCTGCCGTGCGGTTTTAAGCACACACTCAATATCTTTTTATCCCATGGATACACTTTTGAGATGTAGTTATTAGGGATATTCAAACGAATTTTAGTAATCTGTTAACAATTGTACGGAAAATTACAAAAAAAAACCAGTCAACATGAATCTCTTAATCTTTTCAAAACGATTGATAGAAACTTAAGTAGTTATTGAAGATCATAGTTGTGTATTAAACGTGTCCATAGTAAATCACAAACGATAAGCACAAACGCAAGATGACAAAAATTTGTATACGTTATACAAATATCATTTTCGGCGATCGACACCCCGAACGCTAGCGCATGAGTCAATTGCTATTATCATTAATTGTCAACTCCTCGTCTGCGCAGTGATAATATGAATACGTAAATACATCAATATGAAATAATAGAATATTCTTCAAGCGTTTTATCACTTACGCCCCTCGTGTTCCCGCAGAGGATGTAAGCGGCATCCGGGAACTATCGTCTTATTCAATCTAGTGTCCTTGTTTTTGCAAGGGAATATCAAGGAACCATTATTTGATATTCTTTAACGAAAATTCAAATTTATTTTGTAAAGTTATCAAATTATTCCAGTCTCCATATTTTACGTGTAACAATAAAGTTACAGCATGTAATGCAAAATGCATACGAAGTCTTCAAATAATCCAAAGTTATTTGACTTAGTCCAATTATAAACTGTTCTTGTTAATCTAGTTTTATTTATTTATTTATTAGACAGACACACCAACGATATATCATAAATCAGTATGATTTGTCTTGACAGGTGTATATTACATTTCGACACGGACAATTTATACTACGCCAACTCGAATTTTCGATAAGTTGGTTTTTTAAATGCAAACTTAATAAAATGTGTTTTTATATGTAATAACAAAATTATGAAATTGCAATGAATAAATTAACTATTAAAGATACCAAATTTCAAATAAGTTTCTTAATTAATATAAAAGGTATTACGTTTTCCCTTTTATAAGCCTCTATTGTAAAGTTCACTTTTATGAGTTAGCTTAGTATAAATTGCTGGTGTCGATTTATTATACGACAGTTTATGATCAAATAGAATTAACGAGTTTCAGTATGAGATAAAACGAAACAATAGTATGATTAAGTATTACAACTAAGAACAACATTTCATATTAATTGTAAATAATGAAACAATTAATGACAAATTCGACACAATTATTAGAAATGAAGATATCAATGTCGCCCTTGGACAATAATTCATTATACCTTCCAATTAATCTGATCAGATTATATTTTACTGCGTTAGTCCTGGTACAAGAAAGATAAAAAAAACTGTTTTTTTTTATATCACTAGTTCGGAAAACAAGCGTACGGCTCACCTGATGGTAAGCAATTACCGTAACTTATAGACGCTTGCAACACCAGAAGCATTGCAAGCGCGTTGCTGACCCAATCCCCAATCCCCCCCAGGATGTTTGTAGGATGTTTAGGAACTGGTCTTGGGATACCAATGTTAATTCGCTGGATGACATCTAAGCACCTCACCACGCCACCAGCGTTCTTATATCAAAAGTTTTACGTCCTATTTCAAGAGAATTTAATTCGAAGTGTGATAATCTAGCGTGGTACTCTGCGCGGTACGGAAAAATTGGATCCTTGTAAGCCATAAAGCGAGTGAAACTTTGTTGTACGCGTTCAGTTCTATCAATGTGTATAATATATATGTTAATCGTATTCGAAGACGCTGTTTCTCTTTTTTACACCTCGTCAAGCATGTAAGACGTTTCAATTGTTACCATAACAGAATAATATCAACTCATCATCGCTCAAAGAAAGTCTGAGCACGTGATTCGAATAATTGTATTTGCTCGCAAACGAAAAAAACCGACTTCAATTACATCGACAAGTAATACAATGTAGATCGACGAAAATATAGTGCAGTAAATACGCGTTATCAAAGATTACTCTATATTAAAAAAGTTGTTATCAGATCTCGATGAAATTTAAAAGTGACCACACGATAAACATCAGCAATAACAAATCAATACAGTCGAATTGAGAACCTCCTCCTTTTTTGGAAGTCGGTTAAAAAGTAAGGAGGGACGATCTTTTTCAACCCCCTATAGAAGAACCTTTCTTCAATATTACAATATTACTTTCTTCAATATACAAGCTCTTTCATCTCAATTTTTTTTTAATAATAATCAAAATAGTTTATTTAATTGTGGAGATACACATTACATAGAAGGAACAGTGATTCCCACACAAGTTATAGATGTGGGTAGTCTGAAATATATCACTATCTAGTGATAATGCCGCCCGTTGCATGCGTTACGGTGTGCAATAAAGTTATTTATTATTATTATTATCAGATATATCTATTATTATGTATAGATTGGTCACTTTTACTACCTGTACTTTGCAACGATGTTGTATTGAACTTTAGTGACAATGTGAAACATCTAGGAATAAGATTCGATCAAAATATTTTCTACGACCTCTTATCGATCAATCTTAATAAACGTACTATGAACTTGTATACAAATAATATACGCGTGTAGAAAATCAATTTCGAGCTACAATATGACCGATTCAAAATTCGTTTATATCCCGTCCTCTCGGTTTCGACCAAGGCGTGAAATTGTAACGTTCTTTCCTACAAAGTATTCCAACCTCAATGCCGTCTGTACAATTTGCGAACAAAAAACCTTTATCGGAATAATACAATCCTGCAAATAGTTAGAAAGAAACCGAGAATGCTCCGGAGGATTCTCTTTCGATTACCGTTTGAGATTTTTTAGCGCTGCAATTGAAAAGGCGTGGGATTTAAAAGTATTATTCACTTCAAATTTGAACCACTTAAGAAAATTAAAATTTGGATAACGATAACTTATTTCCCATCTAATTAGCTCTGGTATAATTATTAAGTGTGAGATAATTACGGGAAACACTGGTACGAATTTCAAAATTATTTTAGCGTTTTAATCTATTTATCAAGAAACGATTTATAGAATAATGCGGACAAAGTCGCGGTAAAGAGCTATGTAAATATATTTCCGCAGGTTTATTATACAAGAAGTATTAATAATATATTATTATTGTTTATATTATAATTTTTTTGATTAAAAGATAAATTGAATCACTTAGACCTAGACCCTTAATTAGTAACTTTGTCTCTAAGATAATTATAATCTCGTATCAAGAATGAAAAATATCTTAATCAGAGGGATAGACGTTTTGTTTGATACTTAGTTTTTTTTTTTTGTACATAATAAACTTTATTGACGACCGCACTGGTGTAATGGCGTGTGCCGGGTCGGCAGCGCCTAAACACCGACGGTCGCTGGTTCGATTCCCACTCGGAGTGGATATTTGTGTTTATACAAATAATTAGCTGTGCCCGCGGCTTCGCCCGCGTTGAAATCAGTGTGTCACAAAGTTTTCCCGGCACACTTCCAGTTAAACTCTCATTATAATCGGTTTAGCCGTTCCGTAAACCTTCCTCTTGAACCGCATGAAAATCCGTTCAGTAGATTTTGAGGAAATCGATCACATACACTTTTGGGGACTTTGTTTTATAATACACTAACTGTTGCTCACGACTACATCCGCGTGGTTATGAAGATATGCATTACTATTAAGATGTTTAACGCATTTTTTTTTTATTTCAGTCACTTGAAATGCTTATCACACTGAGTAACTTTTTAAAAGGCACAATTTAGTATAATTTAATTTTGTTGTTTTTATAAAACCTCTTTATACTCCACATTTTTAGTTTTATTTTCAGGCTGTATATGTTTCATACAAACTATCAACCCCAATTAAACCCCCTTAGCGGTGGAATATCGCTAAATCTCTCTACTCTACTACTATTATCTACTAACTATAATCTACCTCCCTGCCAAATTTCATCTTTATCCATCCTAGATGGATGGACCTTCCAGCTGTTTTTGGGTTCTCGTGATGAGTGAGTCAGTGACCTTTCTCTTTTATATATATATATATATATATATATATATATATATATAGATTACGATGTATTATTTGGACACCTCCTCACCATCTATAGAGCATATATTTTAAATTTCAAGTCTCTTACTTCAAAGACATAGAACTTTCATACAAATTTCCAACCCCCGTTTTATCCCCTTAGGGGTTGAGTTTCGTAAAATCCGTTCTTAGCGGATGTTTACGTACTATAAGGAGCCTACTTGCCAAATTTCAAGTTTGTAGGTGTTATAGTTTCGGAGATTTCGTGATGAATGACCTTTCGCATTTATATATATTATAGATTTACTACCGGTCTGGTTATTACTCTTTGTGGGTCTCCCCACCGTGCCTCGGAGAGCACGTTAAGCTATCGGTTGCGGTTGTTATAATGTACACCTGATAGCGATCGTTACTCACAGTAGGGAATATATCCTCCAACCTGCATTGGAGCAGCGTGGTGGATTAAGTTCTTATCCTTCTCCTACATGGAGAAAGAGGCCTATGCCCAGCAGTGGGATATTACAGGCTGAAGCAACCTATAGTTTACTGAAAAAACAAATGGAACAATTTCACATTAAATAAATTCAATTTATTATCAGCATTAACTAAATTTCCTTACAATATTTCCATCCCAATATTCTAGTATATGTTTACTCAGATTACATTCAAACATTCCGTAATAGCCAATCTGACTAATTTCAGCAACGCAATAACTTCTAAAACGGATTATAGGGAACGGAGGTGATTAGGGCACATTAATTCTGTACGTGAGCTGCTATCTGTATTTAACACGAGATAACAACTTCAAAACATTCGTATGATAATTACGTATTTGGAATCTGACACGTAAAGGGCTATAATAATGTACATGTATAAAGACTCCTTACGGATATCGACTTCTTCTTTTCTTTATATCTGCTTAAATTTGGTACTTATAATGTATTTGTTTATATTTTCAACTAAATCAGTGCCTCCTTAATATCGAGTCACAGTGAAACAACTCTTTCGGATTTTATCGCGAAGTTTTAGATGCCCAACGTTTCGGATACTTTACAGCAACCACGGTCACGGGAGGACATCTAAAAACTTTAATAAGCCGCGATGAAATCCGAAAGGGTTGTTTCATTCTAATGAGTGCGGTTGGTGTAAACATTAGAAAACAATATAATTACATACGAGTGTTTTATATATATAGCAGCTGACCCCGCAAACGTTGTTTTGCCATATATTTAACCTTCTTAACCCCCCCCCCCCGCCCTATAACTTACGATTACACGATACGATTCTCAGACTTACCCAATATGTACACCAAAATTTCATAATATTTTATTAACCCTCTTAACCCCCCCCCCCCTTTAACTTAGGATTATGAAAAATAGATGTTGTTCGATTCTCAGACTTACCCGATATGCACACAAAATTTCATGAGAATCGGTCAAGCCGTTTCGGAGGAGTTTAACTACAAACACCGCGACACGAGAATTTTATATATTAGATGTACAATAAATATGTTACGATAAAACATTTTGACAGTAAAAATACATTTAGACTTAATATAAATCTCACGACTTAGAAACGGCCAAACTACATGGTCAAATTACAGTATCTATATTTTTCAAAATAATGTACATTTTATATCACTTAAAACATATTCGAGTGTAGTATATTACAATTATTATAATTTAGAATTTTCTGGCTTTGAAATTCACAGGCTGAAGACGGGCAGCAGCGTCTTCGGTGCGACAAAGCCAGCCCTGCGGTCACCAACCCGTCACCCAACTGGCTGCCCAACGTGGTGACAATGGACTACACACATGAGTCCACGCCATTTTTGGCGCGAACTTGTGGAGGCCTATGTCCAGCAATGGACGATATGTTGAAGTGATGATGATGATGATGATGATGGTGATGGTGATGGTGATTATAATTTGAATTTAAGGATCTGAATCCTAAAATAAAGTAAAACTATTATCTCACAAAAGAAGTGAATTCAAGAATTATTTATGTAAGAAATTCCAAATATTTAAGGATTTTAAACAACCAAACTTTCTCATAGAGCGTTATCTGTATAATTTAATGGCTCATTGAGACTGGCGCCTCTCGTTTTACGTTTTAATTTACTTATACCTCGTATGGCGTTTTCAAAATAAATGTTTATTTTTAAAAGTTATCTATTTTCAAGTAGTTTTACTAATACAACAAATATAATAATTGTGTTTGCAAACGAAAAAATAAACCGACTTTAATTACATCGACAAGTAATACCTACAACTTACGTTGTTTGTCTACTACTTTTGTCTACTGCAAGTAATACAACTTACGTTGTATTACTTGTAGTAGACAAAAAAAAGTCAAGTAAATACGCATTGTTAGCTATAACTCTAAAAGTAATTGTCGAATCTCAATTAAATTTAAATGGAACTAAAAGACACACAACACCTTTCAATTAAAACAAAATGTATCGAAATAGGTTCACGCACTCAATATTTCTGATGTAACAAACATAAAAAAATACAATTAAATTGAGAAATTAATTTTTAGAAGTCGGCTAAAAATAAGCCAAATTACCAAACAACTTTCAAGCAAGAAAATTTTAGGGATGTGGCGGTATTTCTTAAGTCTGAAGTAGATACGTGTCTACATATCATAAAACTTGGAGGGTAGTTGTGTAAAAATGTTGATCCTGTTGTTACTGCTAAGTTGTTATAATTATGCTATTGACTTATTTTTGATATTGTGAGCGTAAGATGTCGGTGTGCGGATAAATCAACGATTATTTTTTTTGTTAAGATTCTTTGTATTTTAAATAAATATGTGTGGTAAAAAACCTTTTATATGGTATAAAGTCAAGAATCTAAAATTACGGAACGATCTTCTTTTATAGTAATAAAGCCGCATTGCGTACTTTTATCTCAATTTAACATATAAACCCGTAACAGCGTCGTAACGCTTTCTTCATGAATAATTTTGTTTTTAATACAGCCTTATCGGGTTGCAATTTTTTATTGATGTTCATATTTTATCGTCTTTGAATATTTATATATTTTGTCGATTTTATCATTGTACTTACCATTGCAGAATTTTTTAGAAGAAATGGAGCCTAGTCGGAGCCAACTGTATTGCCAAATGTCCTAAATTGCGAAAGACATCCTGATTTTCAAGGAACCGGCTGTAAATACCAATTTATTCTTGATCTGGTTGCCAATTGTCCAAATTTTAAAACTATCCATATAATTTGTTCTCGTAAGATTGATTCAATTTTGCGTCTTGTAAAATAAATGCCGGCTTAGCAAAGTCATCACAGCTGACTTGATTTATAATTAAATAAATTCCTGGTGTCGTAAGAGGCGATTAAGGGATAGCATAGTTCCACTGTCACCTTGGAACTTATAAATCCGACCGATGGCGGAATAACCATCTAACTGCTGGCTTTATAACTCGAAAAGTAGTGGTTAGATTTCAAATAAATTGAAATGGTATGATTTTATTTTTGTGTTACTCACACATTAGGATCCCCGCTGGAGCGGTCAATTTTTGATATGATATTCAAAAATGTTTAGAATTCCTAATGTGTGGGTAACAAAAATAAAATCGTACATATTAAAAATAGCATGGTGTTGTCTCCTGTCAAAAATTTTCATTGTAATATGAAACTTTGAATAGTTACGGGTTTCTGTAAAGAACTCACTATAGACGGCGCCACGGTTCGCTTAAACCGAAAATAAAATCATCATATCAAAAATTTCGATCTAGCGGATACATCGTTCCATAGCTTAATTGGCTAGAGCGCCGACACGGTCAGTCGGAGACGCGGGGTCGATCCCCGCTGGAGCGGTCAATTTTAAACGGTTTTATTTAGCTCACCCCGTTTGTTTTATTTTTTATTCTTGGGTCAAATTTGGTAATTCAAATTTCACCCTCTTCCTGTCAACCGATTAATCTGAAATTTTGTATACACTTTGGATTTTGGTGACAATACAATTATGTTTATTCATTATCATTATAAATTCAAGATGGCCGCCGCTACAAAATGGCGGATAATTTATGTTTTATTAATCCCATCAATATGGGTATCAAAGGAAAGGGCTCAACAAGCAAAATACAATATACTATAAAAAATTGAAATCCAAGATGGCGGCCGCTACAAAATGGCGGATAACGTAGGTTTTATCAATCCCATCAATATGGGTATCAAATGAAAGGGCTCAACAAGTAGAATACAATTTACTATGCAAAATTGAAATCTAAGCTGGCCGCCGCTACCAAATGGCTGATAACAATTTTTTATCAATCCCACCAATATGGGTATCAAATAAAAGGGCTTGACAAGAAGAATACAGTGCACTATACAACCTCAATATTTAAGATGGGCCTTGCAATAATGAAGCACTAAATGAATTAAACAGAATGCGAAATAAAAACTAAAAACTAGAAAATAAAAATAGGTAAAAAAACTTTTTAAGTTAAACGGTTTTATGTTAAACATACATTGCAATGTTTAAGATAAATGTACTAAAAACCAAAAAATAATAAAATAGATACAGTCGTGGGAATTATAAACATATGCATAGACTAGACTAAAATAAAACCGTGGGGCACGTCAATTGTCTACAAATTATCGACTTAATGTGCGATAGAAGAATCGTTTAATTCGTCGTTAAAATAGGCAGTTGGCCCGCAGACGGTGAGGAAATTACTTACTATTTTCTTGCTCATGAAAATTCCAATAGTTATACACTCCATGTAAATAAAAGAGATGTTTCAACTAGTTTATCGTTGGACATTCACACTGATGGCTGGCGAGGAATCGTTTCACTGCTCGTAGTTTGTCTTTAATCGACAAAACATATGATAAAAGTACTACTCGCTCACCACTATGAAACCCTAAAACTCGCTTATAATCGAGCTTGCTAGCTTGTTTCCATATTTTAGCCCTACTTATCACACATCCATCGTTGTCGGTTGAACAACTGCCTAATTATAGTGTAACATTACAAAACAAACATTTTAATCAACGATTGTAGACAATTGACGTGCCCCACGGTTTTATTTTAGTCTAGTCTATGCATATGTTTATAATTCCCACGACTGTATCTATTTTATTATTTTTTGGTTTTTAGTACATTTATCTTAAACATTGCAATGTATGTTTAACATAAAACCGTTTAACTTAAAAAGTTTTTTTACCTATTTTTTTTGATATGATATTCAAAAATGTTTAAATTGAAATGGGATCAAATGACACGCACCACATTTCGATAAAAGTTTTTTTTTGTGGCAATCGGTCCACCAAGTCAAAAGTTCTGAAGTAACATACATAAAAAAATACAATCGAATTGAGAACCTCCTTTTTTTGGAAATCGGTTAAAAAGTTCTTACAGAAAGAAAAAAAGTCAGAAAAAAGTTGACAAAAAATAGAATGAAAAATAAGAAAAGGTAATTAATTAGACCAGGTCAACTATTATGTCATAATTATTACATTTTTATTTGTTAATTTTGCGTGTTCCACCGATACTTAACTATCGTCAACTTTGCGTGCACTTGGCGTTCGTGCTGTGTTAAGTGGCAATCTTTCTTCGTGGTGGGAAAACTGCCATCTTACAATTAGATTTGATACACGAACAAAATATACACGCTACCTTGACACTGATTGAGTGTTACAGGAATACACTGAAACATTAATGTGTTAGTTCTTTGAGTGATTTGGTTGACAAATTTATATTTTACTATAGGTATACAGTTATTTATGTGTACAGTACTATGTTGCTACGGTACTAAAGAATATAGCCACCCCCTCTCTTCCCGGTGTAATAAGAGGTGACTATGGGATAACACAGTTCCGCTACCACCTTGGAACTTCAAAAGCCGACCGGTAGCGGGATAACCATCCAACTGCTGGCTTTGAAATACACAGGCCGAAGACGGGCAGCAGCGTCTTCGGTGCGAAAAAGCTCTGCGGTCACCAACCCGCCTGCCCATTGTGGTGACTTATTTTTGGCGTAAACTTGTGGAGGCCTATGTCCAGCAGTGGACTGTGTGTGCTGTAATGATGATGATGATACAGTTATACGTATTGTAGTATGAGACTCACCTTTTTATAGGACTTGGTCAGCAAACAAGCGTACGGTTCACCTGATGTAGTGTTGCCCAAATGCAAGAACAAGACGAGACTTAGCCAGTCTTGGTCTTGCGCCAATACACCTGGTCTTGGTCTTGGTCTTGGTCTTGCGCTCCCAGTCTTGGTCTTGGTCTTGGTCTTGCAGCAAGAGTCTTGCAAGTCTTGCAATTACCTATTAGTCTATTACTATTTATTAAAGTTTACTTTAAATCTTAGAAAAACGTATTAGAATTGGAACATTGTGAGCTTGAATTAACATAGCCATAGTAAAGATCAAGCAGATTAATAAATAACTGAAGATTTGATAAGAAATTCGAAAAATCAACTAACCTATATGTCGTTTTCCATGGAAGTAACTGTTTCTTAATAAACATTTATGATTTATAAGCTTACATTTGCTAAAACATGTAAAAAAACAAATTAATTACAATAACTTGACTGTATTTTAAAGAACAATACTTATCTGTCTAGAAAGAGATTGAACCCTCAACTTATAAGAAATTTAATAAAAGAGTTTTACGATTTATCATTTTAATGATAAATCGTAAAACTCTTTAATCGATAATTTTTTGAATAAAAAATAAAATACAACACAAATCAACAGCTTTATCATTAGGTTATGATACTTTATATCAATTTTTTTGACCAAGAATTAATACAAAGTAACCATCTGGCTGACTCATCACTTAACCTATTTCTATGTTTTCTAATTACTAATGATGCTTTAGAAAATAACCTCTCAGCAGGTACTGAAGTTGCAGGTATTGAGAGAAAATCACGGGCCATTTTCGATAAAATCGGATACTCTGTCTCATGCGTCCTCCACCAATCTAAAATGTCTTCCGAACTGGCAGTTCTTGGTTTTCTCAGGTACTCCTCCAACTCGTCTATCACTAAGCCTTGAAGACAAGATCCAGATGACGTCGAGGGACATTCATAGTGTTTATCAAAGTCTATTACGTCTTCATCTTCATCACATACTTTATTTTCTTTTTCTGGTAATTCCAGAGATTTGTTCAGTGAGTGTAGACTTTTATATTCTTCATAAAGTTCATTGAACTTGCGCAGACTTTCTGTTTTAAGTTGCTTCCCCCACATTGTCAGGTCAAAAGTCTGAGCCTTATGGCTTGGGTCTAAAATTGAAGAAGTACAATAAATCCAGTTGCTCTTCTTGTAATGTTTAAGCATTTTGTCTCGAGCTGCTTGGAAAGCTAGAATGAGCCTTTCATCCACTTCAGATCGATTAGGTTTCTCATCTAACTGTTTTACCATGGATTCAATTTTATCTAGCAAGAGATTGAATGATACGATGACTAGCGGTAATGTAACATATTTGTCTCCACCAAGTTTTGTACTTAAAAGTTTAAAGTTTATTAGAAATTTATGTAATTTTTCGAGTACCTGCCATTCATTAGCTGTGATTTGAAAATCATTTAATTCGGTGACAGAACTGCACAATATGTCAATGCCCGCTCTCACTTTTAAACCAAATCCAATCATATCATGTGTGGAATTCCATCTCGTTGGACAGTCAAGAATGGCATTTAGATTTGATGGCACGCCAGCTGCTTCACAAGCAGACTGAAACTTCTTCTTCACTATCTCACTTCTTTTTATTTTACTGGAAATACTGCGTAACTTTGTTACAGATGTACGCGAGTCAGCAATATTTGGTGCAGATTCTTCATCTTCCTCATCCTCATTTTCGTCTGCATAGTCTTCGTACTGCTGATCTTGCGCGTTAGTGTCAGACTCACAGTGTAATGCTAAGGTCTTTAATAAATCTTGTACACCAAGGTTTAAAATGTGAGCAAAGCACCGGAAATGTTGATTGTCTGAATCAAAGTGTGGCGGCAGCTGTTTGCCCAGTTCATACATAAATTTGGTATTTGCAGTTGCGTTGTCGACCGTGATACCTTGTATTTTATCAATTATGCCATATTCCAATAAACATTCATGGAAAATCGTTGCAATATCTTCCCCAGTATGTCGACCGCGTGATGGTATAAAATCAAGAACTACAGATTGATACTTCCATTCGTTGTCTATATAATGAATAGTAACCCCGTAGTAACTCCTACCAGCAATTGACGTCCACCCATCAATGGTAAAAGACATTTTAGATGATAATTGTTGAAGTCGTTCCTTGAGATTCAATTGGAGCTCTTCAAATCGCTCTTTGACTTTCCTTCTAAGTGTAGACCTTTTAGGAAACACCATATTAGGGCAAATACATCGAAAATATACTTGTGTAGCTTCGTCATCGAAAAATGAGAAGGGAAGATATTTTTTCACCACCCAATCAACTGTAGCTGTCGTGATGTTGTCACTGCTGTTTTCCGACTGAAACAAAACTATAAATCTTGTGTTATTAATAATAATTATAATAATACACTTTATTGTACACCAAAAACAGAAATAATACATATCAAAGAAAGAAAGAAAATATTGACAATATATTCATTAGGTACAAAGGGCGGCCTTATCGCTAAAAAGCGATCTCTTCCAGGCAACCTTAGGGCAAAGGAAATGGTCTAGCGTCAGCATAGGTGTACAAGTTATATATAGTATTATTTAAAACATACTAGGTTTGAGCGTATAAGAGGAGGAGGTTTGTTGTTGTTAAATCGAGAAAATCGTTAAATTGATATTTGTTATATTAAGGTTGCACTGTACTGTAATTTACCAAAATAAAGTACTTAGTTGTTACTGGCCGATTACATGAAAATATGGGTGTTTATAAAAAATATTTAAGACGATAATTACATACTTAATATGTCGCACCCCTAGATGAAAACACCACTAACTCAAAAATACTTACGTAAGTTAATGGCGTTTTTGAAAGTATCGCATGAATAGCTACGCAGAGTTAAAATTCTTTTAACTGTTAAAAAAATATTCTTACCTGTCCACTTCTTCCAGCGGTTACTAAAAAGCTTGTGATATCTCCACTTAATTTTGGTTTAACAGGAAGAAATATTTCTGATTCCTTTTTGTGGAAAGATATTAGATGTTTCCTTAAGCCTGAAGTGTTTCTGTTTTTCATTTTTATTTCAATCTTTTTATGTTGGCACAATTTACAGAAGGCAGTTTGGGATGCATGAATTATTTCGAAAAACTCCTCAAATTTGCTTTTGGGTCTTTTAGATCTGTGACTCAAACTCTCGTTACTCGGACTAGAATAATTTGAATCTTCGTCACTCATATTAAATTGTACACGTGATACGTTTTTAGAAAACAACGAGAATTAGTAAAAACAATTATTAAGTTAGACTCGAAGCACAGCTCAATTGGAAATGACTGGAATTAAAATAATTCCTTTATTTATAGTAAGTTTCCTTGCTTTCTACCGCTCCGCCTCGCCACGTGCCGGCTCTATGAAAAGGATGCCGCCGCAAATCAAACAATGCCGCGTGCGGCGTACAAACACACACTAAATATTACCTACTTGTACAGACGCGACGCGTGAATAAAATATATGTAAAGAATTAGTGCCAATCACTATTCTTTACATATAAGTGAATGTTTTGGCGTACATCTATACTAATATTATAAAGCTGAAGAGTTCGTTTGTATGTTTGATGACAGAAGTTTTAAAATAAATAAATAAGTCCTGAACGTCACTATACCTCCAAAGTTACTATTCCTCGTGGACGAAGTCGCGGGCACAGCTAGTAAATACTTACTCTCATCATCTCTCTCAGAGATATTCGGGCTGGTAAGTAATACAAAACTCTTATCGCAGGCTTTTTATTTTATTAGTAGGTAAGTACCTACGCTTTTCATATAATTTTATTAGTTTTGTAGAATTTTTTTACACGTTTCAAGTATATTTAAAAGTGGCTACAATATTTATTAAACGGGTGATATTTGAACACTTTTTGCTATTTTTTCTTATAAAAACTTAAGAAATATAATGACTAAATGTACAATAATAGTACCTAAGTAATTAGTTTAAAACCATATAAGTAATCAATATTATAATATATACTTACTAGAATGAATTAATATGACATCTACTACCTATCCTTACCATTTTATCCTAATCATAATACTACTTGCGTGATCAGTATAATGTATTCATTTTCATTCTAAGCACTCTGAAACTTATTTATTCTTTGGAACACCTGTAGGTACTCTTAAAATTCGAAATTATTTTGCATGAGTATACCTACGCCCTATGGCGGCAATCAAATAGTGTCAAATGTTATGATTTCGGCGTGGCGGCAACGATTGTTTTAGATTTCAAAAGAAGCCGCCGGCGCGTGTATCATAACCATGTACTTCCGAAAAGCGGCAAATTTCTTTGAGAAGTAAGTACAAAACCTTTGATGCCGCATTATCAAAGTGCCGATGGTTAAAACATAACTATGCATGCACTCAGTTTGATTTTAATAGATATTTTTTTATTCGCTATGTTTATGGTATTAGTCGTAATGCGCATAGGTCCAGTTTTTCATATTCTTTGATACAGTTTTTTGCGTCTCATAGAATTCCTAAGCGTACCTACCTATACACCGAACTGTTACACCTAACTACTCAGTGAAATAGCGCTAAGTCCTAGCTGCAAGACGCAAGAGTCTTGCAGGCTATGTCTTGTTCTTGCTCAAGTCTTGCACGGTCAGTCTTGGTCTTGGTTTTGCTAAAAATACGCGGTCTTGTTCTTGGTCTTGGTCTTGCAAAAACGCAAGAACAAGACCAAGACTGCAAGACCAAGACTGAATTTGGGCAACACTAACCTGATGGTAAGCGATTACCGTAGCTTACAGTTAAGTTCTCTTTTACAGTAAATGATTAGGTGTAACTGATGGTTTTTAAAAGGGTTACTGAGTACCTTACCGATTTTTCTCAGCGAGAATCTACATTTCAAATCGGCAATAAATTCACTAATTTAATAAGTATATACTAAAATAATAAACTCTTAAAAAGAAATAAACGCTTCCCAGTAGAATTTTTTTCTGTGTCGGGGTTCCGGAAACACAATATACAAGTACAAACACTCAGATCACGACAAATATCTATATGGCCAATATAAATGTCTGTCGTGTGCGGGGATCGAACCCGCAACCGCCATCGCAACATGATCGCTGCGTCAACGCGTCGTCAATTATTTGGCTGTGATCTCCTGTGAGATTCGTCCCAAGACAGATTGATTCAGATTTTGAGCAGAAATATAACCTGAACAATTTCTACCAACGACGCTCGAAAATAGCGTAGATATAATAAATAATTTGTGAGCTCAAAAAATAAATATTAAAAACAAATTAAAGCCCACAGACTCAACAAGTTTCAATAAAGCAATTAGATTTTTTATTTAAGTTTTTTCTTTGAAAACAAAATTTAATAACTTCTCTTTATATTAAGATCTTTAAATCAAGGCACTATTTAATAAAATTAAATTGCTTTTAATTATTTCTTTTATAAAGTAAAAGTCGTCTTTCAATTACTTTTTCTTGAAATAAAATTTTCAATAACATTATTCGGCTATTAGCTATTGCTAATACAATTTACTGAAAAATAAAATATGAAAAATTCGTCGAGCAAAATGAACGTTACATCTTTTATCCAACTATTAAAAAAGGCATGTATGAGTTTTACATTACCAAGACTTAAACATTTCTATTTATGGGATTAAAACAATATTGTGATAAATAGCAAAGTTGAAATAATAATAATGGTGGAGGTGAAACCGAGAGTTCAATCTTGTTCATATACCTTTATAAAATAAGCAAAAAGTACCCTCATTTAAACAGAGCACTTAGTAAAATGTATGTCTCTCATAAGTGTGTGATAATAACCTTCAGTTTTAATGTACGCTATCCTTCCACTTACATGCTACGTATTTATCTAATTCAAAATACATTGCTGTATTTTATCAACCTAGCGACCTTATTAGGGGGTAAAATCAGCAATGTATATCACTTATAGTGATTTGTTCGATTTGAATCTAGTCGTACGTCAGTCATAATACGATGAAGCAGCTGAAATATCCCAAAAGGTCAGGAAATGTTTCATTCGGGTTTATGCGGTGTGTCGGAAGATTTTAGAGTCAATTGTATGGGTTCGGATGATGGCGGTTCTGTTTTTGTATCCGGTTGAGTTAAAAATATGCTTTTACTCATTTCCTATTAAAATGTGTAATTTTGGCTAAACGTATTTATGGTCATTTCAATATTAACGTAACGAGAATACTATATCTAATAAGTACTTTTTAGTAATAATTAATAGTAAGTATGCTGTGTGGTTACCTCTCTTCCCGTGGGTGTCGTAAGAGGCGACTAAGGGATAACACAGTTCCACTACTACCTTGGAACTTAAAAGGCCGACCGATGGCGGGATAAGCATCCAACTGCTGGCTTTCAAATACACAGGCCGAAGATGGGCAGCAGCGTCTTCATTGCGACAAAACCAGCCCTGCCGTCACCAACCCGCCTGCCCAGTGGTGACTATGGGCAGAACAAATGAGTTCACGCCATTTTCGGCGTGAACTTGAATATCTTTATGATGAATGATGAATATCTTTATTTGTGTAATAACAACTAATGTATTTTAATTTTGTAATTTTCTTGAGACATGCAATTTGTTATTTTGTCACTTTATTTTGTTGTTGTTTGGGGCAGTGTAAATGGCTAATGACAGTAATTTAACTATCTATTATCAAAATGTGAGAGGACTGAGAAGTAAAACAGATGTTTTTTTGCGTAATATAAGATTAAACAATTATGATATTGTTGCATTGACGGAAACTTGGCTCTTGGATGGGATATCGGATAGTGAACTTTTTGACGAACGGTATGTTGTGTGGCGCCGTGACAGAAACTATTCAAGAACTCGTCAAACACGGGGTGGTGGGGTACTACTAGCGGCGCGGCGGGATTTATTAGTTACTTTTAAGCCGCAATGGCAATCTAGTGCTGAGGATTTATGGTTTACAATTCACATTACCAAAAGTTTTAGGGTTCAGTCGAAACGGAATAATACGTTTAATTTAAATATGTGTGCTATTTATTTGTGTGAAGAAAAATTGGGTAATAATTTTGCTACGCAATTATCTGCTTTTTCCGATAAACTCATCTCGATCATTGACGGTAATCCTTCAGACAAATATATAGTACTAGGGGATTTCAATATGAGTATTATTGACTGGGGTACAATTGGACGCGGGCCTGTAGTCACACAACTTTCCAGTCAAAGCGCTATTGATTTTGTTAATACTATACAATATTGTGGTCTAGATCAGTTCAATTTTATTAACAATAACTATAATCGAATATTAGACCTAGTATTTTCCAACGATTTACTGGTAGTACAAGCGTGTCTTGATCCTCTAGTGCCTGAAGATCCTCATCATAAAGCCTTGGAAATTACTGCGACTTTCGCTGATGTCATTCCGCTCACACCCCCTAGACAGTCTATTTATTTGTATCGGCGTGCTAATTATGACACAATACGTTCATGTTTGATGGAAACTGATTGGTTTGAGGTTCTCGGCCGAGGTTCTGTTGATGACGCGGTTACTGCCTTCTACGATATAATTTATGGATTAAGGGATAAATTTGTGCCTATTAAACTTGCCACCAAAATGAAATACCCTCCATGGTATACCACCCCATTAATAAAAATTCTCAAAGAAAAATCGAAATTTCATCGTAAGTTTAAAACCTATGGCAACAAATCTGATGAACAAACTTATAAACTACTTCGTGATCGAGCGAAAAAAGTGGAAGTGGAGTCTTATCGTAATTATCTATCTCATATTGAGAACTCCATTGCATCTAATCCTAAAGCATTTTGGACTTTCAATAAAAGCATGCGGACCAGTTCTTCTATACCCTCTAATATGTCCTATCAATGTAGGTCCTGTTGTGATGGTCAAGGAATCAGCAATCTTTTTTCTGATTATTTTAGCTCAACCTTTTTAACTCGTAATTCCTGTTCTAATCTTTCCATCGAGGATGACATTATCGATTATACTCTTGACACTCCTAGTGATATAGCCTCTTTAGACGTCAATGAACTTGAAATTCTCAAATTCCTCAAAGGTCTTGATCTCAATAAAACTGCAGGACCTGATGATCTGTCTGCAATTTTTATAGTTAACTGTGCTAATGAACTTTGTGTTCCTGTTTCCATCCTTTTTAGAAGATCTCTTCGTGAAGGTGTTATGCCATCTAAATGGAAGCTCGCATATGTAACCCCGATACACAAGAAAGGTCCTAAAAACTGCATTGAAAACTATAGACCAATCTCTAAGCTTTGTCACTTAGCAAAAGTATTGGAGCGCATAGTTCATAACCAGGTTTCTAGCAGTTTAAAATCTTATTTTACACCTCATCAACATGGGTTTTTAAGGAATAGATCGACAACGACTAATCTAGCTGTTTTTACTGATTTTATTTCACATCAGATGGACCAGGGTAATCAAGTTGATGTCATTTTCACTGACTACGCAAAAGCCTTTGACCGCCTAGATCATAAAATGCTTTTGATGAAGCTCCAGAAAATTGGTATCAGGGGTGATCTGTATCGATGGTTCACTTCATACATTCAAAATAGATCCCAAGCGGTAGTGTTAAAGGGTTACATGTCTTCTTGGATCAGAATCCCCTCGGGAGTACCTCAGGGATCTTTGTTGGGCCCACTGTTATTCACGATATTTATCAACGATATTGAACAATGCTTTTCTCATTCTCACGCCCTGCTTTTCGCAGATGATATGAAAATTTTTCGAGTAGTTAATAATGAGAATGATGCTAAAAAACTTCAAGATGATTTGTTGAGTTTAGATAGTTACTGTTTTATTAATAAACTTCACCTTAATGTATCTAAATGCTTTTTCATTAGCTTTACTCGTAAAATCCAGCCTTTTAGATCTAATTATTTTATTGGTAATCAAAAGCTAACTTTGAATTATAATACAAGTGATTTAGGCGTAGTCATTGATAGTAAACTGGTTTTCGACAAACATATAACCAATATTGTAAACAAAGCATCTAGAGCTCTGAGCTTTGTAATTCGTATGTCTAAGTCCTTCAAGAGAATGAAAACAGTAAAAGTTATTTATTGTGCTTATGTCCGGAGTCATCTTGAGTACGCAAGTGTCATTTGGAATCCTAGATATGACATATATATATTAATTCAATTGAACAAATTCAGAAAAGGTTTACGCGATTTTTAAATTTCAAATTCCGCATTCCCAATATGACATATAACGAGCGTTGTTCGAAATTTCACCTGTTGCCTCTCTTTTTAAGACGCAGTGTTTTAGATATTACTTTCCTTCTCAAAATAGTAAGAGCTGTAATCGACTGCCCTGATCTGCTGCATAGAGTGTTGTTCAGGATACCGTCACGTGCATCTCGTAACAATACTTATAAGCCGTTTATTATTCCATCCTCAGGTACAAACTACCGACAGAATAGTGTACTTATTAGAGCTTGTCGGGCATGTAATAATATTAATGTTGATATCGACTTATTCCATGGGAGTATCAGTACCATAAAAATGGCGATTGTTAAATCTATGATGGAATCTGTGCACACTGGTAACTAACTATTCTTATTTAGTATTATATAGATTTTTTTAGTTTCTATATGTGATAGCTTGTTATTAGCTTTTTTTTTTATTCATATTCTGTATGAGGTATAGTTATAATAAGCTGTAAGCTATCCAAATAAAATAAAATAAAAAATAAAATAAAATAACTTGTGGAGGCCTATGTCAGTAGTGGACTGCAAAAGGCTGCTGTGATGATGATGATGATGAATAAGTACTTAGATACTACGTAATCTATTAGTCATAGCTAGATTGAAATAGGTGTATTTGATCATTGAATTGTTTCTGATAAAAATGTCTCGAATAAGGACAAGCAGTAATTTTTTGAGAAATAATTCACGATTCAGCCTGTGACGACCTACAGCTGGGCATTAGCCTCTTTCTCCATAAGAAGAAGAATTGAAATCATTATCTACCACGCTGCTCCACTACGGGTTGGTGGATATATCCCCTATATATACTATAACTAACTATATATACTATAACTAACGATTTCTATCAGATGTCTATGATTTCGTAAGTGCACAAAAATTATGACCGATGGTATAAATCATATTGTATAACAACCCCTCTGGTGTAATGGTGCGTCTGCCGTGTCAGCGGCGCATAAACACCGGCGGTCACGGTCGGTAAAAAATCATAAAATAAAACATCAAAGACTACGACTTTTCATACTACAAAAGTGATGCTTTGGATGGCAATGACTACAAAAGGCGTGATTGGTTTGTACTTTTTTGAAAATGGTTAATTCTGCAGAATATGTGACCATGCTACGAGATTTTTGTGAACTACAATTACAGAATTTTAAATTGTACAGAAGTAGGACATGGATAAAGGAAGACGGTGCACCTGCTATACATCTATAGAGTTTACCCGTGATGAAGGAACTGCTTAACCTAATAAATTGATCTCGCGTAGCCCAGGTGCTAAGGAGAGGCCATGGAAAGTCTGCCTTACACCTGATTTCTTTCTATAGGACTATCTTAAGATCAGAGTATACGTGGATGCACCGAAAATAATACCAGAATCAAAGAATACTTATTCAGAAGATAACGGATAGCATATCCAGCGCTCTATGTCCAAGAGTTTTCAAGAATTGAACAACCAAACCAATCAATCAACACCTAGCCCGGTTTGAAGAGTGATAGCGACGAGATGTGGAAATGGATGATATTATTTTTAAGAAACAAAATTTCCAAATATTTTATTTTATTTATACATTCATTAAAATACAATGTTTAGTTCATTTTTAGGACAATTTCCAAAGTGCACAAAATTATGGCCCTTTCTGTGAAATAGTATACATTATTTTTCTTTTTTTAAATTAAATAACATAACTGTGTATCAAATTATTATTTTCATATCATTAACACAACCGTTCAAAGTATCCTTATGTCCAGTGAGGCAGTTGAACTGATTTAAATCGTAATTAGTAGCGTCGCGTCGAACGCGCCATCAATCACAATAATTGTTGGCTAATTAAAAACGTTACTGGAGCACCCTTTTCATTAATTTGTTCCTTTATATTATACGATTTTAAGTGTTTGAATGGCAATTCAATTTGTGTGCATTTTTAATTAATTATTTTCAGACTTTGTAAAAACCTCTTTTTCGTTGGTGTATAATTCAAAATATTGGTTTTAGCTTATTCATAAAGTGAGGTTTCATTTTTACGACTTTCCTACGTCATTTTTTAAGAAAATGTAAGACATATAAACAGTTTCTTCAGTAAAACGTGTTTCCATTATGTAGGTACTGCGTATTTTGAGTGATTAAAAAAAAGTTTACTATTAATATTTTAGTTTTACAATTGTCATATTATACAGTCGTGTGACTGATATTACGTCACTTCCGTTATATATTTTTCTTACGGTTTTAGTATCACAAATTTTTTCAGTTCGCTCGCCCAGCCAAATGTCAAGCCTGCCGTAAGAAACTTCATTCCAATAAAAATACACTGTTTTTTTTTTTATTTACTCTTTATGAAACGATATAACACGAAGCATAAAAAATAATTGATTAACGAATATTGCTCCTCCAATCAAAACGTAAAAAAAAAAAAAAATTAAGATAGCTCCTTCGTTCTGATTATAAAATATCTTAGAAAAAAAAGTTTGATATGAGTAAAGAAAAGGCTATTTTGAAAAAAGAATTAAAGTATGTTATCACATTATGATTTTCATTATATGACAAATTTAGTTGAACAGTCATAATTGAGTAAGTAACCTTACTAGTACACAAAAGGTGTTTCAATTATATTCTCTAGAGTTAAGGCTAAATGTCACTAATTTGTGTAGTATAGTCACAGTCAGACGAGGGTGGATAATCATAATGAGTTAACATCAACTTATATAGCTCAATATCTCTGGATGACATGGATACCAAATTGAGATACCTTTACCGTTGGCGCAGTTTTTAGTCTCCCGACTTTCTGCTCCTGGGGTTTGTGGGTCGGATTCTCACCCTGAGTATGCGTGTAATATATATTTATTTGCATATGTATTATTTATATCTACATTGATTTTAATATATAAATATAAATAGATAATTATATGAGCCAGCTAAAATAAAACAACCTAAATAAAAATTCAACCTAAAATTGAAATCAAAATATCATTTCATTTCAGTAAAAAAAAACAACAATAAATACAAGTATCAGACGGTATGTAATATGGAAAGATATTTCCAAAAAAAATAAGTACTACAAGAACAGCTACGACAATATTTGTCAACTTTATACATTTCACATCAAGACAACTTTATACATTTTCAAGAAATAGTAAATACTGCTTGATATTCAGCTGACAGAGCCTACATTATGGCGGAGGTGTCAATGAACTTGATTTAGATATAGTACGAGATCCGAACTAGATTCGAGCTTTACTCATCTGCTTAATGAAAATTATTTTATATTTATTTTACTACATTAGAATTAAAATCGTGTTGATTGAAAAATTCCTGGCAAGTGTACATTTAATTCAAAATTTGAATTTTTTTAACAAGGCAATATAGTATGGAGCAGAAAATTCAAAAGTAGGATTGTATATTATTTACCTGGCATATCTACTGCGTGGCAGGTATAAACAGGTATATTAATATATATTGTTACTAGTAACTTCCGCGCATATGATTGACAATAAATCTTACATCAAAACTAGCGCTGTTTCATTTTAAATATGATGAAATAGGGTTGCCTGCTAAAAAGTTTTAATGACTGTTGTTGAATATAATAATAATATAATATAATATGACCTGGCCAGGGATTTTCCATTTCCATTTCGCAGTTTATCTTTAACATACTAAAGAAGACAATTATTTAATATTTATCCATTAAGCAGATGGATGAAGATAACGTCTAGTTCAGATCTTAGACTAATCTGTTTACAGTGAAGCTCTATGAATACTAATTTGTTATATATTTTCGTCTCTTAATTACGAATAGAATTATAAATTTATACTAAAATTTTCTCTTTTACATAAGAAAGTAGCTAATAATTTGTTATTGCTATCAATAATAAAATATAACATGAAATATCAGAGGCTTATACATAAATGTATTTAATGATTATTTCATTTTATACTTTTACGGATAGAAGCAGAGTACTGATTATTATTCATTAAGATGTTTATTGAAAAATCAACGCAAATTAAAAATAGTGTCAAAGCTTTTTTATAGCTTTTTCCATATTTTCTTTATTTATTTTGCAAAAGATATTTAATAAAATTAAACGAAAATTGAAGAAAGTTACAAGTTATTAAAATAGTACAGATTGTGTCGTATATAGTAGTATATATATAAATATAGACATAATGGTACAGTTAGGCTAAATAAAAGTAAGTTGGGCTGGTAGTTACCAGTTCGTCTAAAATAGGCTAATTGTCGCCATTCACGAGTTACAAGAGATACGAGATTCGAGCTAAAAATACAAAGGGAATAAAAAGTCTGACTACGCTGACTCGGATGAAGATTTCATATGCGCAAAGGGGTAAAGTTAAGCGTATGCTATGTATATATGTTGGGATAGGGTTAGAGATTAACTGAGGTAGAATAGCAGAAAATTTCCTGTTCAAAATATGGAGCAACCCGACTGGGGAAGTACCTCGATCTTACAGAAGATCACAGCTAAATGATACTGTTTTGAAGTAGTGTTGTGGTTCTGTTGGCGATTAAGGTGACCAGAGCTCCTGGGGGAGAATTGGGGGTAGGATCGGCAACGCGCTTGTGATACATCTTATGTTGTAAGCGTCTTTAAACTACGGTTATCGCTTACCAACAAGTGAGCCGTACGTAGCTTATAGACGCCTGCAACACCAGAACCATCGCAAGCGCGTTGCCAACCCTATCCCCAATCCCTACCAACAACTCTGGTCACCTTACTTACTAACAGGAACACAATACTGCTTGAAAACAGTAGTATTTAGCTGTGGTCTTCTGTAAGGTCGAGGTACTACCCCACTCGGGCTGCTCCATATTTTGAGCAGGAAATTCCTGCTGTGCCCTACCTCAGTTAGCATATATTTTATGGTTAAAGATACCATATTCCTCATTAGAATCACAGTTCACTATTAAATGTAACTTACGTAAAATATTTATATAAAGTCTTTCAGCATACGCTCATTCTAAAGTAAACTTTGTTAGAGTAGATACGACTTGCAAATTCAACGTAGACACGCCATCAACCATCTATGTGGTGGTAGAAAGGTGGTGCTTGTCATTTGAATTAAATTAAATTTAATTAAGATCTGTTAAATACTTTTAGTACTTGTACTGTGTGGCTACGGTACTAAAGAATATATATATAGCCACCCCCGTGGTGGACACCACTTCCCGTGGGTGTCGTAAGAGGCGACTAAGGGATAACACAGTTCCACTACCACCTTGGAACTTAAAAAGCCGACCGGTGGCGGGATAACCACCCAACTGCTGGCTTTGAAATACACAGGCCGAAGACGGGCAGCAGCGTCTTCGGTCCGACAAAGCCAGCCCTGCGGTCACCAACCCGCCTGCCCAGCGTGGTGACTATGGGCAAAACACATGAGTTCACGTTATTTTTGGCGTAAACTTGTGGAGGCCTATGTCCAGCAGTGGACTGTATAGGCTGTAATGATGATGATGATGATGATGAAATACTTTTAGAAGGACTTTTTAGCTTAATCCACCAGGCTGCTCTAGTCCGCGTTGGCGGATATATTCCCTATTATGAGTATATATTTCAGGCTGAGGCGTAAATACTTTTAGAATTATCGCTACAAAATGATTATTAACTTGACTATTTAAATTTAAACAGAAACGTGTGACTAGGACCAGCTTTTGATTTAAAAAGAGCATCATAAAAATTTTGTCTATCCAATAAAATTTATGAGGTAATACACATAAAAAAATACAAGCGAATTAAGAACCTCCTCTTTCTTTTAAAGTCGATTAAAAATCTTCCTCAGATATCCAATTCGTCGAACATAAAAGTGAGATGTCTGATTTAATTAATCCCTTGTCCCGATAGCGTCACGTTCTTTGTTTTAAGCAATCGAACAGATTGCTTTCTAAACGACATTTAATTGTGAAAAGGTTTTGACGAGATAATTTTGTTATTTCTTCGTAATAGATTGTCAGCTGAATGTCTGAGAAATTAAACGAGAAAGTGTTGATTCAATTATACTTCATGAACTTCGCGAATGTTGTTGTAAGCTTTGGATTAATTTGCCGTTCTAAAATATATTTCCATTTTTTTGTGATTATTGTAATAGTTATTAATAAAACATTTTAATCCTAGCTGGGCCCCGCGGTTTTAGTCGCGTTTACTTAAGGAACAAATAGACTGAAATTAAACAAAAAAATCACCAACTGTCAATGTTGAAGCTATTTCAATTCAAAATAAAAGCCGTTATATACATAATTTTAATCATTAAAATTATAAATGTGACAAAAAAATATTATATGACGGTATATATATAATTTATATATATATATATATATATATATATATATATATATATATATATATATATATATATATATATATATATAAGGGATAACAAGGTTTAATTTCCACCCTGGAACTTAAGAAGCCGACTGATGGCGGGATAACCATCTATAAACGCTGGCTTTGAAACACACAGGCCGAAGACGGGCAGCAGCGTCTTGGGTGCGACAAAGCCAGCCTCGCGGTCACCAACCCGTCTGCGCAGCGTGGTGATTATGGGCAAAACACATGAGTTCACGCATTTTTGGCGCGAACTTGTGGAGGCCTATGTCCAGCAGTGGAATGATGATGATGATGATATGAGGGTAAGTAACTTTATTAATTTACAAAAATAAAAGCAATAATAAATTTTCTAGTTGTGTATACCAGTAAAACAAGGTATCTATAAAATGATGTAGAATTTATTACTCTAGTAATTGTGATGTTTTTTTTTTTTTCCTAAAAAGGGAGGCAAACATCTTAACCTTAGCGTCTTATATATGATCTTGTTTCAAGGAACTGAAATGAAATGAAAATATTTATTTAACCTTAAGCATAGTACACACTTAACGATCATTAAAAGTATATTATCTACATTTAAAAAACGACTAATAAAAAAAGTTAAGGTACCAAAAGCATCAATCAATTATCTAAACATTAGGTACATTACAAACTTGGGTAATATATGGTTGGGTAATAATAATATATGGTGTATAATTGGGTATTACGCAGAAACCCTAATAGTATAGGAATAGTGGTATGATTAATTGATTAATCGATTGTTTGATTCAGTCAGTATAGGCCTTTCTCCATGAAGAAGTGCCTGTTTAGTATTGTAATAAAATATAACATGTTTTCTTATTTTATTCAATTCCTACTATTGAAACTGTTCAACGTAATATTGCTATTCGACGATAGATGTCGTTGTACGCATTTAAATCGCGCTATCGTTTGGTTCTACGGTTTTGATATAATCGTCTCCATATAAATTTATTCATCGTCCCTAGCCCCCCCCAGAGGGCTCCCATTCTTCCTTCGCGGCCGATAGTACCCGGCCCCTCTCACCGGTGACGCTTTTAAGGCTGCTAGGGCCAATAGCTCTCCACAAATCTAAAAAAAAAAATTGATACAATGCACGAGTCTAGGCGCGTAGCGGACCGTCCGTAATCCGTCTCAGTGCTCCGTATGGCGCCTCGTCCACTCCGACGAGGTTCTAAGGCTCTAAGTCGAGGTGCGTTCTCGCTAGGAGACACCCTTAGGACGACCGTATCCCCCGAGCTCTCTTAGAAGGCTCCCCTTTTTCCATCGCGGCCCCTCTCACTTGTGACGCTGTAAAGGCAAATAGGGCCAACGGCACTCGTCAATTCGAAAAAAGGAAAAAAAAATTGTTTCGCCTTCGCTTATTTTGTAAATCCCGTAGAATAGGTATAGTCTGTAGTTTTTCTTGGCGAGTTGTAGAGCCTAATCTAAGAAAGAAAAAAAAAAACATAAGCAACAAACATATACTGTACATATGACTTTTTCCTTTATTGCTTTTTTTGTAATCCGATTTAATTGAACGCATTTTGATTTTATTCCTCTGTTTAATTGTGCATTAGGATATACGAACTTTTTTAATATTAAAAAATATTATACCTACGTAATAAGTGATTACTACATTACTTAAAGTTCGTCAGTTACATTTTTAAAATGAAATTATCACCAAAAATGAAATATTCAAATACATCCACATGCAGAGTAAATGGAAAGAGTTTCACAATAAAGGTACGTAATTAAATTTTAGTAATTAAAAGTAACTCCGTAAACAGTCGTATAATTTCTAACAAGCGAAAACTCACAGGTTTATATCCTCGTTCAAAGACAATCGTTACATACTCGTACAAGTACGTGTGTAGTATGTAGATTAAATAAGCCGTAACTAACTGTACACTTATCGTTTCGTTTGCCTTTAGAATAACACCACACGTCATCTATTCTCAGGATAGATTTAACAAAAATTTTACTACGTTACAAATGCATCACGGTGATAAAAAAATGACTCAAATTTACTTCGACGAGTACGATCACGAGCACGATTCGGCCTCTAACATCTCACTGCTGGACATAGGCCTCTTTCTCCATATAGGAGAAGAATCGGAGCTTAATCCACCACGCTGTTCCTGCGGATTGACGGATGTATTTCCTAAAGATCAATATTAGGTAACTATGATCTCGTTAATACAGATAGCTCAGCTACCTAGCTAGGAGAAGTAGAGATCATAATAGTAATTACTTTCAAATTATACTTAGAAACTGATTGTTCCTTTTTGTTACTTGTTACTTGAATATGTTGTGTAAATACGGAAATAAAATAAATAAATAAATAAATGATAACTACCGACTGCTTAACATGCTCTCCGAGGTACGGTGGGGAGACCCACAAGGACCAACAACCACACCGCTAATCAATATTTGTATAAGCCCGCGACCGCGATTTTAGGCACGGCACATGCAGCACTACACCAGAGCGGTCGTCGTCTGTCCTGAGCGGGAACGCCAATGTGTGAGTGCACAGTGCACGCACCGTTACATCAGTGAGATGTCAAGTATAGCACTATACACATTATTAGGGATAACAAAAAAATACTCCTTAGATCTTGCCATGGAATCGAATTTAAGTGGAACCACACAAAAAACTCTATTGTTGCCGACCCTATCCCTAATTCTCCCAGGAGCTCTGGTCACCTTACTCACAAATAGGAACACAACACTGCTTGGAAATGCTTGAAAACGGTATTAGTTAACTGTGATCTTCTGTAAGGTCGAGGTAGTACCTCAGCCAGGCTGTTGCATATTATGAGCAAGAAATTTCCTGCTGTGCCCTATTTCAGTTAAAGACATGAACGCCATGTTATCTCACAAATCATATTGTGTATCTGTTTCTACCATAGTAGTGTTAGTTGGTTTCCACTCATTTTCAGTTAGTATTCATAAAACTTTTTGGGTTATGGTATTCACATATGTAATAAAATCCCACAAACGATACTGAAATTGTCTGAGAAAACAATATTGGACAATTTTGGCCGAATTTTGGTCGAAACTGTTTCCAATTTTCGATAGATATACAGGCTTGGTTGGCTATCTACTAATTTGGTGGTGACTCGTTGCTTATTGAAGTAAAACTTTTTTGTACGCGCTTGACTTGGGGAGTATGCTGGTGAATGCATGACGAGAGAGTTACCAAAAATGTAATCAGGCGAGGTGAACGGAAGTAAAGAAGAAGAGGGAGATATAAGTTAGTCAAGGTAGAAAGAGGGGAAGTTACGTTTCGTAAGTTTTACTTCAGTCGTGTGGTCTAAAGCACACTCGTTTTTTTATTTAATTTGTTTATTACTTATGTGAAACTTGATAATGGTGAACCTAGTTTAGATTGACGATACTTGACCAGTTCATCTGCATTGTTTGATTGCGCTGTTACGAGGTCAAACTTACTAATTGAACGGGGCACAGGCGATTATTGCAAGCGATGTCAGCTACTGCGCCAAAATTTGGATTCGTTGCTTGGATCGCTGACGCCATTTGTATAGACTATAGACCAATGTTCGTTTAAGACTAATTAGGTACTTAGCTGAATTTATTGTACAGTTTTGAAGACTCATTCCATTTATTTCTACTAATGGTATAATATTAATAAATAATGTATCAGTTTATTTGCAGCAATAACATTACAATCGTTTGAGATAAATAAATAAACGTTTCACACTCAACAACCCTCACCACGACGCCTAGACCACAAAAAAACATCTATATGACCAACACAAATATCTATCGAACCCGCGACCGTCAGCGCAACAGCCAGTGCTGTGACCGCTGCGCCAACGCGTCGTCATATATATGAAATAAGAATAATAATAAAAAAAGTTTACCCTTAAAAAAAATTGTGTGTAACGTGAAATCTAAATGCTAGTTCAACATTCAGAATATTCACCCAAGAATTTAAAATAACTATTATTTTTAACACACTGTAATAATTATATAACAAAACAAAAGAAAAAGGTGGTACACTAATTCACAAATGTTAATTTAACTTTCATTATCACAACAAAACTAGCGATTCCTAATCCCCGTACCCTCGATCTCGAAACCTACCGGAACCTTCAGGATTTATCTTTCAGGTGCAATAAATAAACGTCTAACGCTATTACGAGGTGATAATTCCACTTTATAGTTATTTTATACAGCGCATTAGCGAGCAGAAAACTCACGCTTTGTTAGATTAATTACTCCAAGTCTTTCTAATATCGATCCATGCAAATTGTGGTGCCGTTAACACAAGTAAGAACTTCAATATTATTTGTTTTTCCTTGGGTTGTGATGCTTTATACTGTTTTATCTGTGGGTATTATGGTGGGTAGTATATAGTGGTGAAATGAAATGCTCTTAATTATTGTATTTTCAAAGGTAAATTGCTGATGTGTGGTTACGGCAGTAAAGAATGCAGCTACCCCTCTCTTCCCGTGGGTGTCGTAAGAGGCGACTAAGAGATAACACAGTTCCACTACCCTTGGAACGTAAAAAGCCGACCAATGGCGCGATAACCATCCAACTTTTGGCTTTGAAATACACAGGACGAAGGCGGGTAGCAGTGTATGTGGGTAGTTATGGGCAAAACACACGAGATCACGCAATTTTTGCGCAAACTTGTGGAGGGCTATATCCAGCAGTGGACTGTGATAGACTGAAGTGATGATAATAATAATGACGAAAAGGTAAATTTTCCTAAAGTTCTTGGTAGTGTCCGATTCTCGCACATGATAAATGGTTGTATATTCCAAATACCCATCGGGGCGTGTTATGAGTTTCCGGGACATTGGAATACCATTTTAGTGGTGACCTTTTAGTATGAAATTTTATTCCTTAAAGGCTGTGGTATGAAAAAAATATGGGAAGGGAAATCGTGTGTAAATAAATGACGCGAGGCAGTGTCACGGTGACAGCGACGTTGAGAGCGCTTTAAAGCGTTGATAGCTGCTAATAAAAAATAGTTATAAAAATATATCAAAATTTACTCTACTGATAGGAGCAAACGATAATTTACGTTTTAATTTCAGAGTTTTATTGTATTAATTAATTATAGTTTGAATAATTCAATATAATATTATAATTTTTAAATATTACATTCTTCTTAAGGAGTTAAGTCCATTTGCGTATCGGTCACTTTTTTTTATTTTACTTCATAAACATCAGGTTATTTACTTCTTATTCGAGTTAAAGATAATAATGTATCTGTTTGATAAAGATTGATGATACGATAGATACGAGTACAAAGAGAGTCTCATTGCTAAGTGCGCTCGCTTCCAGATAAACTTTGGGTATACGTGTGGAACAGGGCATAGAAAAAGGGTTAAATGATTGAAACCTTTTGGGTATTATTTTAAACATGAATAAAAAAGAAAAAAATTACGATTTTTGCTATAAAAACGGTCTGTTATTGTAAAGAAATAGATTTCGTTTTATTACACATAAACAGTTAAAAGTGAAAGCGCTTTTACGAAAGGTACTTGAACTTGGATAAGATCACTTTTCATGAAAGATGAAAACTAGACACAAGGGATGCATCTGCAAGGATGTTTTTTTAACTTTATATATTTTTATTTTTACTTGAGAAGAATCATTTAAAACATTTTTTTTAAGTAATATTAATTTGTTTGATTTGGGTCTGTATAATGTAATTTTGAGCAATCCAGAGTCAGCGGGGGCTGTAATGCTGTATAATTTGTATAAATTATTAGTTCAGCGTAGATATTATTAACATAAGTCCATATGAGGGTGGCATATTCAATGTATGAGTGAATCCTCTATAAATAAATATTAAAAAAAAAACAAATGAAATAACGCTGACACTATGGGAGTACCTCGAAGTACCGAAGTTGACGAGACGATCACAGCTAAATAGTTAGTCTTTAAGCAGTGTTGTGTTCCTGTATTCAATAGGGTGAGCTCCTGGGGGGATTGGAGGTAGGCGCGGCGACGCCTTGCGATGCTTCTGGTGTTGTGAACGTCTATAAGCTACGGTGCTGTGTGGCTACGGCATTAAAGAATATAGCCACCCCTTCTCTTCCCGTGGGTGTCGTAAGAAGCGACTAAGGGATAACATAACTTATAAAGCTGATCGATGGCGGGATAACCATCCAATTGCTGTGGAGGCCTATGTCTAGCAGTGGAGTGCAATAGGTTGAAATGATGATGATGATGATAAACTACGGCAATCGCTTACTCAGGTGAGCCATATGCTTCTTTAACAAAAACTTGTTTGTTAAATAAAATAATTCCTTTATAAATTTGTAAACACAAAAGCGAATATTACATCTCTTATATAATATGTACATGCATACAACACACACATACACAAGTATCAAACTTAAATGAGTAGAATCTAGTTATGTTAAATTGTGAGTACTCAAATTACTGTTGTTGCTGTTTATAAGTTATCTGTGGTGATTGATATAAATTAGTCTGTGTCATTGTTGTACTCTGTGTAACAAAAATTTAAAATATATCCTCTTCCGTTTTGGTCAGCACAAGTAAAAGCACGTTTCATTAAACCTCTTAATTATAAGATAATTATAACAAGTTAGATGCTTAGTGTTATGATATCTTGAAGACATGTGTAAATCTCTAAACTCGGTTTCCACACAGTGAAACTGTAACTAAGACACTTTCTTATAACTTGCATAACTTGACAGCTTAGTTCAAGTTACGTATGGTTAACATGGACAGTTCTTCGTAAGAGTTACCTAGTTATTTCATTTTGTGACGGTTCCTATCAGTTCTTATTTAACCGACTTCCAAAAAAGAATTTCTCAATTTTACTGCATTTTTTTATCGATGGACCGATTTCGATGATTTTTTTAACCGAGCGGTGGTGCTTGTCATGCGGTTCCATTTGAATTTGATTGAGATCTGTTAAGAACTTTTTGAGCTATGTCTAAAAATGCGTATTTGCTTGACTATGTTTTCGTCTACCTACTTTGTATTACTGGTCGATGTAATTAAAGACGGTTCATTTTCGTTTGCGAGCAAAAACAATTATTATAGACAGTTAATAATGAACAAAATTATTCAAAGTAAGCAGTTAGGATAAAGTAGAATAATCTATTTTTTCATAATTATATTAGAATAGAATGTCGAACAAGCGTACGGTTAGCTTGATGTTAAACATATCATATATATATTACTAGCTGTGCCTGCGACTTCGTCAACGTGGAATTTAACAAAAAAGTTATTGCTCAGTTCGCAGAGTTATAAAATAAATACATTTCTAAAATAATAGTAGCTTAAGTTATTCCTTACTACCTCAGCTATCTGCCAGTAAAAGTCCCGACAAAATCGTTGCAGCCGTTTCAGAGATTAGCCGGAACATACAGACAGACAGACAGACAGTTTTAAAAAAACGTTATTTTGGTATATGTACCGTGCATACAACTAATTTATTATTAGTATTTAGTAAAAAGCAGTTATTTTAATATTACAAATATAAACTCCAATTTTATTTATTTGTATAGATATGGTATCGTAGTGTCAAGTTGCCTTTTACATCAGGTACGTCACAAGCGCGTTGCAAATACGCACATAATTTTTGTACTAGTTACCTAAGCTCTAAAATTTATAATTGATTACGCGCATTAGTAAGTTACTAAGTAAATAAGAATATTGTATTCAACAAAGATAGAAAACTAAAATATTCCTTTTTGTGTTTCAGTCAGTCAGTTCAGCCTATCTCAGTCCACTGCTGGACATAGGCCTCCACAAGTTCGCGCCAAAAATGGCGTGAGCTCATGTGTTTTGCCCATAGTCACCACGACGTAGGGTTGGTGACCGCAGAGTTTGTGTTTTGAGAAACTTAATTTATAAAAGCGATAAACGCTACTTGTGCTTTTGAGAATTTGAGTTAGTAATTGTGAACTTTCCTCCACTCAAACAGAGCATGCGTGCGAACTAGTTCACATGTAGTGGAAAGATTCTTGAGCTTCTTTGGCTTTACCTCAAGTTTTGTCATAGAAGTTAGTGATATTTATTGCATAATATCCTTGATGCATACTTTCCAATATTCTGAAAGTGGATTTCTTTGAAGTGATCAACAGAAATATCCACGAGGGAATGTAAATCAAATGACACTTATCCTTTAACTTTACTCATCTAAATGGTGACAATATGTCATTCTACAGAAGGGAAAGCATCTTTTTTCCCCATAGAGGAAAGTGGTTGAATATAAACTAAGGTTTGAAACTTTATTTGCCGAATTCCACTGAGATTTAGTTGATAAATATCAGATCAAGAATTTTTGTCAGATTCTCATAACAAAACTGATTTTCTCTAAAGTATAGGTAGATAACAAATACTCTGATTAGAAACTATGATCTTTTAGGTTGAAATTAAAACAACATTATAACGAATGTAGAAACCCAACATGTGTCTCTAGTGTTGCCAACTATCTACCAATGATGCCAACTTGAACGATTGAAGAATTCATTTTTTTTATTTTTTATGTCACTAGGTCGGCAAACAAGCGTACGGCTCACCTGATGGTAAGCGACTACCGCAACCTATAGACACCTGCAACACCAGAAGCATCGCAAGCGCGTTGCCGACCCAAACCCCAATCCCCCAGGAGCTCTGGTCACCTTACTCACCAACAGGAACACAATACTGCTTGAAAACAGTATTATTTTGCTGTGATCTTCTGTAAGGTCGAGGTACTACCCCAGTCGGGCTGCTCCATATTTTAAGCAGGAAATTCCTGCTGTGCCCTACCTCAGTTAAAATTCATTTCCAACAATTCACTCTACTATTGCCATTGTTGAAATGATTATAGTGAGAAAATAGTAGTTTGAAATGACAGCTGCTAAAGATAGTATTGTGGACAATTTATTTTTCAGTACATCTTGACATTTTAATACTGAAATGTTTCCTTTTTTAGGTGTTGCAGTGCGAAAATTACAGGGTCTAATTGTTAGATTAAAAAAATCATATCCCTCTTACGTTAAATCATCTATTTGTAAATTAATTAATTTTTTTTAACAAAATATTACATGGTTCGCGGTTTTTTTTTATAGTCGTACCACTACCACTAATCTACCACAATGATTAAATCACCTTACTACCAATTTTATTCAAAACAATTAAATTACAGGTTATCATTTTTGAAATGAAAGCTCTTTGGAATCGTTGTGATTCGAAACTCAATGAAACCGAAATACGCCAGACGACGAACGAGAAAGAAACACATAAATGTATAAGAGAGAATGAGATAGAATATATTGCAACTCAAAACGGATAAGCGACGCGCTTTGTATGGCGCTTACGACTTTTTCACAAGGCCATGAACATCGTCGACAATACAAATCGCAATGAACTACCCTCCTACGACGTTTCAAACTTTTAACTTCTTCCATGTGTGAATTGCATGCCCGTACTTTTTTTTAAATTTGTGCCCTTGTTATATATTATTATTATGCAAACACACAAAAACACAGAAGACAAATTATTCGCTCACACCTCCTCAAGAGTAAGTGAGTCAGTATAAATACAACGTAGGCAATGACAAAGAATCTAAAGTTTTTAATGGAGTTAGAAGTTAATTCAAAAAAGGAACGAGACGAATAAATTTTCACTATCATTGCACTGTTATTTAAATTTCAAAGAGCGAATGCCGGAAGGAAACTCGTTAGTTACACGAAACCTAAGTTCCTGTTGAACGTGTAATTTTGAAATTAATGTACCATTACAGGAAATACTTCACAGATAGTTCTTTATTATAACCCCACTGACCACTTTTACAACTACAAATTACACCTACATTATTAATAAAGGAAATAAATATCAAAGAATACTCGTAGTAATAACGCAAGTTTGCATAAATTTTACTTTTTTTAAGAAATCTGAACGTACAATCTCTATATGGATAAAGAGATTACAATTTTAATCGACATTAATTTATCAATCTGCTTCGATTATTCATATATGGTTTGTAATGGATAAGCCCGAAAACAACTGAATTTATGAAATTGTTACATTATGAGATTCATCATCATCATCATCATCATCACAGCAGCCTTTCGCAGTCCACTAGTCCAGGACATAGGCCTCCACAAGTTCACGAAAAAAATGGCGTGAACTCATGTGTTTTGCCCATAGTCACCGCGCTGAGCAGGCGGGTTGTTAACCGCAGTGCTAGCTTTGTCGCACCGAAGACGCTGCTGTCCGTTTTCGACCTGTGTATTTCGAAGCCAGCAGTTGGATGGTTATCCCGCCATCGGTCGGTATTATGAGATTGCTACCTTATTAATGACATAGGCTATATTTTAATAGGACGAGACGAATAGCCAAAATCGTGTATGGACACAAACCGGACCGTGGTCATGAACCTAGGTAATGATAATTAGCTATGAAAATGAATGTCTAAGTATTTATTTATAAATACACACTTTACTTGTATGAAATAAAGATTTTATTTCTGACATAAAGTCGTTTCCTTCCTGTGCTTTACGACTCAGTACTTATCGTGTCCTCGATTTGCGCCTTTTCTTATTTCTTATTTACCTCACAGACATCCAGTGATAGGCCGTGGGGGCGTTGAAAGTGCAATTTGTTTATTATAAATTTGCTAAACGTACGCTTGTCAAGATAATATATTTAAAAAGAGGGGAAAAGATTAAACACAAATATGGAAATATAATGAATGATTTGTAGTCAATAAATGATAAGTTATGTTGACATGTACCTATGCAATACCCGTGCGTATAATTCGCACTAAATAACTACAACAATTACCGACCGTCAATCATGTTGACGTTGTTTCAAAATTAAAGCCCTATATTATATTAATTAATATAAATTTAATAATTAATCAATTCACAACAATAAAAACAAAAGCACATTTTTTATTTGAGAATGTCGGTAGAGCAAGCAATTGTCTATAAAATGATATACATATAATTTATGTGGAGTAATTGGTAGGTTTTTCTAAAAAGGAAGGCAAACGTCTTAACTTTAGTGTATTAATATAACTATCAATGATATTATGTATCTTGACGTTTAACTATCAAATAATATACATTTTACTGTACCAGTACTTCATTTAGTGGTATATAAAATGAATAGTTATAACTAGTGTGACCACCCGTATGTGGAAGTGACGTAAGCAAGGACGTAAGATGAAATCAGTTTCCATGCGTTCAGAAACCCGTACTAAACAGTGATGTCTAACACAATAGAAAGAGTAAATGTTTGTTTACTTATCCTACTATTTTATTTTTACTTGCACTATTTCTGGTGGACCAGTGTATATTATATATATTTGTATTTCATTCTGCTTTACTTATGTATTTGTATAAAATTTCCTTCATATAAAACCACCCAATATCTCATAAACTAAACAATCTACATAAGATAGCAGTAAATTTTTTTATCGTTTTTATTCTATTTTAGATAACAAGTTATGTATTTTCGACTTTCTCGAGTATTCTCATTATGTCGTCAAAATGTTATCATTTCATTAATCGACTTCAATTGTAGGAGAATCACAATTCGACTGTATTTGTTTATGTGTGTAACATAACTTTTACTGGGTGTACTGATTTTGACGATTTTTTTTTAAATCAAAAGCTGAGTGCTTGTAATAGGACCCCCTATTTAAATTTTTATCGAGATATGACAAGTATTGCTGTGTGGTTACGGCAATGAAGAATATAGCCACCCCCTCTCTTCCCGTGGGTGTCGTAAGGGATAACACAGTTCCACTACCACCTTGAAACTTAAAAAGCCGATCGATGGCGGGATAACCACATAACTACTGGCAATGAAATACACAGGCCGTAGACGGGCAGCAGCGTCTTCGGTGCGACAAAGCCAGCCCTGCGGTCACCAACCCGCCTGCCCAGCGTGGTGACTATGGACAACACACATGGGTTCACGACATTTTTGGCGTGAACTTGTGGAGGCCTATGTCTAGCAGTGGACTGTGATAGGCTGAAATGATGACGAGTATCTTTTAAGTTATTTCTAATAATGCGTTTTTAATTGACTGTTTTAGCGATAGCTACTACTGGGTCGTATTACTTGTCGATGTGTTTGAAGTTAATTATTTTTCATTTTCGAGTTTCTCATACAACTATAGACTCATAAACTGTAATAAGACTGGATGAATTTTGTTATAAAACAGAAAATTTGTATTTATTTAAATTTTTAGTAACACGTAACGAGTAAAGTTATTCAACATGAAAACGTGAATACTTAATGATAAACCACCGTAAAAGATACAGTATAAAATGTACCCTCCTATATTATTATGAATAATTAATATTCTTATGAATATTGACACTTCATCGTAAACTTCCGTCTGACGGAAGATCAGCGTTAACGGTCTTAACGGAGTTAGCAAATCCTGAGTGGAGTAACATGATTTGTGACTACATTTCTCGAAATTTATAGCCATGTGACTTTTTTAAATTTTATTTCAATAGTGTCAGTGAAGGCCAGAATTAAAGTAAACATTTTTTTAAATCTGTTGTTTTGGAATTAACGTTTTTAAAGTCTAGAGAAAAAAGTAGATGTTGTAATTTATTTTATGTGACTTCTAGCCGACCCCTGCCTACTTCGTTGGGCGTTAATTTTATTTTTGTGATGCAAATATATAGTAAAGTTCTCATCTCGCTCGCACATCTCCAAGTTGATTTACATATACTATTACTTTTCACTGATTTTTTTGTTAAACAACAATAAAATATAGCCTATATCACTCCTGAATAGTGTAGGTTTCTGCTAGTAAAAGAATTTTCGTGATCGGATCATTATTTGCAAAGATTACCCCCACAAACAAACAAAGTTAGAAACTTTAACTCTATATAATCTAATATATAAAATTCTCGTGTCGCGGTGTTTGTAGTTAAACTCCTCTGAAACGGCTTGATCGATTCTCATGAAATTTTGTATGCATATTGGGCAGGTCTCAACTGAGGTAGGGCACAGCAGAAAAATAGCTAATTTTTTTTTAATTTTTAGATAAATTATTTATTTTTTATTTTATTATGATTTGGCGTTAAAAAATACATACAACCCTAAATTTTCATCCTTCTACCACCAACCACTATTTTTAAATAGCGTTTAGCAGCAAGACAACGTTTGCCGAGTCAGCGAGTATTAGTATAGATTATTACAGACATAAGATTCAGTTATAAATAAAATTCATGTATAATAAATTAAGCGGGACATGGTCGACAAAATTAACAGCAACAACCTAGGTATCAAGTGTGGATATTTTACGACGGGTCGCGGGATCGGAGGCGTCGCGAAGATTAACGAAGCGACGCCTTCTCCCGGCGGTTCATTATTTTATGGCTCGTGAAAGAACGATGTCCAATTTGTATTTATTTATACAGCACACGTACTGAGAAACGTTTCGATGAATAATTTTAACTTACTGATTTTTTTTTATATAAATACTTTTCGTAATGTTTTCCGAATTTGATTTCTAGAAATCTATATATAAAAATAAATGTCTGTCTGTATGTCACCTACACCACCGCTTGTACACCTATGCTGAAGGTAGACTATTTCCTTTGCCCTAAGGTTGCCTGGAAGAGATCGTTTTTTAGCGATAAAGCCTAGTAATCCTTAAAGCCTTTGTACCTAATGAATATATTGTTAATATTTTTCTTTCTTTGCTATGTATATATACTCATAACCTTACATGTTCCGTCTCCGAGCACAGCGTAATCCCTAAGAATAGACACCAAGGCCAAAAGATGAACAAATATAAATATTTGATTCGACAATTGTCGACTTGAAATATCATATTACGTTACAAAAATAACGCGACATTATATATTTCCTATAAAGTATGGTTGGAATATATTTTACGCGCGCTTTACTTGGGGAATAAACTGGTGAGTGCGTGACGAGAACGTTACGAAAAGGGTGATCGAGCGAGTCGAAAGAAAGTTGAGAGGGAAAGAAGCTTTACTTCAGTCATGTGGTCTGAAGCAGACTCGTTTTCTGTTTACAAAAAATGAAATAACATCTTCATTTATAAAATATTTTTAAGCCGACTAATAAAAAAGAATTTTAAATAAATATGCATTCTACTCCCAGCTAATGGGAGCGGAGCAGCAATCTTTTGCTTTGAAATTACTAATAACGCATTCAGCTAAGCAGATTAAGCGCTGCAGTACGATTTCCATATAAAACCAGTCTTATGCTACGGCAACGCTTATCCCTCTTTTATGTCGCTTATAATAAATTGATATTGAGCAATTAATTTTGCTGTTCTAAGAAATGAAAATAAAGTATTGTTAAGCTTATATCGTGAAACAACTCCGTGGAATCACAATTAATCTAATTATAATAATGTGGAAACTCTTACTGTTTCATTAGAGCATAGGCTTCTTTTTCCGTGTAGATGAAGGATACCTATATTTAAAAAAAAAACTTAAATAGGCTTCAAAAGCACACTTGAATCGTCATTTTTTTCTCTTTTTTTCTCTTTGTATGTATCATAAGTAACCGGTGTTATATTTGTCTATATTTATCCTCAAAATGAATTAATTCAAATCGAGCATCAAAAATAATGAAATTTTTTTTTTGTTCAAATATATCTTGGTTCTCTTTAAATATTCAAATAATTCAAAATAATTTTTCGAATCGCTAAATATCGAACTCGTAATTTAATCACGTTAGAAATTCCACAACTGTATTCGAACTATTTTAATAACTCGATGTTACCGAGACTTCCTCATATGTATAACACATCATTTTAAAACACCTACATCTCAACAAAATCTAAAAATATGATTTTTTTCTTTTTTTTTATAGTTTAGGACCAAGCTGACACATCAAAGTCTGTAATCGCGTATTATCAAGTGAAACGTAAGCTTCTACACCAGCTTTGTGATGTAAAATAAAAATGACGCCACGATACTAACTAAAAAAACTACATAATTTTTTTAAAAAAATATATCAAGTGGTAACATTATACAGGCTATGCAACATCTAGAAATGTATTTGTAGGGTACCAATAGGGTAGGGCAAAAAAGACAAAAGCAAATCTTTTCTTTCATTCGCGACTATTAGCGGCAATATGGCGACACTCGTTTTGCTATACTTTGTATACCAAACTTGAATTTTTGTATAAATTGGCAAAATTGTACGTTAAAATGAAAAAAATTTAGCGTCGGATTTTAGTACATTTTTTTTCCAATTATGCTGACATTTTAGTTTCAATATGTAACACATTTATCATGTCTTAAAAACATTTTCCTATTGCCAGCCGAAACTATAATAAACTTTATTAATACAGGAAATGTAATCACATTTAAGGGTTGTAAGGAAAGTTTTAAAGCTTAAAATACTATCAGAGTCGCCATAACAAAGTATAAACTATAAGTATATATATGTATTTGTATGCGTATGATGTGTAAGACCTCTTTTACATATGTTATTTATGTATGCGTATTACTAGGTGTTAGTTAACTGTGTCCCAACATCGAAATACTATTGTAAGTATTTTTTGTTGATTGGAATGTAGTTATTGTGACTGTTGTTTTCTTTATTAACTCAACTATATATATAATACAAATTTGTTAACTTTAGTGAAAGGTTGTATGCTATATGATAAAAATTGAATTTATAATCTGTTGGTTTCGTAAATAAATAAATATTTTAAATGTATTATATGACGACCTTTTAAGATATATTAATTTGGAGAGTAAATGATGTATGTATGTATGTACGTATATTTCATGTAATATTTCGCTTAAATTTATATAGTTAGCAAAGCCAGAGTAACAGAATATCATACCATGTTAACTGTTCTAATAAAATAGACTATATATACTATTGTATATATTTATGTTTTTGTGTATATATTTATATATTTTTATATGTGTATGTATATATGTATGTATGTATATGTGTGTATATGTATATTATATATTATACACTAAAATATTTACTTATTTATATGTTTTTTTTTCTTTAATAATTATGTAAGTCTATCATATCGTAGTTTTTATCTATTTATTATTGATTTTTCCTCCTTAATTTGGGCACACTTCTCACCGCTGCTACTGTATCGTGTCCAGTACCCAAAGGTTATCTGGAAGAAATCGCTATTCAGCGATAAGATCGCCTTTGTACGTCTTGTATTGTATCTTTCTTTATATGTGTCTGTATTTTGGTGTACAGTAAGAATAAATAAATAAATAGACTTTTTATTAAGTATATGCAAACAGATTATTTTATTGAATCTGAAATGTAGGAAAGTTCCTGATATATGCGAGATACCCTTTCTTCGCTATTCGTTAATCATAAGAAGAAATATCACATTAATAGATCAAAAAACGAGTGTACTTTAGAGCACACGACTGAAGTAAAACTTCTTTAGCAATAGGTCTTAGATATACGAAACGTAACTGGCTATGGGAGAAAGAGAGGAAGAAAATGTGTGCTAGCACCTCTCTCTCTCTTGCTCTGTTCGCCTCGCTTGATCAACTTTTTCGTAACGCTATCACGCGTCACGCATTCACCAGCCTACTCCCCAAGTCACTCACTCACTTCAGCCTATCGCAGTCCATTGCTGGATATACGTCTCCACAAGCTTACGCCAAAAATGGTGCGAACTCATGTGTTTTGACCATATTAACCACGCTGGGCAGGCGGGTTTGTGACCGCAGGGCTGGCTTTGTCGTACCGAAGACGTTGCTGCCCGTCTTCGGCCTGTGTTTTTCAAAGCCAACAGTTGGATGGTTATCCCACCATCGGTCGGCTTTTTAAGTTCCAAGTTGGGCTTGGAACTGTGTTATCCCTTAGTCGCCTTTTACGACATTCATGGGAAGAGAGGGGGTTGCTATATATTGTTTACTACCGTAGCCACTTCCCAAGTCAAGGGTGCGTTAAAAAGTAATACTTCAAAAAAAAATCATTGCATAATATAAGGATACGTAACGCCATCTATTGGTACATAAAATAAGCTTTCAGTGCAATTAATATCAAATACTAATTAGCACAATTGATATTAATACTAAGCGTTTTGTTATTGCTAATTTAATTAAAACGGTACTTAATAACAATGGCCGTCTTGAGCGAAACTGTTAATAACGTAAGAGCTTCACAATTGGTATGCAACATGCTATTCTCGTTAAGGGCGTACCCTATCTGAATGACCTCGCGCGTTTCAACTCGCTTGACCGCCCCCTTCCCGCTCTTCACCTGACAACTTTTACGTATTTAAGCGCGTGAGGAAAAATACGACATCTAGCGGATTTGTTGCGTATTATTACAACACGCAGTCATCAATCGATTTTATAGGCCGAGAGTTGATAACGCAAACAGATTAAAATACCTAAATATATTTTATTTATTCACTTTGAAATATATGTGAATACTAACTTTGCAAATTATTTAAATACGCTACAGAGTTAATTTGCAATTAGAGATGGACTAAAAAGAAATACCTGGATATCTATTTGTTGGTAAGTAATTTAATTAGTATAGATGTGCTGATTATAGCTTTGGCCGACTAGCCGAATAGTCGATTGTAAAGAGACCACTAGTCAGCGGGCCGAATAAATTAAAAAAAATCCTACTGTTTTTAACCGACTTCAAAAAAGGAGGAGGACCGTATATATTTGTTTATGTATGTTCGGGGATAACTTCGTCGTTTATCGACCGATTTTGATAATTCTTTTTTTTTGTTGGAAAGGAGATATCTTAGGTGTGGTACCATGATAAGTAAACTAGGATCTGATGATGGGATCCCAGAGAAATCGAGGAAAACTCGAAAATCCGCATAACTTTTTAGTGTACCGATTTTGACAATTTTTGATTTAATCGAAAGCCGATGTTTATCATGTGGTCACATTTAAATTTCATCGAGATCTGATTACAACTTTTGGAGTAATCTTTGATAATGCGTATTTACTTGACTAATTTTTTGTCTACCTGCGTTTTATTACTTGTCGATATAACTGAAGTCGGTTTTTTTTTCGTTTGCCTGCAAACACAATTATTATATTGAGTACACATGATTAAACATACACTCATTGATTTAAAATTGTGATTTTTATTTTTAAATATGAATCGGTTACATTTTTGCTTTTATTTGAGTATATTTCTTAAATAATGTGTTCGGATCAATCAGTTCTGGAAGTATGCAGTCAATATAGAATTTTGTCAACTTTTGTTTTATTTCCTTCTGCCAAAAATTATCGTCTTTATTAATAATTTCGATTCTAAGGGATTCATTTTCACTGCCCCATACCGCATATATACATTTTTTGCTTTGTGTTACATGTAATTGACCTTGAATTTGGTAATACCAATTTTTGTTAATGTGGTATTGACCATTCTTATTTATTTTCCAGACGGTTATTTTTTTTCTTCCTAATAGCTTCGTCTATGCCGATTCTATGCGCTGTAATGGGACATTTCACCTCAATGAGATGACGATGTTTGCCAATAACCTTGTGATTGTGGTCGTATGTATTTTCAGTGAAACTAGGCAAATTTATAGCTGACAACACTTCTTCAAGTTGTGACCGGCCACATCCTATTGCGATGGTACCAGCTACTGCACATGCATTCAAATTTAAATAATTGTCTTCACAGATATCATTTTCGATTGTAAGAGTTACGTTATACATTTTACACTGAAAAGTAAATAATGATATCAGACTATTTTGATTTTCTCCTGTTAGTATTATATCATTCGATGAATACGCTAGATGGCCATGTTTACAAAAGTTGAGTAATTTTTTGCGTGAATTGAGATATGGCCACAATCTTCCTTCCGACGTGTTTATCGGATATAATTTCTTCCGGTTCCGTAGTAACAGTATACTGAAATTAAAAAAATAACTGAATCGAGAACAAAAAGTTGAACACATATTTTATTTGTTTACCAGAAAGAAAATGTGAAAGGTAAAATAATACAGTGATAACTAAAATGGAAATACCTCTTTTTCTTCACTTTCTAATCCCTGACAATAGGTTGAATTAAACCCATTAGTTGACTCTGCAAACTTATTCTTATGTGCCATAGGCGTAATTAAATCTAGACCTTGTGGCACTTTTTTGAAGGTAGTCCTAGAAAAAAATATACATTTACTAAGATAATAACATATTTTACATTTTGTACACATTGAATTAAGATAACACAAAGACACATATCTACACACACATCCACGCAAACAAATACTAGTACACTTATTGCTGCATTTTTTTTTTTTTGGTACTATATAGGTATGTTTGACACACTAAAACATACATTCATAAATAATATACATATACAAATACTTTATTCGTCGATTATAAGTAGGTCTGTCATTTCATTAGATAGTATGAATAAAGACAAAAAGAATACACAATATAACATACATACATACATACATACTTAATTACATACACACATACATATAACACACAAAACTTATACTATTACGTAATCGATGCCTACGATTAAAATGTCACTTCCTGGCTAGGTAATCATTTTTCATTTAAACTAATCCTAAGTAAAAAAAGGAAATTAAAAGAAATAAATAAAAACCGACTGCATAAAAACTGAAAAGAAAGATAAACAAGTCCAGTACTCAATCTAGATTCCTATACTGAGTACTGGACTTGATTTTAAATCACTCACAGCGATTTAAGCAGTCGGGTTCACATAACGATTTACTTTTTTTATAACCGCACCAAGTCCGCAAAGCCCAGTCAGGAAGTGTCTAATAATGCGGTGTGACTCTTAGCCTATTTTACTTACTGTGTGACATCGCAAGTTCGAAGTTGACAATTTTCTGAAGTTAAATCTTTTCTATATTTCCATCGAGTTGTTGTAGTACCTGTCTTTTTCTTTGAGCTCTGTAAATAAAATAATAAGATGATTATTTATATTGTAAATTTTCCTATGCGCATAAATTGTTCAGCGTAATTGATATTATATTAATTTTATTAATACGTTTTATAGTATTGTAATAAACTTACAATACAATATAAAATTACGATAAAAAATCAGTACGTAATTAAGTACTTACACTGCGATTTTTATTTCCGTGAGCCTTTGTTGCTGATATCATTTTACTTTTGAAACTTTCGGCATATTCAATTTGCACAAGTAAACAAATAGGTAGTTATTTCGTCCTTTCGCTCGCTTATAAAACTAAATAAACAGTATTTGCACAAGCAAATAAGTAAATGCGTCCTTTCGTTCACTTGTAAAACTAAAGTGTCTACAGTGTCCTATCACACAAATGTCAAAATTGTGGGGTCAATAAAAATAAAATAATAAACAATAAATGCGCGCGCGTCGCATCAAACGACACAAGCTCCTCATACAACGGCCGAGAGGCGAATGCTCCTCGTCGCCCGCGCAGACACCCGCTTGCCCGGTTTACTTACGAAATTCAATATTACAGATTTCTCAAAAATTATCTATTTAATTGAAAAATTGGCAGACAGTATTGAAGAGTAATGCATTATTCACTACTGGTTAAAGTTTCATGTCTATGCGTTGCATAATTAGCGAGTTTATACGGATTTTAGACCGAGAAAAGCGTTCACGAAAAATTCATTTTCTCGTGATAAGGTAAGTTTTTCAATATATCAGTAGACACAATTACAGATCAATTATCAAGCTAAAATATTGTCTTTAGAACTTTATTGTTTATTCAACGTTCAAGCATACTATAAGGAATGTAAAAACAGTAAATTCGGCCGGGTAGCCCCTTAAGTGCTCCTCTGAGTACGTACAGTAAATAACGCTGGGCGTGTATAACATATAATGTGTCATCTGAAGCAAATAATATTCGCTATTGCCGTTTGATATCACGAATACTAAGATTAAAACTAATCTCCAATTCATTGGTAATCGTTAATACAACAAGTAAAAGTGCTGATCTCGAAAGTTAAAATACGATTTGACTATAATTTTTTTTGTGTTGTAATACCTAATGTATTGTCCGGTGCCTTATATGAGAGACAAAATGACAATCTTACGTTACGTTGCACGAAGTATCACTCGCACTGTATCGCATCGTATCGAGTCGCATCGTAACTCATCTCAGTCATCTTTGAGTATAATTATGCAGGTGGGACTGTAAGGCTTGAATAGTCCGTTTCACAAAGTATTCCAGTCCTCAATTTTAATGATTATTTGTTTAAGAAAAGTATAACAAATAAGGTAAACATTAAATACAGCACTGACCGGGTCAAAAATCACATTTCATATTGGGAATTCGGTTAAAAAAACACTTAAGAATACAACGTCGCGTTCGCAACAATAGCCTCGCAACAAAAGGCTTTGAAAACCATTGTAACCTTTTTACCTCTTTGTTTTTGTACATTATTTTCTAGAGAATACGCCGATTTCACAAGAATTGAAAATTTCATAGTGACAAAATGCAATATTTCGTGTTTTGTTAAGAAGAAGTGATACAATTTTTTAACGGACTTGAAAATAGTCCTGATTTTTGTTTGAGTTTTGTTTGTATTGAAGCCAGTAAAAAGTTATAAAGTGTAATACAACGTGGGTGACGAAAAAGAAGTTTGCGTGTCAGCTTCAACGCACGAATGGAGTTTACTCCTTCAGATCGACTGTCTAAACAGGCACAAAAAAGGCTTACAGTATAAGAAGAATATTAATACCGTGGTTAATAAATGATTCCAATAACGCCATCTATCGGAACCAGATGGCATTATTAGAAAACGTCTAAACGCCATCTTGAGATATGAGGTTGACAACAACGCAACGAGGTCATTCGTTCAGTAGATTTTACTATTGATTTTTTTTTTCAATCCAGGCGCCTTACATAAAAATCGATTCTTAGGGAGTTAAATCCAAAAACAGTCAGGTAAATACGCAATATTAGTATAACTCACAAATTACTGTCAGTACTGTAGCAAGTTGAAGTGCCAGTGAGCTGGCCATCTGTGCCGCAGGACCGATGGTCATTGGAGCGACAGGTCCTAGAGTGGAGACCGCGTCTTGGCAAACGCAGTGTGGGACGTCCTCCGGCCCGTTGGACCGACGATCTATGTAAGATTGCCGGTGTAGGCTGGATGAGGATTGCGGAAAACCGAGATGTTTGGTGCAAACTTGGGGAGGTCTATGTCCAGCAGTGTAAGCTGAGCTGAATATTATTAATAAAATTTCCGTTGTATGTACGTTAGTGTCGTGTCAATGACCGAGTCAATTGAGCTTTACAGCTAAGTCGGTTATTTATAATCAATTTTCCCACGACTTTTAGGATTTTTTTTCAAATTTGTTGATTATAAGTTACGTAGTATTACTACTATACTTTATAATACACATATATGGAAGGACGTCAGTTTAATAATACGTTTAATAGGCATGAAAGTCTCACAGACAATCAGTCACTTTCGAATTTATAATATTAAGTAGGGATTTACGTTTAAAATCTACTATTGCTTGATGGAGTTTAATTAATTTGTAAATTGTTTTGCTTTCGATAAATCTCGACTTACAACTGAAGCCTCACTCACAGTCTATGGAAGGAAAATTTCTTCAGTAAGATAGTCAGAGCGTAAGATCGAGTTGCAGGACGCTCTGAACTATCCAAGGATGAATTTTAATTAATTTACAAAGGTCAAATAGCAAACGGTACAAAAGGGATTCGTAATTAAAAAAATGTTTGTGAATTAAATGCAACGAAGAAGTGATACTTCTGTAAAGTAGCCTACGAGGTATTTTATTCAACGCAGTGAAACTCTTACCGGTTTGGAATATAGATTATGCAGTGAAAAACCGGCAAGAAACTCCGCAGATTCTTAAAAAAAATAGAAATTATCTTACTAACATTTTGTATTATGATCACCTTATAAACTGGATATGGAACCTTACTAATATTAACGTCATTATAAATTCGATATAGTTTCATTGTAAGTTGATATCAATCGCTATATTCTTATCGCTTATGAGGGAGATAATCATACGGATCATTGAATCGTCAAATCAGCTGCTGAAAACGATTGGACCGCGTCGAGTCAGCGCTTAATTATAACTTAGGTTTGATTCTGTATGTCGCAAGAATTACGACGCTAAACGACACGACACAACACGATGCGATTCGACACGATACGATAAGCGTTATCTATACCTTATAGTAAAAAATATGATTGAAATTTATTTCAACGAGTATTTTATTAAAACTCCATATTTTCGTAACAGTTTACAAATTATAAAAATTAATTAATAAAAAAAATATATATATAATAAATTATAACAAAAAATAAAACAATACAATAAGCAAAAGAATAGGTAATACAATAAAAACATTTAAAAAAAAGGTAAAGGCTACCTAGGTTTCTTCCTCACCATTATTTTTGACAGCAAAATTTATTGCCAAAAACGCTGTTTTTCTAGCAGAACATATAACGGTGACTGGTATTTTTTGAGTTTACTCTTTACTTAAAAGATGAGTGAAATAACTTACGCTGACGCTGTGAGTGACGTTTTACATCATACTTATACTGTTTATCATTACATAGTATAAAACACAGTCGCTTCCCGCTGTCTGTCTGCTCTTTCTATCTTATATAGTTTATTTTCAATTTTTGCTGGCTTTAAAATTAGAACTTACTATTTATGTTTCTTCTTTTTGATTTATTTGTTATTGTTTAAATAAAACGCATAAAGTTCCTTATTAAGCTTTGACTTCAGGTAAGCCTATATTAAGTCAGAAATTTTAAATTATTCGCTATTATCTAATTAAGTTTAGTAAGTTTGCTTTTATCTTAAAATGTAGGAAAGTCAAAACTGTACACTGAATATTTTTTTAAAAGAATACTTGGGGTGTGATCTACAATCGACACCGAAGCCAAAAATATAGTTTTTAGAATTTTTGTCTGTTTGTCTGTATGTATGTCCGGGATAAACTCAAAAAATACTGCATGGATTTACTTCAAATTTGGCACAAATATTATATTATTAAGAAGACGGGTCAACATATAGGCTACATATTATCACGCTATCACTTACGGGGAACGAGCAGTGAACCTTTATTTCTTCAACGCATTCTGTAACAACGTGTAATCTAACGACGCTTATTTGAATGTTGTTGTTATTATGTTAATCCTCCTGGGGGGATTGGGGATTGGGTCGGCAACGCGCTTGCGATGCTTCTGGTGTTGCAGGTGTCTATAAGCTACAGTAATCGCTTACCATCAGGTGAGCAGTACGCTTGTTTGCCGACCTAGTAACATAAAAAAAAAAAAAAAAAATCACCATGCTATAAGCTAGCTTCACACTATAAATAAAGACATTCTGTAATATATTTAGTATCAGAATTGCGCCCGTACTAAGCCGGGGCGGGTCGCTAGTGCATAATATAATTATATAGTAGAGGAACACTTATAGTTTTTCGAACCGTGCGAAGCCGGGGCGGGTAGCTAGTTTAAAATATAAGCATAAAAAAAGCATATACTGTACCGATAGAAACAGTAGGAGTTAATTTGTTGTTTTATTGATTTAATTATTATTGTTTGATTCGTGTAAAACATTTTAATTTTTAATATCCTGCTAATCATTAGGAGGAAGCTGCAGACGCATTAACATACTCGCTTTTTTATATCATTTTTAACTTAAATTTAGTTAAATTAATGAAGTAATAGTAAAACTCTCGTAACAATATTTAGTAATAATCCAATCAATAATTAATCTTTTCTTATTAAATATATCCCGTTTAATTTTAATTTCAATAACTTAGCTGCGCAAAATGAATGAACGTTTGAAACGGAATGAAACTCAATAAACAACAAGTTTTAATTGATTCTTCAGTGAATAAATTTGTGACTAAATTTTATATCTATCTATTCTAATAATTTGCCCACACACACAAACAAACCACGCACACGCCTGCAAATATTACATAAAGATTTTACCACACACTACCTCGTGAATAAAAGCCGTAGCAAAATGCAATCTTGTTGCGTCGCACCGTAAATATACCTTGGGTACACGAACTTCGTATGAAGTGTTCGAACCACATTTCATTCACTACTTATAATTAAAGTGTTATATGTTAACATACAACGCCGAGACGTAGACACTGACGAAATGACTTGTGCACAAGTTTCAAGTTGCTCAACGGCAATGGAACGGGCTATGCTTGGGGTCTTTCTGAAAGATAGGATCAGAAATTAGACTATCCGACAGAGAAAGAAAGTAATCAAAATAGGCCATATAATTCGCAAGTTGAAGTGGCGGTGGGCTGGTCATCTGTCTCGCAGTAATGATGGCCGTTGGGACAGAGGTGTCCTGGAGTGGAGACCGCGTGTTAGCGAACGTAGTGTGAGATGTCCTTCGGCCTGCTGGACCGACGATTTACGTAAGATTGCCGGTGTACACTGGATGAGGATTGCGTAAAACCGCTATGTCTGGCGCGAACTTGAGGAGACCTATGTCCAGCAGTAGTCCAGTCCACGGTATAATTTATTATTAAAAATTTAAATTATTTCTGTATTTTATTTTATTAATTATAAGATAAATGTATTCTTTTTTTTTCGATTAATATTACGGTTAATCAAACAAATAACATATTCTGTGACCATTACTCAATAATTTATTTAGTAATAAGTATTTGTGTTTTTATTGTAGTATCATGAAATATTGATGATATGAATATGTTTAGCGTTTTATTACTTCGTTCTATTGTGTATTCTTGCTGAATTGATGCCTGTCACTAATGACTGTGTACCTACTATAATATTTATATCTTGATAGAATTTCGAAAGGGTCAATAATTCGACTAGCCCATTGGCGCAGCTTGTAGTGACCCTGCTTTCTGCTCCGAGGGTTATGGGTTCGATTCCCACTCCGAGTCTGGGTGTAATATAAATATTTATTTATATATTTAAATATATATTATATATAAGTATGTTTATCAAAAAAAAGTAGCTATACCAGTCGGCTGTTACCTATAACACAAGCATTAAGTTGCTTACTTTAGGAACAGACGAGCGTGTGTATTGTGTAGATATTTATTATTATATTATTATTAAATAATAAAAAAATGGTATCAATTTAATAATGATTTCCAATTCTCAATAAGGTTATAGCAGCCTAGAGTAAAATAAGCAAAGTTTCGCTCTAAGTTTGAGATGGGCACAGCAAGAAATAGCTTATATTCTGCAGAAAGACGCCTGTGGAAGTACCGTAGTAGTAGTAGTAGTAGTAGTGGTAGTGGTAGTGGTAGTGGTAGTGGTAGTGGTAGTGGTAGTGGTAGTGGTAGTGGTAGTGGTAGTGGTAGTGGTAGTGGTAGTGGTAGTGGTAGTGGTAGTGGTAGTGGTAGTGGTAGTGGTAGTGGTAGTGGTAGTGGTAGTGGTAGTGGTAGTGGTAGTGGTAGTGGTAGTGGTAGTGGTAGTGGTAGTGGTAGTGGTAGTGGTAGTGGTAGTGGTAGTGGTAGTGGTAGTGGTAGTGGTAGTAGTAGTAGTAGTAGTAGTAGTAGTAGTAGTAGTAGTAGTAGTAGTAGTAGTAGTAGTAGTAGTAGTGGCTTTAACCTAAATATTATGACTCAGTACAAGGCCATAGTTATATTAAACAGAAATCAATTAAATCTTTATACAATACTAACAACCCGCCCCGGCTTTGCAGTAACTATCAGTGTTCCTCTACCATATTTATTTATTTATTTATTAATACTTTATTGCACAATATATTAAAGAATTATACAAAAAGCGGGCTTAATGCTAGAAGCATTCTTTACCAGCCAACCTTAGGACCAAGAGCAGATGTTTGTAGGTGTGAAAAATCGATTACCAGTAAAATTCAAATAAAGAACAAAAAAGGGAGGAAATATAGAGTAACGTTAGTGGCTTAGTATATACATGAGCAAATAAATTCATATATACATATTATGTATTTTTTATATCATAAAATCCTTATCCAAAGATCTAAGCATACAGACAGCGGGAAGCGACTTTGTTTTATACTGTGTAATGAAAAGACATTACAAATAACAAATCTTAAGATTTTTAATGAGATAAATGATAATGGCAGTTAAGAAGCCTAATTGACCACTTAAAGGTAAGTGATCACTTGTGCCTTGTGAGAAGCATCAGCCATTATCGCAATAGATAATGCGCAACTTGAGTCGCTATGTCCCTCGTGGTTCGTACTTAAACCGGCTTAGTTTGTATCTATCTTTTTATTTTACCTTTTGAATTTCTTGCATATTGCACACGGTCACCAACCCGCCAGTCCAGCGTGGTGACTATGGGCAAAACACATGAGTTAACGTTATTTTTGGCGTAAACTTGTGGAGGCCTATGTCCAGCAGTGGACTGTATAGGCTGTAATGATGATGTAATGATGATATTGCACACTGTCAAACGCATTGAATAAATATATTCGTAACTTTTTTTTGAAAGGTTTGCAATTGAATTCCAATTTTATCGAGTTTTCATTCAACAGGAACTTTTTTTGACAGTTTTCTTATTATAAAAAAAATTATAAGAAAACGTTTGAAAAATACTGGCAACTATCATTCGAGCTATTGGCGACTGCAGCGGTTAGCAACACACTTAGTGATTAAGTTTTATTTACGCAGATTTTACTAAACACAATTGACTTGTAAGCCTTCTATTAACAGATGAAGGTCTTTTCTTCATACAAGATAATTCACGGCGGATTAACAACTAATTTTCCTATCACGAGCTAATCAAGTATATGCGCAATTAATAATTGAGGCCAACGACCTAACGTCTTGATCCCTTGACTACATCAAAATAGTAAGTATATATTGATAAAAGATATTTATGCAACGCATTCAGCCTGTAATATACCTCTTTCTCCATGTAGGAGAAGGATTGGGGCGTAATCGATCACGCTGTTCTACTGCAGGTTGGTGGATATGATCCCTACTATTAGTATCGATCGTTATCAGGTATTTATGATAACAACCGGGACCGATGGCTTAACGTGCTCTCCAAGGCACGGTGGGGAGTCCCATAAGACAGACATCCAAACCGGAAAGTAATATTTGTACAAAACAAATAACGTTCCCGAGCGGGAATCGAACCCGAAAACCGTCTGTGTTTTAGGTGACTGAGAACCATTACACCAGAGCAGTTGTTCGAGGGCATACATATATCTTTAATAAGCTTTACCAGGGTCACGTCGAAGCTCGCGAGGTCAGCTAGTACAACTGTAAAAAAGGTGTATGTTATATCTATTTCAACATGAAATTCCACAATCACCCAAAAATATTTTTTTAAATAAAATTCTTTACGTTTTAAATAATTGATTATTGTGGAGGGTATATAGGTGAGTATTACAGTAATTTTAGTAAGATAACCGAGTTAATGTTAACGAAATTAAAGGTTGACTTTGATGGATGCTTGTTTAAACAGACTCCGTCAAACGAATCCTCGAATTCATCAATCAGGTTAGCAAATATAATTTCTTTTCTGATTTAAAAGTATTGACGCGACAACAAGAGGGAAAAGCTGTAATTGATGACGCTAAATGTATAAATAACAAATTATTCCTTGACAATGTTGGTCTTGGTAACAGTTGATAAACTTTGGGTGTTGTCTGAAATAGTTTGGTCGAGTTTTGCGTAACTTCAAAAGTAAACAGAAGTTACCTTGAACTAAATGTGTTAGATGACAGAATAAATTCATTGACTTTATGTATTAGGAGCTGACATCAGTCATTTATATTCTAATGTATATATTTTCCAAATACATATAATAAACCAGAAATTTTCAGCGTCCGTTTGTTGTAGCAATGTTCAAGATTCAGACTGGCATACACATACTTTGGTCTACTTTCAATTTACTATATTTATTTATTGGTTACCTTTGGCAATATTCGCAGTTTCGCATCATAATAACGCTTTTAAAGCGGCAGGAAGTTACTGATAATCTTAACAAGAAAAATATAAGACGTAAAAATTATAAGACGGGATTGTATCATGAAAGGGCATCACACATAAGCCGGGATTTATAAAATGCGTACAAAATACACATTTATATTCTTATCTCATTATAACCGATTAATGAATGAAACATTCTCAGTTGCTAACGTCATTAAGAGAACAAATATTAACATCCCATTTAAACAAAGCGGTCACACGTGAAATATTCAGATCTCGGTCAATTTATTTCAACGGTACCTTTGATCCTCGTTTATATTTTATATAAACATTCTATTTTACGTAATGTATTATGTGGTTTTGTGTATTCGTATAATCAAAGGCTGGTGGTGTCCTTTTAAACTACTAAATTCCGCTTAGTCCTTAAATTAATACTGACTAAATTATTGCCAACTTAGTGGTAAGTTGCCGTGTAGTGTCGGCTGAGTAGAATAGCACCACCCCCTTTCTTCCCGTAGGGGTCGTAAAAGACGACTGAGGGATAAACCTGGCTCAAAATCATCAGAGTTCTGGAGAAGGTAAACTTCATTTGAAACCCGGAATGGGGTCTCCGTCAAGCATTTGTGGCATAGCTGTAAAATGCAAAAGACTCTTGCAGCCGAACTGGCTCCACATGTATCGACTCGTCGTTCCTGTGAGCCTGGTCAGTGAGGTCGAGAGGGTGGCGCAGAGCTTAGGCAACTCTGCGTTTTCCTGAAGAGTGTCCTAGGCGACACAGTGTCTGTCTGACACTGTCTAAATTGTCTACAATAGACGGACTAAGGCCAATGATGATGATGATGAGTGGTAAGAGAATTTAATTTCAAAAATTCAAATATTGTATTTACTTAAATACACAAAAATATAATGGGGGTTTTAAGTGAGTTCCCAAAGTAAAAACGTTTATCTAAAAAATATGTAAGTAAATAGGAAAAATAGAGTGTGGTAAATACTGAAGTTTTATAATTTTGCTATATTTCTAGTTTCATCTTAACTAATATGTAACAGATTTTTAATAAATTTAACTGATAGTTCGCACGCCAAACGATTTTACAAGTTAAATATATTAAAATAAACCAAAACGAATATCAAGTTAATTTCTACCCTTAATAATAATAATAAATATCACATGACATCTACTCGCGGTCGGCTGCTCCTAATGCTTGTATTATGGGTGATAGCCGAATATTATAGTATTTTATTTTTATATAAATATGCATACAAAATAATATATATAAATACAAATAGAACACCCGGACTCAGGCACGAATCGAACTCGCAACCTATGGAATCGAAAGCAGAGCCACTACAAACTGCGTCAACGGGTTACTTTTAGATATTGTAAATACTTATTTATAAATAATTTTCGAACGTGATTAAAGAAGGTTTCGTAATGAAACAGCGTTTGAAATAAAACTGTATATTTGAAGAAGGAAGTAGGTAGATCAAAGTTTTGACTAACTTTGACTTATTTACTGATACTAAAATCAAACACTGAAGTTTGGTTATTGACTGGTATTACCTATTAAATGATTTCACACACAAAAACACACATATGTATACACACTCTCAAATACACATGCACAAATATACACACACTTTTGCATTTTGAAAGGGTTAATGACCTTGTAAAACGCGATATGCAATAAACGTAATTAGATACAGCAAGATACGGCAAAGACGAATATGACTGTGAATGAAGCGCTTATAATACATTCTTTTTATTTGAGAATAGGGAACTATTGAAGATCGAGATATCCATGATTAGAGGGATTACGTTTGGTCACGTTTTGGAACTAAGCCTCCGCGTATTCGTGACTGACAAATGATAGTCACTGATGTGGGGCATGCTTATTATATACGGATAATATTTTTTCACTCGATAATGCGACAAATACTTATAATAATGCCAAAATTTGCACTTATTTGCAAATTTCGACCATAAAAGTGTAATTTGTCAAATCTTTGTTTTATAAGACGAAGTTTCTATTGTAATTTATTCCAATTTCTATAACAATTATTTGTACACTTCCTAACCGCTTTTTATGGCCTGTCCTATACCCAAAGGTTGTCTGGAAGAAATTGCTCTTTTAGTGATAATACCGCCTTTGTACATCTTCCTCTAATTGTACTACTTTTGTTTGTATCTTTTAATGGTGTGCAATAAAGAATATTATTATTATTATATTAAAAAAAAACCCTTAAATAGCTACCTTACTGTAGGTAAGTATATATGTAAGTGTCTTTATACACTTCCTTACCGTTTTCACCATGCCGTGTCCTATCTGGCAAAAGGTTGTCTGGATGCTCTTCTAGCGATAAGTCCGCCTTTGTACACTGTTCGTAATTTGTAATATGTTATTGTGTTGATTGTTGTTGTGTACAATAAAGAGAATATCATGTATAGAGGCTTACGATAGATGAACTTTTGATGATCTATATATTTAATTATTTTATAACATTTTAATAACGTCTGTTTAATACTGTATATACAAGTGAGACTTGAAGTGTAACTTGTAGACAATATAAGGTAAAATTTATTACACAAGCTAAGTACCTGCCAAAAATTCCTCCATTAAAACACGTCGAGTGTAAGAAGCGACGATAAGATGATCTCTCAGATGAATAATCTTGGCAAGCGGAAACTTGGCGTACAATATTTCAAGATGAAACAGTCGCGACTTTCAGGGTTCAGTAAAAATCGTCGACAGTGTAAAAATAGGTTTTCTTTTTCATTTTTCTGTGATTACAATTGTACTGTTTACTGAAGACATGGTTATTTTTTTACGAAAATTATTAAAAATTGGAATATTTATTAGTGTTTTAATTTTTATTTTGCGGAGCTCGATATTTCTCAACAATAATTTTAGTAATAAACGCCGATACGCCATGATCGATTTACTTTTTAAAACTATTCTAAGGTCTATTTTACGGCTGTGCATACTCAGCGAATATTCTTGTTAGTTCTTCAGAGAATTTGTAAAATTGTCGATACCGGTTTTTTATGTTATCACCCAATAATATCGCAGGAGTAAGATCCACCCGATTTCTTAGTCTTACACAGAAGAAGCATTTGCTCAGAGGTGAAATATTTGTAACTCATACAAATTTCATCAGACATTACACCTATGTTGATGCTAGACAATTTCCTTTGCCCTAAGGCTGCCTGGAACAGATCGCTTTTTAGCGATAAGGCCACCCTTTGTACCCAATGAATATATTATTTTAAAAATATTTCTTTCTTTGCTATATATTATTTCTGTTTTTAACCGACTTCAATTTTTTTTTAATGTTTGTTCGGAGATAACTTCGTCGTTTATGTACCGATTTTTATAATTCTTTTTTTGTTGGAAAGGAGATATCTTAAGTGTAGTACCATGATAAGGAAACCAGGATCTGATGATGGGATCTTAGAGAAATCGAGGGGAACCCTCGAAAATCCGCATAAAATTTTGCTGGGTGTACCGATTTTGATGATTTTTAATTTAATCGAAAGCCGATGATAAACATCATGTGCTCACATTTAAATTTTATTGAGATCTGATTACAACTTTTGGAGTAATCTTTGAGTACCTGGGTGACTGAGCTTAGCTCTGTATTTTAGTAAATCTTGTTTTTTAGAAATCATATTTAAATACGAATTACATATTTATAAAATATGAATAATATTTTTTTACCGACAGCAAAAAATTCAAAAATTAGAAAATAATTAAAATAATAATGATAAATTATGAATAATATTTTTCGATTTTACCAACATAATAATAAAAAATAAGAACTGGCTATTTAAATAAAAAATAACGAGTGCAAAGAAAAAATAATAATAGATCTGGAAATATGAAGATTTGAACCGTGGTGTTGTCGGTCAATCGCGACCGGCCGATTTCCCACCTGAGCTGTTACAATTTTATTGACAAATGCAAAATTTACCTTCGTATTACGATATTGTAGCCATTTTTTCATTGCCTAAAAACAGGGACAAAACAACATTTCCTAAAAATGAATCCTAACTAGATTAATTAATCTCCCCCGAAATCCCCTGTATACTGTGGCGACATCTATCGCGCGAAATATGGACGTCGACAGACTACGTAATTAAAGAAAACTGACGTATGCTACATCGCGCTATCAGAGTTTTCAAAGTGATTAAGTATATATACAAGATCCCGACAACAACCGTTGGGCCAGTAGCCCGCCAGACACAACATCCGTCTGGTCGGAGGATCCTCCCTTTTCGATGGCGGAGGTGATTCTTCACACCATGTTCCTCCGCACTTCCAAAATACTAAATTTCATGAAAACCGTTGGAGCCGTTTTTGAGATTCAGTTTATATGTATAAACGCGAAAGGTCATTCATCACGAAATCTCCGAAACTATAACACCTACAAACTTGAAATTTGGCAGGTAGGCTCCATATAGGAAGTAGACATCCGCTAAGAACGGATTTTACGAAACTCAACCCCTAAGGGGATAAAATGGGGGTTGGAAGTTTGTATGAGAGTCCCATGTTTTTGACGTAAGAGACTTGAAATTTAAAATGTATGCTCTATAGATGGTAACAAGGTGTTCAAATAATGTATATTTAGAAATCAACTCCCTTTTGGGGTTAAAACGGGGGATGTTACGTTGACTCACTAATCACGAAATCTCCGAAACTATAAAACTTACAAACTTGAAATTTAGCAGGTAGGCTCCTTATAGGGCGTAAACTACTGCTAAGAATGGATCTGACAAAACTCGACCCCTAAGGGGGTAAAACGGGGGTTGGAAGTTTGTATGAAAGTCCTATGTTTTTGAAGTAAGAGACTTGAAAATTAAAATGTATGCTCTTTAGATGGTGAGAAGGTGTCCAAATAATGTACCTTTAGAAATCAACTCCTTTTTGGGGTTCAAACGGGGGATGGTAGGTTGACTCACTCGTCACGAAATCTCCGAAACTATAACACCTACAAACTTGAAATTTGGCAGATAGGTTCCTTATAGGTTGTAGACATCCGCTAAGAACGGATTTTATGAAATTCGACCTCTAAGGGGATAAAACGGGGTTGGAAGTTTGTATAAAAGTCCTATATTTTTGAAGTAAGAGACTTGAAATTTAAAATGTATCCTCTATAGATGGTGAGAAGGTGTCCATATAATGTATCTTTAGAAATCAACTCCCTTTTGGAGTTAAAACGAGGGATGGTAGGTTGACCCACTCATCACGAAATCTCCGAAACTATAACAGCTACAAATTTGACATTTGGCAGGTAGGTTCCATATAAAGCGTAATCATATGCTAAGAACTAAATTAACGTAACTCGACCCTTAAAGGGGTAAAACGGGGGTTGGAACTTTGTATGAAAGTCCTATGTTTTTGAAGTAAGAGACTTGAAATTTAAAATATAAGCTCTATAAATGGTGAAAAGTTGTTCAAAAATTGTATCTTTAGAAATCAACTCCTTTTTAGGGTTAAGACGGGGCATCGTAGGTTGACTCACTCATCACGAAATCTCCGAAACTGTAACAGTTACAAACTTGAAATTTGGCAGGTAGGTTTCTTATAGGGTGTAAACATCTGTAAAGAATGGATTTTAGGAAACTCGACCCCTTAAGGGGTAAAACGGGGGTTGGAAGTTTGTATGAAAGTCCTATGTTTATGAAGTACGAGACTTGAAATTTAAAATTTATTTATTTTTTTTTTTTTTTTTCTTTATTGGGAAACAAACAGCACAAAGAATAAATTCGTTCATGTAACATAAAAAAAAAGTAATCAAGCCAACAAAGTTTCCACTTAAAACAACAAAGTTTCCACTTAAAAAATGTATGCTCTATAGATGGTGAAAAGGTGTCCAAATATTGTATCTTTAGAAATCAACTCCTTTTCGGGGTTAAAACGGGGGATCGTAGGTTGACTCACTCTTCACGAAATCTCCGAAACCATAACAGGTAGGCTCCTAATAAGGCGTACACTACCGCTAAGAATGGATTTTACGAAACTCGACTTCTAAGGAGGTAAAACGGGGGTTGGAATTTTGTATGAAAGTCCTATGTTTATGAAGTAAGAGACTCGAAATTTAAAATTTATGCTCTATAGATAGTGAGAAGGTGTCTAAATAATGTATCTTTAGAAATCAAATCCCTTTTTGGGCTAAAACGGGGGATGGTAGGTTGACTCACTCATCACGGAATCTCCGAAACTATAACAGGCACAAACTTAAAGTTTGGCAAGTAGTTTCCTTATAGGGTGTAAACATTTGTTAAGAATGGATTTCACGAAACTCGACCCCCAAGGGGGTAAAACAGGGCTTGGTAGTTTGTATAAATGACCTATGTTTTTGAAGTAAGAGACTTGAAATTTAAAATGTATGCTCTATAGATGGTGAGGAGGTGTCCAGGTGCATCGTAAATCGTAATCTATATATATAAAAAAGAAAGGTCGCTGACTCACTCATTACGAGAACTCAAAAACCGGCGGATGGTCCATCCATCCAGGATGGACAAAGATGAAATTTGGCAGGGAGGTAGATTATAGTTAGGAGACGTCCACTAAGGACGAATTTTGCGATATTCCACCACTAAGGGGGTTTAATTGGGGTTGATAGTTTTTATGAAACATATACAACAGCTATAAGTTCGCCTGATAGGTTATTTATACTGCAGCTTGAAAATAAAACCAAAAATGTGGTGTATAGAGAGGTTTTATAAAAATAACTATTAAATTATACTAAATTGTGCCTTTCAAAAAGTTACTTAGTCTGATAAGCATTTCAAGAGACTAAAATAAAAAAAAATTGCGTTAAACATCTTAATAGTAATGCATATCTTCATAACCACGCGAACGTAGTCCCGGGCAACAGTTATCTATAATATATATAAACGCGAAAGGTCATTCATCACGAAATCTCCGAAATTATAACACCTACAAACTTGAAATTTGGCAAGTAGGCTCCTTATAGGACGTAGACATCCGCTAAGAACGGATTTTACGAAACTCAACCCCTAAGGGGGTAAAATGGGGGTTGGAAGTTTGTATGAGAGTCCCAGGTTTTTGACGTAAGAGACTTGAAATTTAAAATGTAAGCTCTATAGATAGATGGTGAAAAGGTGTCCAAATAATGTATCTTTAGAAATCAACCCCTTTTTGGGTTAAAACGGGGGATAGTAGGTCGGCTCACTGATCACGAAATCTCCGAAACTATAACAGTTACAAACTTGAAATTTGGCAGAAAGGCTCCTTATAGGGCGTAAACATCCGCTAAGAACGAATTTTACAAAATTCGACCCTTAAGGGGGTAAAAAGGGGGTCGGAAGTTTGTATGAAAGTCCCATGTTTTTGAAGTATGAGACTTGAAATTTAAAATGTATACCCTATAAATGATAAGAAGGTGTTCAAATAATGAATCTTTAGAAATCAACTCCCTTTTGGGGTTAAAACGGGGGATGGTAGGTTTACTCACTCATCACGAAATCTCAGAAATTATTACACCTACAAACTTGAAATTTGGCAAAAAGGCTCCTTTATAGGGCGTAGACATTCGCTAAGAACGGATTTCACGAAATTCAACCCCTAAGGGGTAAAACGGGGGTTGGAAGTTTGTATGAAAGTCCTATGTTTTTGAATTAAGAGACTTGAAATTTAAAATGTACGCTCTATAGATGGTGAGAAGGTGTCCATATAATGTATCTTTAGAAATCAACTCCCTTTTGGGGTTAAAACGGGGGATGGTAGGTTGACTCACTCATCACGAAATCTCCGAAACTATAACACCTACAAACTCGAAATTTGACAGGTAGGCTTCTTAAAGGACGTAAACATCCGTTAAGAATGAATTTGACGAAACTCGACCCCTAAGGGGGTAAAACGGGGGTTGGAAGTTTGTATGAAAGTCCTATGTTTTAGAAGTAAGAGACTTGAAATTTAAAATGTATGCTCTATAGATGATGAAAAGGTGTCCAAATAATGTATCTTTAGAAATCAACTCCCTCTTGGGGTTAAAACAGGGGATGGTAGGTTGACTCACTCATCACGAAATCTCCGAAATTATAACACCTACAAACTTGAAATTTGGCAGGTAGGCTTCTTAAAGGACGTAAATATCCGCTAAGAATGAATTTGACGAAACTCGACCCCTAAGGGGGTAAAACGGGGGTTGGAGGTTTGTATGAAAGTCCTATGTTTTAGAAGTAAGAGACTTGAAATTTAAAATGTATACTCTATAGATGATGAAAAGGTGTCCAAATAATGTATCTTTAGAAATCAACTCCCTTTTGGGGTTAAAACAGGGGATGGTAGGTTGACTCACTCATCACGAAATCTCCGAAAATGTAACAATTAAAACTTGAAATTTGGCAGATAGGCTTCTTATAAGTCGTAGACATCCGCTAAGAACGGATTTTACGAAACTCGACCCCTAAGGGGGTAAAATGGGGGTTGGAAGTTTGTATGAAAGTCCTATGTTTTAGAAGTAAGAGACTTGAAATTTAAAATGTACGCTCTATAGATGGTGAGAAGGTGTCCAAATAATGTATCTTTAGAAATCAACTCCCTTTTGGGGTTAAAACGGGGGATGGTAGGTTGACTCACTCATCACGAAATCTCCGAAACTATAACACCTACAAACTTGAAATTTGGCAGGTAGGCTTCTTAAAGGACGTAAACATCCGCTAAGAATGAATTTGACGAAACTCGACCCCTAAAGGGGTACAACGGGGGTTGGAAGTTTGTATAAAAGTACTAAGTTTTTGAAGTAAGTGACTTGAAATTTAACATGTATACTCTATAGATGGTGAGAAGGTGTTCAGATAATGTATCTTTGGAAATCAACTCCCTTTTGGGGTTAAAACGGGGGATGGTAGGTTGACTCACTCATCACGAAATCTCCGAAACTATAACACCTATAAACTTGAAATTTGACAGATAGGTTCCATATAGGGCGTAAACATCCGCTGAGAACTAATTTTACGAAACTCAATCCCTAAGGGGATAAAATGGGGGTTGGAAGTTTGTATAAAAGTCCTATGTTTTTAAAGTAAAAGACTTAAAATTTAACATGTATGCTCTATAGATAGTGAGAAGGTGTTCAGATAATGTATCTTTAGAAATCAACTCCCTTTTGGGGTTAAAACGGGGTATGGTAGGTTCACTCACTCATCACGAAATCTCCGAAACTATAACAGCCACAAACTTGAAATTTGGCAGGTAGGTTCCTTATAGGGCGTAGACATCTGCTAAGAACTGATTTTACAAAAATCGACCCCTAAGGGGATAAAACGGGGATCGGAAGTTTGTATGAAAATCTTATATTTTTGAAGTAAGAGACTTGAAATTTAAAATATATGCTCTATAGATGGTGAGGAGGTGTCCAAATAATGCATCGTAATATATATGTATAAAAGAGAAAGTTCACTAACTCACTCATCAAGAGAACTCAAAAACCGCCGGATGGTCCATCCATCCAGGTTGGACAAAGACAAAATTTGGCAGGGAGGTAGATTGTAGTTAGCAGACGTCCGCTAAGAACGGATTTTACGATATTCCACCGCTAAGGGGGTTTAATTGGGGTTGATAGTTTGTATGAAACATATACAGCCTGAAAATAAAACTAAAAATGTGGTGCATAGAGAGGTTTTATAAAAATAACTATTAAAATTATACTAAATTGTACCCTTTAAAAAATTACTCAGTTTGATAAGTATTCAAGTGACTGAAATAAAAAAATAATTTGCGTTAAACATCTTAATAGGAATGCACATCTTTATAACCACGCGGATGTAGTCGCGGGCAACAGTTAGTGTATTATAAAACAAAGTCTCCAAAAGTGTATGTGATAGATTCCCTCAAAATCTACTGAACGGATTTTCATGCGGTTTAAGAGGAAGGTTTACGTAACGGCTAAGCCGATTTTGATGAGAGTTTCACTGGAAGTTTGCCGGGAAAACTTTGTGACACTCTGATTTCAACGCGGGCGAAGCCGCGGGCACAGCTAGTTGTATTATAAAACAAAGTCTCCAAAAGTGTATGTGATCGATTCCCTAAAAATCTACTGAACGGATTTTCATGTGGTTTTACCAATGGAGAGAAGGCTTCAAGTGAAAGGTTTATGGAACAACTAAGTCGATTTTGATGAGAGTCTCACTGGAAGTTTGCCGGGGAAACTTTGTGACACACTGATTTCAACGCGGGCGAAGCCGCGGGCACAGCTAGTATATATATATTTACAAGAATTCCTCGTTTAATAGTATAAGATAAGATAATGCGTAGGTAGAGAATTATTTGGTAAAGAAACCCCTGTCGATCTTAATTCAAGTTTTTTCCGCATTTTTCACTCACTTTCACAACACATTAGCTTGCGGACATTTGTAAAACTCCATTTACTATTTATTTCACTAAAAACAAATATCAATTTATCATTTTAAACATATAGTACAGATAACTAATATTTTTGAATGTGACATTTCAATGTCTTTTTTTTAAATGGCAAATAGGGACGCCGCGTTGGCGCAACGCTCACAACCATGGATTGTGCCTGTTGTTCTGGCGGTTGCGGGTTCAATCCCCGCACATGACAAACATTTGTATTGGCCATACATGTGTTTGCCGTGGTCTGGGTGTTTGTGCAGTCCTTGTGAGTCTGCCCACTGCGCCTCGGAGAGCACGTTGTTATCATGTACACCCGACAGCGATCGTTATAGTAGGGCATATATCCGCCAATCCGCATTGGAGCAGCGTGGTGGATTAAGCTCTGATCCTTCTCCTACATGGGGAAAGAGGCCTATGCCCAGTAGTGGGATATTACAAGGCTGAAGCGAATGAACAGCATGAGCGATAAAATAGGTCATATTATTTACCTTTATTTCAAATTTTCACGAATTATAATTTGTTAAATAATGTTACCGTAAGCGATTTCTTATTAATTGTTTTTTTTGCCTACAACATCTTGCAAATGTCAATCTTTTATGGTAAAGTGTTCATTGTAAAAGTTTTACTTTATATTATGAATATTTCTGAATGTCAATTTCACCCTGAACATTTTTAACACTATTCCATATAATATTAAAGTATACCACATAGCAGTGGCATATAAGTTTACTGTAGTTCACAGGAAAAAAAAATTTGATACTTTAGCATGAGACTTAGGATTACCCAATGAGAGCTTCGTGGAGAACAATGTTATTCGTCCTTTTTTTAGATGTTAGAGAAAATGTGCCGCCAGCGCAAGGTTTTTTATTCATAGTAAATACAAATAATGTGACAATCATATTAATAGGGTTGACTTTTTTTTCTAGACACAGGCGTTGTAAATTTTATTTTTGACGTCTTTTTTACCGACCATTTCACATAAACGAAATATAAATTGGTTACGTTTTATGCTCGATTAATATTTTTTTTTTCTCGTAGTTCTGTACCTCTAATAATTCATAGCAAAAATATTCAATATATTATTCGGTTTTGAAATAATTTTAGCAATATGTTAGCGTTAAATATTTGAACATAAAATGAATTTTATATTCGTCTATGGCTTATTAATATTGTCCATTCATTTGCTCTTTGTGTCACTTTACTATAGTTACAATATTACTCTATTATCTGTGGTCGGAAGTACGCCATATTTGTTTACTATTTAGGACTATTCAAAAAAAAAAATAGAATATACTTGACTATTTTTTCGTCTACCTACGTTGTATTAGTTGTCGATGTAATTGAAGTCGGTTTTTTTTCGTTTGCCAACAAACACAATTATTGGTTTATTGTACAATAAATTGTATTATTATTATTATGGGTAAGTCAATATGAAACCATATATTTTATCGTTTTATGCCTTAGAAGTTCATTGGGACAGCATGAACTGGGTAACCATATCAAAACTAATATTATTAAGCTGAAGAGTTCGTTTGTTTGAAATCATTGTTATGTTGGATAGTCCATTACCGCGGATAGCTATAGGATATAAGATAGTTTAGTAAGGTTTTTTACTGGAATTAACACAGGTGCAACCGCGAGGCACGGCTATATGAATAATATCCATAGTTGTGTCTTTTCCTTACTTATTATCTAAGTCCTATTATCAATTAATTTCCTTTCTTCGTGTTTAATATTAAGTCGTGTTCTCAATATTTTAGTTGTATTCGCTTATAATCGCGAAGGTACTTTAAAATTTATTCGCGAAGTTGGTTTAAACTTTATTTCTTTTTTTTTTATTTAAAAAAAATTGGTGTACCTTCTGATGTTGCCTATTAATAAACGGTTAGATAATATCAAAAAAAAAAATGCAAATTGGATATGATAAATACGTTCCTCAACAATCCCTCACCAGGCTTCATAAAATCTGAATGTGATGTCTGTTCATGTGTCAGTGAAACCTTCGTCCGTTCATCCGTTTCCTTTTTTCAACAATAAAATACAAAATGATCTTTTTGCAGTTTTCGTAGTACATATTATAAATGTATTTTATACAGTTGTGTATTTCAAGTATCCCATTGACCGTGCACACACAATTGACAAACAATTTTATTTTCTTAAAAAGTGTATTTATTTTTTTGCGTCCAGTTACTCTTTTCATTTGATTAAATTTTTACAAACTTATAATTTATAAAATTTAAATTGTCAGTTTTTTTAGATATTAACAGTAACAATAGTACTTACTCGTATAAAAATAAATCATGTGTCCGAAAACACACAATACACAAGCACAAACGCCCAGATCACAACAAATGTCTGTACGCCCTAATGTATGCCAGGTGCACCTTTGCGCTAACGCGTCATCGAATTATGTATTGCTTATTATAAAACAACAAATATCACAAGAAGCCCCTGTAACCGCGCCTTAACTATTTATGCCCCAGCACGTGCAAATAAGTGTCTCGTCTAACACGAGTTCGCTTCAAGATGCGAATACTAATGTTTGGATAATGTAATAACAGTAATGCTTTGTAGAACAAATTTAATTCTCCATATAACACATGTTCGAACTCAATAAACATTGTACGCTAACTCGAGTTCCCTTGTAATCGTTAATCTTGTTATGTCTATAGATGAGTAATTGAGAATGAGCGAAACCAACAGCTGAAATCGAGCGAAACCATCCTCAGGTTATTTCTTGTGACACAAGAATATACTCATTTTAAATAATAAATTTTAAAAGAAGTTCAAAGTATCCTCTTCAGATTTTTTTTTCTAAATATCCTATCAAGTAATTTAATTTAATATTTATTGTTAAATTTTATTGTGGAATTTTATTCCGATTATTTGGAACCGTAAATTATGAATTCGATTTTTCTTATTTTTATATTTTTGTTTTTATTTCTAAGTCACTGACGACAAATATTATTTATTTATTTCTCATATTTTCTATACTTTCTACATCACATCCTTCACCGTACAAGCTACTCGACTTTGGAAATCCTTGATCTTGTCAATTAGGTGTTCTCAATCCCTTCCTATTTATTTATTTATTTATTTATTTAAAGCGCCACCAACAGAATCATATGTAATACAAACATAATATATATAGTAGCCTTAGGTGCTATATAAACATATGATTCAACTTAAAGGTAGCTACAGCATGCATAGTAATTATTCAAGTCGACGCTGAGTGAAATTAAAAACTACATCATCTTAAAGTAACTAATAGTACATAAAACAAATAAAAACTAATCAAACAAAAGTAACAATAAAGAACTTTATATTAATTAAAACAAAAGAATGATGGAAAAAAGCAGTACAATAAATTATAATTAGAATCTGGCTAGCCAAGAGTTTTGAGTATTTTATCTTTGAAATTTGGCAGTTTGTCTTTAAATATATCAATTGAGTTATCCTTATCAACAAGATGTTTGTATAAATTACTTAATCTGGGTATCAAAGAGTGACGACCAAGATTGGTTCTACAGAATCGGTGGGTGAAGAGTGGAACAGGGTAGCGCGGTGTTCGGATGGGAACCTTTAAAGAGATTTGGCCCAACAACTCTGAGTTGTTCGATGTACCGTTTACGAGCTTGTGCAAAAAGACCATGTCGTGAATTTTGCGTCTATCTGACAGTGAGAGCAATTTGAAGGTTTTGATACGAGTACAATAAGGTGATCTTTTATGTTTTCCAATGGAATAGAATTGGGTAAATCGCCTCTGTATGCTTTCTATACGATCTTTATGTACCTGATAGCTAGGGTTCCATATCACCGTGCCATACTCAAGTTTGCTTCTTACTAAAGTTGCGAACAGAGTTTTAATGGTGCTGAGTTTTTTGAAAGGCTTAGCATTTCTGATCACGAACCCCAGCATTTTACGTGCCAATCTACAGATGTTTTCGATATGCACATTAAAACGTAATTTTGCATCTATAGTTATCCCCAGATCCCGGACAGATTCAACCCGCTGCAGTGGGCAGTTGTTAATAGTGTACTTTCTTTCTATTACAGAGCGTTTGCGACTAAAACTGATATATGAACACTTTGAGGGATTTAGATCCATGCCATTTAGTTTGCACCAACTAGCAATTCTATCTACGTCTTCCTGAAGGGAAAGAGCGTCGTTATCTTTCACAATCTGCTTTACTAGTTTTAGATCTTCCGCAAAGATTAAACACTTAGAATTAAGTATACAATCCGTGACGTCATTTATAAAAATGTTGAATAGAAGTGGCCCCAATATAGAACCCTGGGGGACACCTGACAATGCGTTATATAACTGGGAAGAATATCCTTTTATAGCTACATAAGATTTTCTATCGACGAGATACGATGATAGCCACGATAGGAGCGATCCACCGAGTCCAAAAGACGATAGTTTTTTTATTAACAGTTTATGATTAACTCTGTCGAAGGCCTTTGAGAGATCGGTGTAAATAGCATCTACTTCTAGTTTAGAATCCACGGTGGCTGTGATGAAATTTATGAAATTTGATAAATTTGTGACAGTTGATCTAGAACTAATAAAACCATGCTGAGCCTCAGAAAGCATATGCAGTACATGGCGTGAGAGTATTGGGTGCACGAGAGACTCAAAAACTTTCGACAGAGCTGACAATATTGAAATTGGCCTGTAGTTGGTAATGTTATCGCGACCACCCTTTTTGTAGATTGGCACTATCCTTGCTCGTTTCCATAAATCCGGGAATGATCCAGTGCACAATGATTTGTTAAATATCATGCAGACTGGCTTTGATAATGAGATAGCACATTTGTTAATAAGTAATGGGGGGAGCTCGTCTGGGCCAGCCCCCTTGCTCGTATCAAGTCTTTTTAATTTTATAATAACTTCCTTCACGGTGATATTAACATGACAGAGGGAGAGAGTTAGAGATTTGAAAGTAATCCATTAAACAACACTTCCTTAAATTGGATGACAGAGTGATAGTATTAACTTTAAGATAATATTAACCTTACTCGACTTTTTTGTAAATATTATATGCTAGCGTAATAGAGTTATTTTATTTTGAAACATTTAAGAAGTGAAGTGGACTTTGATGATCTATTAAATATACTAGTTATATAACCATTTATCAATATATAAGCAACGCCATAAATAAAACAACAAATATCACAAACAAATTGTTTTTAAAGTAAAAAAATCCATAAATATTTTTGTTTAGGTTATGTAAGTAATGAGAGAGGGCGCATCTGTGCTCGTGTTAACATTGGCTCTGTTATAAATAATTGTTTTTATGATATAATAGTTGTAAATTGAAGAGTAAAAGTGATAATTACATGAAACAAGTTGTGAATTCACTGGACTAATGTTATGTGCTTGATAAATGTGATATTCACGAAGAAATATTCGAAAAAACAACCGAAATCTAAATCAGCACGAAACGCTTCGACTGGGGAATAATTTACGAAAATAACTTATAAAGACTAACATCAACACCTGTTACGCGAAATCCAGGAGAAGGATAAGTGTGAAAAACCGTATGTTTTGAAAATCTTGTTTATAGTATAATTTCAAATATAAACGGAAGGTAAAATAAAAATTACCGCCATCTAAAGATACCGTAATAGCGCCATCTATCGGGGAGTAGCGAAGATATCTGCAACAATAATAAAAACTCCTGCGCAACAACAGCTTCCAATAGAGGGCGTTAGTGGTACATAAACAATGGAAGAAGTCGTAAAAATTTTACAAAATATACAAGATGACGTATCAAAGAATAAGCAAGAAATGAAAGAGATGGAACTAAATATTAAAGAATTTATAAATAACAAAATAGATGAAAAATTTCTCATTTTCGAAACCAAAAATAAAGAGTTGGAAACAAAAATTGAACAACAACAAAAAACTATAGATATCTTAGATAAACAACTCAGAAGAAAAAACGTTATATTTTTTGGAATTGAAGAGAAAGAGAAAGGGTATGAAAGTTTACTCTCCATAGTGTTAGATATTATCAACAACCAGATGAAAATACCTTGCCAGAAATGGGAAATCGAACACGCTAATAGGATAGGAAAAAACACAGGTAAAATCAGGCCAGTAGTTGTCACAATTACAACAACAAGCAGGAAAATAGAGATACTTAAGAAGAAAAAATCGCTGAAGGATGCAAATATTTACCTAAAAGAAGATTTTCCGCCTAACGTGTTGCAAAAACGAAAAGAATTACAAGAAGACCTTAAACGCGAGCGCGAGACAGGAAAAAGAGTAATTTTACGCTACGACAAAATTGTGACACTAAAAACACGCGAATCTGAAATCCGTACACCCACAGAAAGGAACAAAAATAAACGTCTTATGTCTATATCACCTGAAGAAACATTTAAGGAAACGGGAACAGAAAGCAGCAACGAAAGGACAAAACAAATAACTAAAAGAAACAAATCACAAACTATAACTAGCTTCTTACGCCCGTCGCAGCTGAACCTTAACGAACAGGCACCACCAACGGTTAATGCGAAAGATACTCAAAAAAACTAACTAGCGCCTCTGCAATTTTAACCTCTCTACCTTCTCCAAGCCGGCCGGTCACCGAGGAGAAGTCAGACCACCGCCTCCTAAACCACGATCAAAACCAAATCAAAAACAATAAAAATATAAACACAAGCAAAAAACAAAAATCACGAAATCTCTATATAGCCAGTATAAATGTAAGAACATTATTATTAGACAGCAGAATTGAAGAGTTAAGATACGCTGTTAAGTCAATAAAATGGGACATTATAGGTTTATGTGAAACAAGAAGAGAAAAAGAAACAATTGAAGAACACACCGATTTTATTTTGTTTCATACACCTGGGACGAAAGGAAGAAATGGAGTGGGATTCTTAATTAAAAAGTATTTAAAGAATGATATACTGAATATAAAAAGCTTTTCAGACCGTGTAGCGTTACTAGAAATACAAACATCTCACAACTCTACCTGGTCACTTGTTCAATTATACGCCCCTACAGAGCAAAGCACTAAAGAAGATATTGAATATTTTTATAAAACAGTGCAATCGGCCTTGGACTCAATCCACACTAAAAATGTAATTTTGCTTGGTGATTTCAATGCAAAAATAGGAAAAGCTAAACAAAACGAAGGAAGAAATATAGGTAAATACTCATATGGGAAAAGAAGCTCTCACGGCGAAAGACTAGTACAATTCGCAGTCGAAAATGATTACTGCTTCATGAACAGCATGTTCCCAAGCAAACCACACAAAAAATGGACATGGCGATCCCCTAATAGTCAGCATTTTAACGAGATTGATTACATACTAACAAATCAATCCAACTGTATAAGGAAATTTGATATAATAAAAAACCTGAACTTCAATACTGACCACAGGATGATTAGATGCGAACTATCATTAACTTTAAAATCAAAAAGAAGAAAAATAAAATCCGTTGACTACACTAGGCAACAACTGACTATTTCAGCGGACGACACTAGCTACTGGGGAAATAAATTCATGGAAGCTGTTAATTCACATATACAGGTACAAAACCAATACGACCAGCTAGAAATAGTGTTACAAGAATTTTTGAAACAACTGCCACGGAAAAACAAACATATAAACAAATATATAAATGATGAAACAGAAGTTCTCTTAAAACAGAGGAAAGAATTGTATACAAAAAAGAGAACAAAAGAAGTAAAATCCGAAATATCAAGAATAAGCAAAAAAATTAATAGAAATATTTTACAGCAAAAAAAAGCAATACGACAAAGTACCTTCGAAAAATTCATAGGAAAGACAGGGGCTGTACGTAAAGCTTATAAAGAGTTGAGTGATAAGTCAGAGTGGACAGGAAAGTTGAAAAATAAACAGGGAATTATTCAATCACGACGTTCTGATATCATAAATGAAGCCACATACTTCTACAAAACGCTCTACACTGCCACAGATAGTACCTTTTCCTTCCCAGCCACAAAATCGAACGAGTATCATAGAGCAGATTCCAATGCGGAGACACCAATCATTTTGATTTCAGAAATCGAACACGCAATAAAATCCCAAAAAAACGACAAGACCCCAGGAAGCGACAACATTACCAACGAAATCCTTAAAACATTATCCGATGTACTTTTGAAACCTCTTCAAGTATTATTCAATAATATACTTAGAACCGAAAATACACCAGACCAGTGGTCAAAAGCTACAATCATATTACTATTTAAAAAGGGGGATAGAAGTGATCTAAGAAACTATAGACCAATCAGTCTCATGTCTAATTTATACAAAATCTTTTCAAAAATCATATTAAGTAGGATAACAAGAACTTTAGAAGAACACCAACCGCGCGAACAAGCAGGTTTCCGTAAAAGCTATTCGACTATGGACCATATTCAAGTTGTAACACAAGTAATTGAAAAAGCGAAGGAATATGGCAAGACTTTGTACATGTGCTTTATAGACTATACAAAAGCATTTGACTCTCTACATTTTGAAGCTATATGGATATCACTTACACAGCAAGGTGTCAACCAGAAATACGTCAACTTAATTAAAAATATATATACAAAATGTCTTGCTAAAGTGCGCCTAGAACGTGAAGGTACCGAATTCCCCGTACAAAAAGGAGTAAGGCAGGGAGACCCCCTCTCACCGAAACTGTTTTCAGCAGTACTCGAATCTATTTTCAGAAATCTAGATTGGGAATCAAAGGGAATAAAAATAGATGGAGAACTGCTGAACCACTTGCGTTTCGCGGACGACATTGTGGTATTCGCAGAAAGTACTACCGAATTAGAAAGTATGTTAAATGAACTAACAATCGAAAGTCAAAAGGTGGGATTGTTAATGAACACGACGAAAACCAAAGCCTTGACCAATGGGGTCCCTCAAGATATTAGAGTAGAAAATGAAATAATTGAATATGTTAAAGAATATATATATTTAGGACAGCTAGTATCTTTTAAAAATAATACAGGAAAAGAAATAGAAAGAAGGATAACTCTAGCGTGGAAGAAATATTGGGGATTGAAAGAAATAATGAAAAACAATGATATTAATATAAGTATAAAGAAAAAACTGTACGAAATAGTGATATTACCATGCCTGACATATGGTTGCCAAACATGGTCACTGAGAAAAATGGACGAAGAAAAAATTACTATCTGTCAACGTAAAATGGAAAGAAGCATGCTTGGTCTAAAACTATTAGATAAGGTTAGCAACTTTATTATCAGGAATAAAACAAAAATGATAGACGTAAGGAAAAGAACAAGACTGCTCAAGTGGCATTGGGCAGGACACATCTGTAGGATGAATAATAACCGATGGACAAAACGCCTAACAGAATGGATACCAAGGGACAAGCCAAGGGAAAAAGGAAGACCAAGTAAAAGGTGGAGAGATATCTTTAACCAGAGATGTGGACCGCTATGGACACGGAAAGCACGGGAAAGGGATACATGGAAAGGTTTGGGGGAGGCCTACGCCGCAGAGGCGACTATTACTAATATTAATTAAGTTATATTATAAATATGTATAGGAATAAATTGTATAGCTTCAATATATAGGTTAGGTTAGGTTAATATATATTCATACATACATATGTTTGTACTAACAATAATTGTAATTTATTAGTAGTAGAAATAAAGGCTATTTTTATTTTATTTTTATTTTTATTTCATTATGTAAGTAATAAATAAATAAAACAAAAAAATAAGATTCTAAATAATATCAATTCACTATTTATAATATATTTAATAAGCTATGAGTACTATATCTAAACTCAGTCAAAAACAAGTTTAGTTGAGATGATTGCCCACAAACTAACCGGGATACAGGTCTGGTATTTGTGATAAATTACGTGCGAATTGGCAATTGAATTTAACACCAAGACCAAATAATTAAAATAAAGCAATTTGCTCGACTACTTAACATGTCTCAAACAAACGGGCGTTTGTTAAGAAGGAGATACAAAAACTGGTAAAATAGAAAAGAATTACATTCCAATAAATAAGACAAAAATTTTATCTTTATAACTAACTAGCAGTGCCCGTGACTTGGTCCACATGGAATTTAACAAAAAAGTTTTTTTTCAGTAAGCATAGTTATGAAAAAAACACATTTCTAAAATAAAAGTAGCTTAAGTTACTCCTTATTATCAGCTATCTACCGGTGAAAGTCCCGCCAAAATCGGTTAAAAATTGTAAAAAATGCTATTTTGGTATATGTACCGTGTATACACCTATATCATCGTCATCACTCCAGCCTATCGCAGTTCACTGCTGGACATAGGCCTCCACAAGTTCGCGCCAAAAATGCCCGAACTCATGTGTTTTGCCCATAGTCACCACGCTGGGCAGGCGGGTTGGTGACCGCAGGGCTGGCTTTCTCGTACCGAAGACTCTGCTGCCCGTCTTCGGCCTGTGTGTTTGAAAGCCAGCAGTTGGATGGTTATCCCGCCATCGGTCGGCTTCTTAAGTTCCAAGGTGGTAGTGGAACCTTGTTATCCCTTAGTCGCCTCTTATGACACCCACGAGAAGAGAGTGGGTGGCTATATTCTTTGGTGCCGTAGCCACACAGCACATCTATATGCATTTAGTAAAAAGCGGTTATTTTATTATTACAAATAGACACTCCAATTTCATTTATTTGTATAGATTTAACAATAAAAAAAAGAAAACGCATGTCAGATTGTATTTTTAACACTAAGCAGAACATGATCAATAATTTAATGTGTAATCACAATTAGATAAGAATTTCCTCATTCAATTCACCGTTGCTAATGACCTTCTGGGGCTTATATGTTGTATTGTAACTTTACACGTCGTGCCCCATGTCACTCTCACAGTATTTTTACAGAAACATACTTGTTTGTCGCTTTACTAAGTGTACCTTTAATAATAAAATAGAAAGATGTATTCTACAATTCTACAAATACAATAATGAATGGAACATTTATTAGCAACTTATAATATAATAATAATAATTAGATAAATTACATTAAACTAAAAAAACCTTAAGTATATATATATATATATATATATATATATATATATAATAACAAAAAATACATAATATAATTCTGGAAAATATTTCAAGAAATAATTTTATTTCTAAATATTCTAAAGTATATAGTTCTGAAGTAAATAGTTAAATGCAGTCTTAATAATATGAGCTTCCTATTAAGATGTCTTATAGTTTTATTTTGCTTGAAATATGATATAGCAACCGCTATCGACAGCTTTACGTGCTCTCCGAGGCATTGTGGTGAAACTCACAAGGACAGACAGCCAGATTGAAATTTTTTTTTGCAAAAATGCAAATATATACCCAGAGTGAAAATCGAACCCACTACCGCCAGTATTTAGACGCCTAAATGGTACTATATCACTAAACTAGAGTGATCATCAACACAATTTCTAATATTTATTTTAAACGAAGTTGCAGTTGAAACACTTGGACCTTGGAGTAGCAGTGCTAAAAATTTTTTAAATGAGATAACTCCTCGCCTTATTGCCTCCACCGGTGACAAGAGGGCTGGTGCATTTTTTGCCCAGAGAATCGGCATAGCGATTCAACGGGGAAATGCTGCCAGCATTCTTGGCACAATTCCACGCGGACATGATTTATACCAAAACTCATCATCATCATCATCATCATTACAGCCTAAACAGTCCACTGCTGGACATAGGCCTCCACAAGTTTACGCCAAAAATAACGTGAACTCATGTGTTTTGCCCATAGTCACCACGCTGGGCAGGCGGGTTGGTGACCGCAGTACTGGCTTTGTCACACCGAAGACGCTGCTGCCCGTCTTCGGCCTGTGTATTTCAAAGCCAGCAGTTGGATGGTTATCCCGCCATCGGTCGGCTTTTTAAGTTCCAAGGTGGTTGTGGAACCTTGTTATCCCTTAGTCGCCTCTTACGACACCCACGGGAAAAGAGGGGGTGGCTAAATTCTTTAGTGCCGTAGCCACACAGCACTACACCAAAACTATTTGTAAATATTTAGTTCTTAAGTTGTGAATTGTAAATATGTATAATGTTTTATAAAATATTGTTATTTTAAATAATAATAAAAAAACACATCTTTTAAATTGAATGTTATATATACTCAATGTTAACGTCTGACAATTGAAAGACATCTTTTTGTTGCCTTGTCAAAGTAGTCTTTAATGTTTTAAGAACGAATTTCAAGGAAACCAATTGTTTGTGCGTATATCCTCTATCCGTTTAATGTTCTATTTTCAAATGGAATTCGTTCTGGGAAACCAAATAAATAACACTATCCTTCTTGGAAATACTGAAACAACTAATTCTATATTCTATTAAAACAAATAATTTGTAGGTTGTCTGATAAATTCTTGAATTGTCTTGAGTAAACTTACAAAGCTTTCAATATTTGTATGTTTTCATCTTATTTTTGTATACTTATACAGGGTTACTTGTAATATGTCACGATCCCTTTAAGGTGTTGTCAGGAGGTATGGGCAATCACAGAAAAATATTTTGAAAAATCCATGTTCACCTATTTTAGATTTTTTTTAATTTAATTATTATTGGTGAAAAACCCCCGAATCTATCACTTTAAAGGGAATTAAAAAGAAATTAATTAACGAATATTCGTAAAATTTTATTCATAGAACGATAAACAATATGTTAAATAATGATAAATAACAACAACGATAACTTATTGAATTTTTAACCCTTGACTCACCAAAGTAAAAAAGAGGAACATAATTAATGGAAAATATGGGCCAATGAGTTTGTTTGGGGTCACACGAAGAGTATAGTGTATGATGTGTCACTTGTTCCGAAAATTGAAATATTGAAAACTCGCATTAGTAATGCTGCTGAACCAATCAGGCAAACTTTACGGACAAGTGTCGTAAAAAGCACTTTAAGGAAAATAATGCGCCTTTGTATTCGTAATGAAGGGTCCCACATTGAAAATGAATTGAAATAACATCATGTAAGTCTTCTTCTTCATCGTTTCCTCACTGCTGAGGATCGTGACCACATATGATCTTCCACTGAACACGGTCGTGTAAATAAAGATAGTTAAAAAATTATAATATTGATTTTTTATTTACTCTTCTTTGCTTGAAATTTATTGATTTTGAGACTTTAAATTTGAGTTTGACTATGGTTATTGTAGCTCGTTGGATAGCTTAGGAAGTGCAGATATTTTAAAAATAATACGCAGATACACGTTCATAGATTTTTTTCATTACGTCATAAGTTTGTTAAACAAAGACATTAATTATTACTTTCTCTCGACTTTCAGAATAATCATGGTTGATTTAGTACATAATTGTGTTTGCTCGCAAACGAAAAAAAAACCGACTTCAATTACATCGACCAGTAATACAACGTAGATCGACGAAAAAATAGTCAAGTACCTACGCGTTATTAAAGATTACTCAAAAAGTAGTTATCAGATCTCAATAAAATTTATATGTGACCACATGATAAACATCAGCTTTCGATTAAATTAAAAATTATCAAAATCGGTACACCCAGTAAAAAGTTATTACGGATTTTCGAGAGTTTCCCTCGATTCCTCTGGGATCCTATCATCAGATCCTAGTTTCCTTATCACGGTACCAAACTAGGGATATCCCCTTTCCAACAAAAAAAGAATTATCAAAATCGGTACATCCAGTAGAAAGTTATGCGGTATAATACAACGTAGGTCGACGAAAAAAGCGTCAAGTAAAAACACATTATTAGATATAACTCGAAAAGTAGTTGTTAGATCTCAAATAAATTTAAATGGGACCAATTGGCACACACCACCTTTCGATTAAAACAAAATTTGTCGAAATCGGTCCACACGGGCAAAAGTTCTGATGTAACATACATAAAAAAAAAAAAAAAAAAAAACAGTCGAATTGAGAACCTCCTCCTTTTTTGGAAGTCGGTTCAAAAACATGTGTAACAAAGAATAGTTCGTAAATCCTAAGTACTTCATGAACACAAAGACTAATCCAATACGTCCCATTCAAAGCTTGTGACCCTTTGGTATTTACAATTCTCTACAAGTTCAGTATTTTTCCAGATATAATAAAATACAAATAAACGCTAAAATTTATTACTATCGTTCGAAGAGAAATATAAAACATTTTATTATTTTAAAGATTAACTTGGATTTATCATTAAATAATTGTTTAAGATTATATTATAGATATTTGTTATTTATTTATTTACTATAGTAAATAAATAAATTAAAAAAAAAAAACTAAAACTAAAACTTTTCTGTCAATAATAGAAATAACAAATTAAATTAAATTGCACGAGTTAATCCTCGTGCAATTTAATTTAATTTGTTATAATGAATGCAGCAGATATGTGATGAATTAGTTTATTTATTTATATTTCTAAGTCATACATTACAAAGTGTATGTAATCGTCATAAAATTTTATAAAGATAAGATGAAATTAAGCACTCATAATGTTCATTTCTGATTCAGCCACAGCTAAAAGAGAAATCAAAATCAAAATAAAAAATATCGTTATTCAAATATGCTTCAAAAGCATCTTCGAATCGTCATTTTACAAATTAAAAATTATAATTTTTTTTAACAGTGAAGCTACCACCGGTTCGGAATGCTGATTCTGCAGAGAATAACTAGTAAAAAAACTCCGCGAGTACTCTTTAAAAATAATAATTATAAACTGTGTTTTTAAACAAATTTTGTAATATTTTGCATGGAGTACAGCGTCACTAAGTTCACATATCTTTATCGTTTATATAATCCTGCACTGAATAATAATACGCTTTAGCCATTAATTTATTTTTAATACAAACTTAAATTTCGTTTTCATCATTTCAGCCTATTGCAGTCCACTGCTGGATATTGGCCTCAACAAGTTCGCGCCAAAAATGGCGTGAACGTGTGTCGCCCATAGTCACCACGCTGGGCAGGCGGGTTGGTGACCGCAGGGCTGGCTTTGTCGCACCGAAGACGAGAGAAGAATTTCATTCTCAGAAGATTCTTTTTGGGAATAACTGTTCTCTCTTATGATTTATCTGGCTTAGACCATCATTACGCAACTGACATCTTTGTAATCCTGATTAAACATTCCAAAGTCTTAGTGCCGGAAGAATCAGTAAAAAGTTTGGTTAGGTTAAGATAGAAGCGAATTGTATTTGTGTACCAGATGTCTTTATTAAGCAAACTGTCAAGACTTGATGTCATAATCTCACGTAAATATTATATGAATTACAAACATTAAATTTTAATCCATAACGCTAGAAATCCAATTTACTAAAATGTTGCTAAATATCCAGACGTCATATTAGAGGCTCGTTAAAGAAATTCCTAAAGGGGTTTTGCCGAGAATTCTTTATGAGTTTAGAATAATTTACACGGCGACATTTGTTTCGTGTTTGAGATAAATGGAAAAGGGTCGACGCTACGCGAGATAATGTCGACCCGTAACTTATAATAATACGGTTCTCGGACGTTAATTTGACTTTGAAATGTGTAAATAAATATCCTAATTTTAAGTAAATTAGTAATGGAGTGATATCTTTATTGCTTATTTTGATTGAATTTCTGTTGTTATTTTAATCCCATTTTTGGTAAATATGGTTTCGAGTTGCTTGTTGGTGCAAGTTTTAGTAACTACTAAGCTTTCGAACTAAAATTTCTTTACACACGCTTTTCTTGAGGAGTAAGCTTGTGAATGCGTGATGAGAGCGTTACGAAAAGTGTGATCGGGCGAAGCGAATGGAGCAGGAGAGAGAAGTGCGAGCACACATTTTCTTTCTCTCTTTCTTAGTTATATAATGAAAATACGAAAAGAAATAAGAAGATAAAATAACTATAATTTTAATCAGTAAATAAAGAGACTTATTAGAAAAAAAAAATCTTTATAAGGTTGTTTCCATAAGCCTTAATTTATTTACAAAATGACTGATATAATTATTCTAGTTACAAACTCAATTCAATAGTCTGAATCAAACTTTTGTTATTGACATTACAAGCTTCCCAAGAAGCAATAACTCAAAGACATTTGACAAAAGTGTTTATCATTCAATAGACGCAATTATTCAATCGCAAATGAAAGGCTATCGAGTTGAAAATTGAATTGCGTCGAGCTTGAAATCTTCTTACAAATAATAATTAGCTATGGGTGACGTAAATAACACCTACATTTTACTGAATGAGATTTTCGAGGGTTTTAGACTCTTGATGCGCTTGTTTATAAAGAGATAAACATTGAAAGGATTGTTGAATACATTAAGAAATCTTCAATGGCAAGATGGAGACACAGGTTTTCTTTTGTTTTAAGATCTGCCAGTATGTTTCACCACAAGTGTCCATCGAAAATAAACATGAATGCTTAATTACGTTGACTTTTAATTCAAAGCTGAAATAGAGGACGGGGATCAACTTTTGTACCTATGAAGGCATGTACCATGCCTTCGAGGGTATTTGAGTTTTCAGAAGTGATAGCACCGCGATGGAGTTAAAGAGTAGATTTACAAAAATTTTATGCTGAAATTTGGCACAAATCAACTATAGTGATAACTGGACAAGATAGATACTTTTTTTATTTTATTTATTTATTTTCATGGAGCAAGAAACAGAATGTAATTTTTTTTAAATAGCACATATTTAGAAAATCATCACCGGAACAGTTTCCCAGGATTGTTAAAATAAGTAAACCAACAAAAATAGATAATAATGGTGTTGAAGTACTTAATGTTCAACAAAGAGTTTATCATTCATTAAAACGTTCAGAACTGATTCAATTTGCAAATGAATTGGTATCGCGCTGGACCAGGCTTCGGTTCGTAGTAACTATGTCGGTATTTTTGCTTCGTTTTCACGTACAGAGACGGATACTTCAACGATTAAACCAGTACCATCTCACTGCTGGGCATAGGCCTCTATCTCCATGTAGGAGAAAAATCAGAGCTTAATCCACTACGCTGTTCCAATGCGGGTTGGTAGATGTATTCACTATTATGTGTAACGATTGTTATCAAGTGTGTATGACAGTAACGTGCTCTCCGGGGCACGGTGGAAAGATCCACAGAGACGGTCAATCCAATTGGACAGGTAACGTATATCTCAAAACAATACATACAGGCAATCACAAAACTTAATGTTGATAAAATCTTTATCTATTTGAGATAGCGTAACGTGAAATGTCTTTCTTGAATCTGGAGCAGTCCAACAAGGGAAAAACTTTTACCTTCAAGAAAATCACAGCTAAATGATGCTCTTTCCAAATAGTATTGTATTCCATTGGGTAAGACTGATAAAATACTTTAAAGCTTTTTAACCGACTTCCAAAAAAGGAAGAGGTTCTCAGTTCGACTGTATTTTTTTTTTATATATGTTACATTAGAACTTTTGACCGGGTGGACCGATTTCGATATTTTTTTTAAATCGAAAGGTGGTGTGTTAATTGGTCCCATTTAAATTTATTTGAGATCTAACAACTACTTTTCGAGTTATATCTAATAATGCGTTTTTACTTGATGCTTTTTTCGTCGACCTACGTTGTATTATACCACATAACTTTTTACTGGATGTACCGATTACGATAATTCTTTTTTGTTGGAAAGGAGATATCCCTAATTTGTACCAGGATTTGATGATGGGATCCCAGAGAAATCGAGGGAAACTCTCGAAAATCCGCATTACTTTTTACTGGGTGTACCGATTTCGATAATTTTTAATTTAATCAAACGCTGATGTTTATCATGTGGTCACATTTAAATTTTATCGAGATCTGATAACTAATTTTTGAGTAATCTTTGATAACGCGTAGTTACTTGACTATTTTTTCGTTGATCTACGTTGTATTACTTGTCGATGTAATTGAAGTCGGTTTTTTTTTTCGTTTGTCTGCAAACACAATTATATTTTCTGTTGAGGTTGGGTCAGAAAAAGACTTTCAGTGCTTCCGCCATAATCAAGTAGACATAATTGTGTTTGCTTACAAACAAACGAAAAAATTGATTTCAATTTACAATGTAGGTTGTCGAAAGAATCAATCGATTAAAAATTGATTTTAAAACATAGCTCAAAAAGTACTCCTAAGATTCAAAGAAAATGAAAATTTTCGTCAAAATGAAATGAGGCCACATGACAACCCATATATATGATTGAAAAAGTCATTAAAATTGGTCCAAAAGCAACACACATAAAAATACCTTTGACAACCGTCTTTATTTTTTGAAGTCGGTTAAAAAGGCAGAAAAAGCTTATGTAGTAGTAGTAAGTGTTGTATTTTTTATATAACTACTTTACTACGGTTGTCGGTGTGTGTACGTGAACCTCATTTCGAACCTATCCACTGATTACGTTACGGGATGTGGTAATCTTAATCGTTTTAATTTAATTCTAATGTAGTACATTCGGATTGTAGTCGCCTTCTCGATTAGCATATTACATATAGGTCCTATTTTCAAGTCAAAATTGAAGTGTTTTGTAGTTGTAGATATTTTCCTACAATGATTTTTAGGTAAAGCATAATTAAGATCTCTAAGTCAACATGTCTTGTTTGCTCGCAAACGATTCAAAAACGGACAGTGTAAGTTACAAGTCATACTACGTAAGTAGCTGAAAAAATAGTTGAATACGCACTATTAATATTAAAGTTTTCCTTAGATCCCGATTAAATTTAAAAGGAATCACACAACAAGCACCAGCTTTCGATTAAAAAGATACATCGAAATCGGTAAACTCAGTAAAAAGTTATGGGGTACAATAGAACGTAAGTCGACGAAAAAATAGTTAAGCAAATACGCATTATTAGTCGTAGCTTAAAAATTACATAAGATCTCAATTAAATTTAAATGAGACTACGTGTACTATGTGGTTACGGCAGTAAAGAATATAGCCACCCCCTTTCTCCCCGTAGGTGTCGTAAGAGGCGACTAAGGGATAACACAGTTCCACTACCACCTTGGAGCTTAAAAAGTCGACTGATGGCGGGGTAACCATCCAACTTTACTTTTTTTGGCTTTGAAATACACAGGCCGAAGATGGACAGCAGCGTCTTCGGTGCAACAAAGCCAGCCCTGCGGTCACCAACCCGCTTACCCAGCGTGGTGACTATGGGCAAAACACATGAGTTCACGCCATTTTTGGCGTGAACTTGTAGAGGCCTATCCAGCAGTAGACTGCGAAAGGCTGCTATGATGAGATTACGTATCAAGCCTTTTGATTGAAAAATACTTTCGGAATCGGTCCACGGAGTGAAAATTATGATTTATCAAAAATATATAATCAAATTGAGAACCTCCACCTTTTGAAGTCAGTTAAAAATAAAGTAAAGGTCGAGGTACTTCCCAGTCGGGCTACTCATGTTTTGAGCAGGAAATTGCCTGCTGTGCCCTACCCCAGTTAAAAGTTACTAAAATAAACTAAGAGCTATTAACAAATTTAACTAATTTATAATAATGGTTAACACCGCATTAAGGAAGTTAGTTTCAGTAGGCAAAGTTTAGTTTTTAGCGAGGCGATGCGATAAGACTTGAACTTAAGCCGTTTATTTCCAGTTTCAACAATGATCACAAGATACTCGCTACACGGGAAGTTGTTAGCAGTGTTGTCTTTATTTAAAGTTTGGACTTAAATTGCGATACATATATTTGCTACTTCTATTGCATTGTAAGAATATAACTTTGTTTGCTCGCAAACAAAAAAAAATGTTTTAAATTTAATCGACAAGTAATACAACGTAGGTAGACAAAAAAATTGTTAAGTAAATATGCGTTATCAAAAATTACTCAAAACGTAGTCATTAGATCTCGACCAAATTTAAATAAACCTGCATGACAAGCAACAGCTTTTGATTAAAATAAGAATCATTAAAATCGGTATAGCCAGTGAAAAGTTGTGCGGTATAATACAACGTAGGTCGACGAAGAAATAGTCAGGTAAATACAAATTATTAGATATAACTCAGAAAGTACTTATTAGATCTCAATTAAATTAAATTTGAAAGGTGGTGCCACCTTTCGATTACAAAAAATATCAAAATCGGTTCACCCAGTCAAAAATTTTGAGGTAACATACATAAAACATTATATATATATAATTTAATTAAGTGCTTCCTTATTTTGAAGTCAATTAAAAAAAAACTAGAAAATTATAATGTTACTAAGTATCAATACCGTCGATCAAGAGTAAATATCATTGTCTATAGGACAGTGATTGATTGACAGACATGGGTGATGACTTGAGTTGGTAAATTTCATCCATACATAATGTTAGTTTCTGTACGTCAAGATTTTCTTTCATAAATGGAAATTTTGACTGCAAAATGATATTTCTAAATATTTCATTAGCACCCTCTCAAGGTGTTCTTAATGTATATAAGAATGAAAATATCAAAAGGAGGAGAAAAGATGTTATGTTACACATGTGGCCGTCAAGAGTCAAATAATGTCAGGAAGATCATATGATTCTTTCTCATCTTTCATATCTTAATATATATAATTCTTCAGTACGCGTATTTCATTGACCGATCTGGTCGAAATTGCGAGTGTATATTTCAATGAGTTTATGGATGATTTGAAGACAAATTCGGTAGCTACTTTTCCGGGGAGGACATCGTCTGCCAAGTATTCTCCTCTACTACCGTTGACATAACTAGTAATATGATATACCATACGTGACAATTGCAATTTATATCATATTCTTAAATTTTTAAGATTAAAATTACATGTATATTTATTTAATCTATTATTACATTTATTTATTAATTTATTATCTATCTGTAAATATTTAGTTCTTAAGTTGTGAATTGTAAATATGTATATTTTGTATATCTTAATGAAAATAAATACTTTTAAAAATATATATATCTATTATTTGTATAGCTAAATATCATATTTTTATATTAGTATATAATATCGTGTGTACTTTAGTTTTATTACTTTAGAAACACAGTACACTGTTAAACGGCTAATTGTTTTTGCTGCACTGTTTATCATATGATATCTGTTTTTTATCTGTAAATAAAAAAATGAAAAAATAAATAAATGTAAAATACACACATGACGTTGAAATAATAGTTGTTTTTTATTTTTTTATTTTTATCAAACAATAAAACAAGAACATTTTCAACATAGATAGTCGAACAAATAGTCAATTAAATACGCATTTCTTGGATAACTCAGAAAATGATTCGTCAAATATCGCTTAACTCTAAATGGACCCACACGGCTTTCATGTTACAAAAGAATCATAAAAATCAGTACACCCACTAAAATCGTATAACGTAACAAACATAAAAACATACAGTTGAATTGAAAACTTTGTACTTTTTTAAGTTGGTCGAAAAAGGTACAATGAGAGTCCGTGGGTGTACATACATTCAATAAAAATAGGCCTGCAATGTGTCTTAGATATACGAAACGTAACTGGCTATGATAGAAAGAGAGAGAAAATTTTGGTTCGCCCTCTCTCTCTTGCTCTGTTTACCTGTCCTGATCACCCTTTTCGTAACGTTCTTGTCACGCATCAACCAGCTACTCCCTTATTAAAGTCATATATAAAGATGTCCGATATTCAAATTCCATACAATTTTAATGTATAGGTCACAGGCTGAAATCGCACTAATAAATCACCTCGAAAAGGTCGCAAGTCTCCCTAAATCTTGCCAAACGGTTCATTCTACTGTAATGATTGCATCCGATTGTATTTGAATGTTTTTTTATCCCGGTCACGTTCAGAGCTGATGAAGGGATGAATCCACGAGACAATCATACCGATCCTTGACCGCGGCATACCCATACGGTTGTCTAGTTTTGCTGAAGGGTTAAGTGGATATTGGATTTTGGAAGGTAAACGTCATTCTGACTTTGGATTTGTATTTGTATTTCTTTGATTTCTATGTTATTCGTGACGGGCGCTCTGATGTAACGGTGCGTGTAGGTGCCTAAACATCCACGGTTTGTGGGTTCGATTCCCGTTCGGGATGTTTAATTGTATTTGTACAAATATTAATTTCCAGTCGGATGTGGGTCCTTGTGGGTCTCTCCACCGTGCCACGGAGAACACGTTAAGCTGTCGGTCCCAGTTGTCATCATATACGCCTGATAGCGATCGTCAGTAATACGTACAGGCTGAATCTTGATTGTAATTCGTATTACTTTCATTTTATTTGTAAGATATACTTGATTAACATTTTATTTATTTATATAATACGTGAAGCAAAAACTTTGTACCACTTTTTAAGAAAATTGGGCGGGCGGAGGAGTGCTACGTGTTAGAAAATTGTTTGTTGGGTTAGAGAGTTACCCACAACTCCTAACACGAGACACAAGAGAGAGAGTAAAAAAAATCCTACAGAATCTTAATCTTCTTTTTCAAAACACACAAAATCACCTTACACTAAAGCAGAGCTTAAACCTATAAGAACTACAATGACTCACCCACAATAAATTGCACTCAGATCTTAAGACGGCGAGAGAATCTAACCCAAAAAAAGAAAAGAGCAAAAAGGCAAAAAGGCCGCAAACACTCGCCCTGAGGCTTATATACCCTAGCATACCCCGCGCGTCGCGACACAACTACCCCCTAAGGTGAACCGCGACGTAATACAATACGAGGGTATTCCAAAATTAAATCAGTCGCCTAGAAAAAGTAAATAGCAACGCTAATGCATAACTGTGCTATTATACATCAGCAGGAACGAAACCAGGCGCTATTAAAAATATATGCTACAATACCCCCCCCCCCCGACAGAGAAGAATTTTGCATCTCTGGCAAAATTCTAAAAAAAAAACTAATGTAAGGAGAGAATCTGGTAAGCTCAGGAAGGGATTATAAAATTTAACTCCATACTAAGAGAAAAAAAAATTTTTTGATAGATTAATCATGAGAGATAATCGAATTACAAAAACACCACATATAATTTTGAATTCACTGCAACACTGTCTTACGACCCAATCATACGTCACTAACATACAACATCCTGAAATTCAACTATCAATGTGCGTTAACCGACCTAGACAATTAACGCCCTGACACTCAGAGTGACGGTCTATAAATGAGCACCACTCAGCAGCTACTTAAAATTTTTAATTTAACAATTTTTTTTTTCTTTTTAATCCATATTTAATACCGTATTCCCGATGTAGGCTTTAGAATGTGCATAACACAATTAGAATCGAATATATATTCAATAGAATAAAATAATATGTGGAATCGCCACCCGTTCCAGAATTAAGTTGTAACACAACAACAACAACAACTTATGGCGAAGGCTTTAAACAAAATAATATGAGTGAGTAGATACGTTAGAGATGCACCCAACACACACAAATTAAGTTATTGCTCAGTGGAATAACTCAACAAAAATAAACACCAAAAGTACATTAGAGATGTACCCAACACACAACTATCATAAGTCATGTACTTGTATAAGCACAAAATAAAAAAATGAGATCATCACCCGTCTCAAAAATGGAATACGTAATATAGATTTAAAACAAAAAGAAAACAAATATCAATTACCCTTACTACCAGAACTTCCTGTTAACTTCAAATCTTTAATATGCCAAACCCCAAGATCTTTACCATTCATATCCTGTAATATGTATACAAGAGGAGATCTTTTACCAACAATTCGACATTTGATAAATTTAGGCGCTAATTTCTTAGTAAGTTAGTTTAAAAAGTATTTATCTTTATCACTCAAGAAGTAAGTTTTCTTATAAACAAGATCACCAACATTAAATTCCGCAGTCCTACGACGCAAATTATAACTTGAAGTATTTTTTAAATGAGCGGCATACAACCGAAATTGAACTTTATCGAAAATACTCGCCAACCGACCAAATTCTCCGCATAACAGTCACGAGGAGTAAAAATCATATTTTCTATACTATCAGAGTCCAAGTAATGCGAACCACACGACACTAACCGAAAACTAAAATTAATTATAACTAAAATATATTAATAATTGATTTCACTTTTATCAAAGTGTCACTAATACCGGCCAAATCGGTTATAATATCCAACGGACTGACCAAAATCTCCTCAGACGGTAACAATTCCGACAACCGTAATATCTGTCCACGCAAGCTAAAACTGCGGCAGCTGGCTCCTCATTCCGAACAACCACCTCATATTCTAACTCAGCCTTAGGCAGGGGTACGAATTTTATTGAGTGAGTCATCGTAGCACAATAATAAAATTTAAACGAAACAAAAAGTACAAATAAAAGTTCGATTTAAATTAATGTTAAAATGTAACAAAGAAAGTACAATGTAAGCAAAAATATTCGTTAATAGAGGGTAGTCAAAAAAATTTAGTTACGGCAAAAATTATTGAGCAAGAAATAATTAATACAAAAAGTAGGTAACTGAAAATTTTTAGCAAGGAACGATTAACAATGCAAAAACCGTGACTACGCTCGGACAAATATTTTAAATTCAAATAAAAACTTTTAAATATTAACTTTAAATTTTAAACATACTAATAATATAAATACACAACCTAAACGAAACAGTAATCAAATTTAATTAATAAAAATGAAAAGTAATAATTTAACACAATTCACAAAACACAAAACACACAAAGACACAAGGACAAGACCCTTTACATACCCAGAGCAAACCACTTGCCAGGAATAAGAAAAAAAAATTGATTTCCAATGCGATACCCTACAAAATAAAATAATTAAAATAATTCACTGACAAACAAACAATTCCAAATATTATAGAATTTACGTTGGGCGCAAGCGCTACGTGTTAGAAAATTGTTTGTTGGGTTAGAGAGTTACCCACAACTCCTAACACGAGACACAAGAGAGAGAGTAAAAAAAATCCTACAGAATCTTAATCTTCTTTTTCAAAACACACAAAATCACCTTACACTAAAGCAGAGCTTAAACCTATAAGAACTACAATGACTCACCCACAATAAATTGCACTCAGATCTTAAGACGGCGAGAGAATCTAACCCAAAAAAAGAAAAGAGCAAAAAGGCAAAAAGGCCGCAAACACTCGCCCTGAGGCTTATATACCCTAGCATACCCCGCGCGTCGCGACACAACTACCCCCTAAGGTGAACCGCGACGTAATACAATACGAGGGTATTCCAAAATTAAATCAGTCGCCTAGAAAAAGTAAATAGCAACGCTAATGCATAACTGTGCTATTATACATCAGCAGGAACGAAACCAGGCGCTATTAAAAATATATGCTACAGGAGTATGAAATTTAGTACGATTATAGTTTATATAGAGAAAGAGTGCAGAATGCTAATATTTTTTAAAGCATAAAAATATATTAAATACATAAAAGAAATATTACACACACTACAAAGTATTTGACACACACACACGCATATTATACTTTTTTGTTAATTGTCAGTCTGTAGTCAAATTGAATTTTTTTTTAAAAAGTTCTTTATTTTCATTATTTTTGGCTCACTTTAATTAAAATATTTAATTATGACCGGGTTTCAACCTCTGGGCGACCATTTGTAGATATAAATGCGGAAACACTTGAAAAAAATGAGATAATTTGCTTCAAAGCTACTCTTAAACAGAAGGCTTATCATCAGAACCCATATTTAAAAATTTTACGTCGTCAATTCTCTTAAGCAATCCCTCACCAAGAAATGGCTAATTATTAAATAGTAATAGTACAACGGAAAAATGCCTATCCCATAAAACCCATTTTACTATATAATCTGTAACCATCTTTAAATTTAATTTTTAATTTATTTTTAAAATTATCAGTCAATCAGTTCAGAAAAATGCTCTACAATATTTCAGGGACATGTAGTATTCCTAACAAAGTTTTTCACTAAACACGAAATAATATGAGCAAGTTTTCCAAACTTAATTCCAATGCATTCCAAAATTAACCAGTACCTACTATAATACAGACGAAATTAAATGAGACATCCTATTTATTTTCAGCCTATTATCATAATTTCACCCAGCCTATACCGGCAATTTTACGTAGATCGTCAGTCCAACGAGCTGGAGGATGTCTCAGTTAAATTATTACAAATTATTTAATATTGTTTTACATTGTTGTTGCAGATATACTTATTAGGCATTAAATCCTACTGTCCTTATTTTATTGTAGGGAAATTTCCTGCTAATAAGGAACACAACGGTAACATTAAAACATTTGAGCAAGATGGTTGTGATTGTCAAAGTTGGTATCGGTCGTCTCAAATTAATTCTGAACAAGTTCTCAGAGTTGAAGATACAAACTCCTGAGCGATGGTTTCGGGCAAATATTTGAATCATACACAATTGAGAGGACGTAGAGAGATTCATACTGACAAATCGTTATCAACTTACTTAGACATTTTCTTCTTTTCTAAGAATTAGATTCTGGTTCACCCAAACGTCTGGTGGATCTTATGGTAATTTGTCTGATAATATGATTGGTATTTTACTATTAGTATTTTTTTAAATAACTTGACTTCCGCCTTAATGAATTTTTAAAATTACATAATGTTAATTTGTAATCTTGTCATTTCTAACAGCCATTAAATCCAATCGAAATAATTTACAATATGAACATCTTGATGCTAAAACTAATTGTTACGCTTGTCACTAAGTGATGGGAAGCCTTGACGCTAACAACTACTAGTAATTTTTTCAATTTTATTTGCGTTAAAAATTATTTATTGAGGAGGATCATAGGGTTACTAGCTTCTACCCGCTACTTCGTCGACTTGGAATAGGAACAATTCTGTCATACATCATTTTTGCGAAACTTTGTTTACGCAACGCACGCAGTGGAAGCTCTCAAAAGGAAAAAAAAACCGATTTTGAAACAATCTTCATTGGCGCTCCGCTCCTATTGGTCACAGCGTGATGTGATATAACCTATAGCCTTCTCGATAAATGGACTATCTAACACTGAAAGAATTTTTAAAATCGGACTAGTGCTTCCTGAAATTAGCGCGTTCAAATAAACAAACAACAAACAAACAAACTTTTCAGCTTTATAATATAAGTATAGCTAAGCCATCACGTTAAAATTTGTTACAGCAAAGGACGAACTAAAAATATCTAACCAATTTACGAGTACCCACTAATACTCATTGCGATTGAGGCGTGGGTATAAGATTATGAGACACTTAATGATATTCATTTGAACGACTTCAATTTAATTTAAATTATGTAGCGTTATTTAAATTAATTCTAAATTTAATATCACTGGCTACAAAATCTCATCATTTGCAAGAAGAAATTGAATAAATTTTAAGTAAGTAACATTAGACTTAAATGTGTACGTATTTTTTTCTAGAATTATCCACTTTTGTATCTTTATACAAACAACTAAAGGACAGAACTATCTATACAAACAAATTAAATTGGACTGTCTGTTTGTAATATTAAAATAAACGCTTTTTATTAAATTCATATGGATAACACGGTACGTATACCAAAATAATATTTTTTACAATCTATGTCTGCCTGTCTGTCTGTTTGTTCCGGCTAACCTCTGAAACGGCTGGAGAGATTTTGACAGGACTTTCACTGGTAGATAGCTGATGTAATAAGGAGTAGTTTAGGCTACTTTTATTTTAGATACTTATTTAATTTTATAACTGAATTGAACAAAAACTTTTTTGTATTTATTAAATAAAATAAATATTCTGCTTAAAATATGGAGCGGTCCGACTGTGGTAGTACCTTGGACTTACAGACGACCACAGCTAAATAATACTGTTTTCAAGCAGTATTGTGTTCCTGTTGGTGAGTAAGGTGACCAGAGCTCCTGGGGGGAACTGGGGATGTTACATGCTGAAGCGTATCTTTATCAATACAAATAATAACTGAAGGACAGAATTAGATTAAATAAAATACAGAACTAGAACGAGACGTTTTCTTTCGTGTAGATTACCATTCATTTAAACACAATTTTCTAGGACGTTTTGAAAATTTTTATTCTTACACAACAAAACCTTAACCAATGTAGACGTTTTTAAAGATTAATATTTATACAAATTAAAACAACTCAACTAAACTAAACAACTCAAAAAACTCACATAAATAATACAATAGTCTTAAGCGTACAACCAATTACCTTGCTTGTTTTTTAGTCTTGCCGAAGATGGTTCAATTTACTTAGAATGTTTATAGATAATATTCTAAGAGATCTTATTGTGGTACCAAATTTTGATTCTCGAAACCAATATGAGAAGGTTTTGTTGAATTTTACTTAGGCACGTAATACGATCGGATCTGTTATTGAAATGGTACAATTGAACGTTCAGGTGGCTTTATTTAATATCGAAATAAGCCTGAAATTGGTTCAGGATCTTTTCGTTTTGATTAGATTATTGGGATGAGATCGGCGGGTGTATAATTCGTTAACAATAATCAAGAACTTACCTTGAATCCCATTGGCATTTCCGGAAAGTATTTGAAAGGAAGTAATGAATATTAATAAGAAATTTGGGACACCGAGTTGGCGCAACGGTTACAGCCATGGATTGTACCTGTTGCGCTGGCGGTTGCGGGTTCGATCCCCGTACATGACAAACATTTGTATTGGCCATACAGGTGTTTGCCGTGGTCTGGGTGTTTGTGCAGTCCTTGTGGGGTCTCCCCACCGTGCCTCGGAGAACACGTTAAGCCGTCGGTCCCGGTTGTTATCATGTACACCTGATAGCAATTGTTACTCATAGTAGGTAATATATCCGCCAACCCGCATTGGAGCAGCGTGGTGGATTAAGCTCTAATCCTTCTCCTACAAGGGGAAAGAGGCCTATGCTCAGTAGTGGGATATTACAGGCTGAAGCGTAAGAAATTTGATATTAAGTATGCTATACTGACCAAAATTAGAACAAATTACTTATTATAGATCTTCTTACCATGAAATGGTTGCTTTTTCCATTTAATCATAATATAGTTTTTTAGGGACAAAATAAGAGAAGGATTCCAATCTTGAAGCTGAAAGAATGTACTAAATGTTAATATACCGATATTTTCTCGTTATAATAAAACATTTTTTTTTTTGGATTTTATTGTGGTTTACAAGTTTTTTAGATGCTCGACGTTTTGAATACATACTATGCTTGCATAGAAGGACATAACACTTAATAATCCGCGATAAAAGTTGATTGATAAAAGTTGTTTCATTATAATGAGTGAAATTCGCCTAAACATTAGAGAACAAAACATTTCTCCTTTTCATATGATTAATTTACGAATAGTTAATTTGCGATAAGTAATAAATATTTACAGAATAAAAGGCCTTAAAGCAGTCTACTTGAACTGGCACCGTTAAACTATTCAAGCAAAATTTATTAATAAGATCATGCGTCAAGAACTACATCTCTATATCAACAAATTCGTATTTTTATTAACACAATAGTTCAGTAAACGTTCCGATATATTATTAAAAAAAGAAATAAGAAATACTAAAACGCTTTAGGCATTGACCCTTAAAGGTCTTTCAATATTATATTTATTTAAAGAACTCCTTCAATTCAACGAAAGATTATTTTATCAAATAAAAGGATTCTCGATTCCATTAACTCATACACGCTGATTTTATTCCGTATTTACATTTTAATCACGAACGAAGGCAAAGGGAAAACTTGCTTTCAATCAAATTTCCGTAAAAGATCTGTTGTCAGAGTAGTAATAAAATTATATTCTTTAAAACTAATAACATTTTAAAGTGAATTTGTTATTAGTAATAAGAATACCTTAATGTCTAATCGATTACCAACCCATTTCTGTGTTAATTTTTTTATCCTAACAACTTCACGTGTTTTTAGTTAGACATACTTTCACGCAAATAAAACTGATACGATTAAGATGATATTTTTTTAATGTACAGCAAAAGACATCCCCCTGGAGAGACAGGAGAGAGCTCTTAATTACCAGTATACCCATTTCTTAAACATAAAGAATTGATCGTACTTATCGATCTTAGCTCTACCATTTTCGTCAATTTTTTCGCTGTAGCGATGACAAAAAACGGTTATATTTTGAACGTATAAGACTGGAGATCGCTAATAACGCTTCAGCCTGTAATATCCTACTACTGGGCATAGGCCTTTTTCCCCATGTTGGGGAAGGATCAGAGCTTAATCCACCACGCTGCTCCAATGTGGGTTGGCGGTTATATTCCCTACTATGAGTAACGATCGCTATCAGGTGTAGATGATAACAACCGGGACCGATGGCTTAATGTGCTCTCCTAGGCACGGTGGAGAGACACACAAGGACTGCACAAACACCCCGACCACGGCAAACACCTGTATGGCCAATACAAATGTTTGTCATGTGCGGGGCTCGAACCCGAAACAGCCAGCGCAACAGGCACAACTGTAACCGTTGCACTAACGCGGCGTCTAATAATGGCTAATAACATTATTTCATATTCCAAAATTGCTAAATAATTTCGCGTTACGCAGGTAAAAACGGGCATCGGTACTAGTTCAACGGTACATAAAACGGACATAAACCACAAATCCCTCGGTGTAAAAATACACCACGATTTACTATCGTAGTTTTATTAAGCCTTATCACTATCCGCAAGTAATATCTCTGAGTCTAGACACTATAATGACTTACATACATTACCGTGGGCGAGCTAAAACCTATTTATGGGTATTCCCCTAACATTTATAGGGCGTAAAGGGATAGATCGGTCGAAGATGGGTCAGCCCTTAGATGTGTGATAAGGAGGAATTTTGTTAGAGTTTGCTTTATGAGATTGGGTTAAAGATTCTTATTTTCGATAATAAATTATGCTCTTAAGAATATTTTATTTCAATGTAACCTTTTTATTATCTGATAATCTTTTATGCTGTATGTTTTTTCCACATGTAAATTTACATGTAACTGTACGATTAAGCCATCCATTATAAATGTAATCGCAAACGAAAAAAAAAACCGACTTCAATTATATCAGGTACTGATCATATGATGGTAAGCGATTACCGTAACTTATAGATGCCTGCAACACCAGAAGTGTGGCCAGCGCATTGCTGAGCCCGTCCCCAATTCCCCCCAGGAGCTCTGGTCACCTTACTCACCAACAGGAACACAACACTGCTTGAAAACAGTATTATTTAGCTGTGATCTTCTGTAAGATCGAGAAACTTCCCCAGTCAGTTTGCTCCATATTTTGAGTAGGAAATTTCCTGCTGTGACCTACCTCAGTTAAAAACACAGTAAATATATTTGTATGTATGTAACTAATTATATATATATATACTAGCTGACTCGGCCACGCGTTGCTGTGGTTATAGTTTAAAGAAATATCGAATCGAAACACAGCGCCATCTATTTTGTTATCTAAGTTAGGTAGGTGTGTTATCAACAGATCAACTAACACCGCCATCTGTCGGAAACTTCTAAAATTAATCAATATTATAATGCTTTGTTATATAAAAAAAGAGACTTGCAATAGATATTGCATTAAAAATATCGCGGTCATTAATCGGAATAAAATATAGCCTATATTTTAAGTTGGACAAAGTGACACATTTACGTAAAATTTCATTAAAATCGGTCCAGTAGTCGGAGATTAACCCGGACAAAGATCATGACACGAGATTTTTATATAATTATGAGTATATAATATGTAGATTATGTTTTAGTAGTTTAAACAGTTCTTTTATGAAACACAAACAATAAAGTAACTCCTGTTTAAAAAAGGGGATGTCCCGTCAATTTTCAACACGACTTTCAGTATCTTTCTACCCTCCCCGTAATAACACTACAGACACATACTAAGACTCACTTTTCGACTTCAAATATAGTAGTAGTTGTTAAGATGTTCTTAAATAGGAGATAAATGTCTATAGTTTATATACAAGTATGTTATCTTTTGTAACAATTTCTATCCCTTCTTGATCCCTTGCCTCAAAGTTCCAGACCAATCATAAACTTTCATATCTCGTACATGATATTTAGTAAAGACACATTTTCGTTAATCTTCATAAAATCATTTACAAACTTTATAAACTAAATGATATCCCGACTTTGTTTACACTGTTCATTAAATGCGTGTAAATGAATACAATAAATGCATAATGTATAATAATAAATTTTAATGGTTGTACATTATAATGAAACAACTTTTTCGGATTTTGTTGCGGTTTATTAAGTTTTTTAGATGCCGGACGTTTCGGGTACTTTACAGCAACCATGGTTACAGGAGGACTGAGGTGTCAGATGTCCTAACACTACAAAGTTATTCGAAACTACCCTATATACATTAATATTTTAATTAGTCCTCTCCACGCAGAAAGTGCTAACTGAGTCTTTAATCTGTGGCATGTTTAGCTTAGTTTTTGATTTAATTATTCTGGGATCCCAAGCAAGTGGTAATAGTAAATTTATAACAACCATTTATAGAGACTCTCTTTTTTCCTCGACTTTGTTTCATTATGTACAATTGTTATTTAGGTTTAGGTAAAAACTAGTGGATAAATCAGGCGAAAAAAACGCGACTGAAAATTCCTCAAAGTTACTTACTTCTCTTGAAATCCCTATATAGTTAATTTTTATTCTTTACGTGCGTACATTCTGTTAGTTAAAATTTTATTATACTTGCTTTTTAACAGGAAATTTAGTAGCATACGACTTTTCGAGTCGATTTGAGCTTCATCTGTCACGCTGCCTAACAAATCGGAGTATTTACGTGTTTTGGCTCGCTTGGAATAGGCAAATTTATTTGAAATATTTTTCTTCATGACTTAGAACACTATGATTTAAAGAAATCAAGTATTTAATAATTCAAGAACTCTACTCCAGATTTTAATCGCAACCTTAACCCTACAGACAAAGGTAGCCAGAGCTCCGGAGAATGATAAGGGTTTAGGGTTGGGAACGCGTTTTTAGTGCTCCTAGTGTTGTCAACGTCTATTTATTCACGTATAAATTTTTATTATGCTTTTTTATCGATAAAAATTAAAATAAAAAATACTACAAAACTATCTTATCATCTTTATTTTATTTACAATGGTTTATAAAAAATATATAATTATCGAATGATATACATACGTAGACTATAAATTAGACACTGTATGTGTATAGTCATCATACATAGACTATACATAAAAATCTTACGCTATTTTTTTAACGTTATGGATTTTTTACCAGCCTTTCCTTCCGGCACTCCACATAAGGAGCTTCGTTCTAAAAATTCGTTTTCTATGCCTTGAGTCGTATGAGCTCTCAACTCAGCCGTGTATGATTCAAAAAAAAAAAAAAAGTATTTATGTAATATGACACAAAGTGACAGTTGTATTCGATACCGATCAATACTCCAAGAGATCCCGGCACTAAGAGTTCCTTTTAACTTTATCGCCTTCAAGCTCTTCGCTCTATTACGTGCACAAAGATCGGAAGAGTTTTTCAATTTCTATTTAGATAAAAGGATATCTTATTTACACCATTGGTATTCCTTTAGCACTTTGATTCCTTTTTAAATTAAATACTACAGGTATACTCTGGACTAGGAATATATAAATAGTGAGCATATGATGATGTATGTAATTAATGTTAATTTGTATATGTTAACTACTGTTGAGTCATTACAGAAGATCACAGCAAAATGATACTGTTTTCAAGCAGTATTGTGTTCCTGTTGGTGAGTAAGGTGACCAGAGCTCCTGGGGGGATTGGGGATTGGGTCGGCAACGCGCTTGCGATGCTTAAGGTGTTGCAGGTGTCTATAAGCTACGGTAATCGCTTACCATCAGGTGAGCCGTACGCTTGTTTGCCGACCTAGTGACATAAAAAAAAAAACGTTTGTCAGTCAGTCAGTTATTGCAGTCTACTGCTGGACACAGACCTCCACAAGTTCGCGCCAGACATCCCGGTTTTCCGAAACCCTCATCCAGCCTCCACCGGCAATCTATACCTTTTTTTTATTGAGTTATTGGAAACTTCTGTTATCAATAACTAAATAAAAATAAGCATTTTAAAAAATAAATATTTCGTTTCATATCATTAAATTATTTTAGTGAGCATTGAAATCGTAATGTTAATTTTAATAACGTTTTGTGTTATAATAAAAAAAGTTGAAATTTAACCCTATTTTTTCTGTTTGGAGGACATGGTCACTTATGTCCACATCCCATAATATCTACAGAATCATTTCACTCTATAATGGAAGTAATGATTGGTGCTTACTATTAAGAACGTTAAGGAATTTTGCGCTTAGGGTAACAATAAAATTTAGAGTTCCTATTTTGAAAAGTTGAGAGAATAAATAAATAAATTGATATTAAAATTAAATCCGAGGAATTTAGACTCGCACGAGAGCTTCTCTAGCATCAAAATCTACCACCGGTAATAAGGCAAAAAATTTGATGAAATAAGCGTTTGATTTAAGGTTTTCTCACTTATTTTAGTTTATTGCTGTATTTATATGGTTTTTAGTAAAGAACATAACAAAAAAAAAATGTTTTACATATTTAGGCTTAAATTATGTAGCCGTTTATAAATTGACCTAGAAGTGAATGACAGGATAAGATCGTACACTTAATAGAAACGTAATCTTTTTTCCATTGTACTCACTTAAGTACTAGGCTACGTAAAAATACTAATTTCTGAATCTGGGTAAAATCTAACGACGTCATGTTAATTTGTTCCTGATGAGTCAGTCCAGTGATTAGAGTTCCTGTGTACCTTGACACGATGGATTTAGTAATCACATGAATATAATACACACAATTAATTTAGTAATTCGTAAATACACAAACATACACGGACATACAATGTTATTTCTCAGTCGGTTAGTCTCATTACCCTTAAACGAAAAACAAAAGATGACAGCGAACATGATTTGAGCGACGTTTAAAATAGCGTAAATATTCGAAGAGGCCGAGGAGGGCTGAGAGGCTCCACAGCGGAAATCTGAGTGGTGGAAAATTCGAAATAAACCCGTCGTATAATCCGACCGAGGCTCAAAGGTCGCAGGCACAATGCATTATGCAAGAGGCTTTTCGACGCCCGCTTGCCTGTGTATTCGTAACACTCTGTTTGGTCTAAGTTATAATCGAATATCTAGTACTTAATAAATTATGATATTTTAATCTCTTTAGTACCGTAGCCACACAGTTCCCCCTCTCTTCCCGTGGGTGTCGTAAGAGGCGACTAAGAGATAACACAGTTCCGCTACCACCTTGGAACTTAAAAAGCCGACCGGTGGTGGGATAACCATCCAACTGCTGGCTTTGAAATACACAGGCCGAAGACGGGCAGCAGCGTCTTCGATGCGACAAAGCCAGTACTGCGGTCACCAACCCGCCTGCCCAGCGTGGTGACTATGGGCAAAACACATGAGTTCACGTTATTTCTGGCGTTAACTTGTGGAGGCCTATGGCCAGCAGTGGACTGTATAGGCTGTAATGATGATTTTAGTCTCAAACGATGCATATATTAAAATTAAATGCGGTCTATTCCAACTTAGAAATAATAGCTAAAAAACTTTAAATTGCTGTTATGAATTCATATTTATAATAAAGGCGATGAAGTGTTAATTGGGTGGATCTTTCATTAGATTAAAACTCTTATACGTTGAAGCTATCTAGCTAGCAGTATTGCTATAAAATGCATGAAGAATTTAACCTTTGTTTTTGATTTATGTAATGTGTTGAAGTTTGTTGAAGTTTTTTATATTTATTCATATAGGTAAACTGGTAGAAATCTCTTTTATAGATACGTTCGCCATTGCCAACTGCCGTTTTAATATTTTGTATGTGTTTTAAAGTGCAATCAAGAACATAATACTTTAAACAGTTTCATTAAAATTGTTTTAAATTTGCCTCAGCGCCGGAAGTTGCACATTTGTTTTTCGCACGGAACAAATATATTTACACAAATATTTTCTTCTACACTCATAAGTACTTATTATAAAAATGGTATACATAAATATAACATTTGTTTAATCGTCAACCGCTTACCACTTGGGTCGTTAAGGTGATATGACTTTCCAATTGCTTGTAACTATCGTACGCCTAGTGTTAAATGAAATTGAAAGAACAAGGCACTAACTTGTGGCTCCATTTAAATTGTAATAAAAACGTGAGAAATATATCGGTTATGATCTGAAAAATTCCTTCAATGTACAAATCTTATCAGTTGTTGACAACAAGTAACTTAAAATGTACCGAACTTTAAAGTGTAAAAAAAAAATTTCATTGGATTCACCTATTTCGGCGAACAGAAAAACAAATGAAAAGTGGTGGGGAACTATTTTTTTAATTTTTAATTTCAGTTTTAAAATGTCACCTTTTCACGCTATAAAACCCAGCCAGTTACAAACAATACAACCAAAAAGATTTTATTGAAAATTTTTACTAGAAAATACGAAAAGACTTTTCCCGACCTATTATATCTTGATGGCTTTAACATTTTTTATAGGTCATACAAGTTTCCTTACAATGTACTCGTATTCCACAAAATTGGGTTCTTGTAAATTTTTAAACAGCTTCACGACATTAGTAGTGGTGCAAGTCTAAATTTCAATCCACGATTTTTATTTCTGACTGTGCCTGCGATTTCGTTGGCTGGGAGATTCTATCTGGTTACTCATTATTTTTTTAATGGCGTTATCCTGATCCTCTGAGAGTTATGGGATAAAAAGTACATGTTGCCATGGGACTTCTTTGTCTTATTTTAGCCGTTCCAGAGACAGTGCCCTTATTTATACACTTCATTGCACGTAAATGTGGACGTTAAACATTTCAAATCAAAGGTGAAATATAATTTAAAGATTTAAATAAAATTATTAATTTTATAATGTAATGATCAATCAACAATTTATGAAGTAAATTTAACCGTATTAGTTCAGCTAACGAACTATTGCTATTGTGCCGACATATTCTGTGTAACTTAGTAACAACACATGAACTTATAATAAAATTGTATCTTCAAGCTTCTGACTTCACTTAGTGAATTTCCTTTATACGCCGAAGTATTCGCAATGATGAAATGTAATATATCTCACAGTGAAACTGTTTTTGAGATTGTTGAAGTTTTTTTAAGTCCTTATTTATAGTCATAACATAGTATAAAAAATAAAAATGTATTTATGACAGTTATGTGATTTTAGTAGTAGCCGACATTCTTTTTTTTTATAAGTAAATCGGCAAACAAGCGTACGGCTCACCTGATGGTAAGCGGTTACCTTAGCTTATTGACGTCAGCAACAACAGAAGCATCGCAAGCGCATTGCCGACCCTGACTCCAATCCCTGCAGGAGCTCTGGTCACCTTACTCTCCAACAGGAAAGCAACACAGCTTGGAAGTAGTATTATTTAGCTGTGATCTTCTGAAAGGTCGAGGTACTTCCCCAGTCGGGCTGCTCCAGATTCCGAGGAGAAAATTTCCTACTATGCCCAATTGTAAGTAGTAGTATTTTTAACAGAATCTACATTAAAATTCTATTTAAAATAAGCTATACATTATAAATAATTAAAAATGTTTTTGATGACTACTTACTTACTATATGAGGACATCTTAAATTTGATTTGATTTGGTAAATAAAAATATTTGTTTCTTAGTAATCGTTTTAGCTTATTGAGGCAGTGCGAAGCAGGATAATTATATCCTGTTCAAAATTTAGAGGAACCCGCCAGGAAGAATACTTCAACCTTAAAGAAGAACACAGCTGAATATTATTCAAACATTACAATACACTGTAATAATTGTGTTTGCTCGCAAATATAAAAAAAACCGACTTCATTACATCGACAAGTAATACAATGTAAGTAGACGAAAAATATTTACAAAAGTACTAGTTGTCACTACGATTTTCGAGGGTTTCCCTCGATTTCTCTGCAATTCCATCATCAGATCCTGGTTTCCTTATCATGGTACCACCCTTGGGATATTTCCTTTCCAACAAAAAATTTATTATTAAAGGTTTATAAACGACGAAGTTATTCCCGAACATACATTTAAATAAATATAATTTTTAATATATACGGTCAGATTGAGTAACCTCCTCCATTTTTGAAGTCGGTTAAAAATTAAAGCAAAACGTAAGAGTATAACCGACATTATTATACATATAAGTAGATAAAAGCATCAGATGCCTCTATCGCATATATTTGTTGTGGCGGAGAATCTGAGGCAAAGCTAGACAAATGCAACGGAGCTGAGTTGAAAGTAGGCCAATTTGACTGTAAGCACAAAAGCGAAAAGCAGGCTGATTTTACACAGAAGTAGTTGCTTGGTGATAAACTTTCTTCTTCACAAAGTTAAAAGATTACGTCTAATTAAGTGAATATTTGGGTTGTATTCATTCTACAATAATAATTTTATGCTATCACTAGATGTAGATAAAATTAAAACTCAAACGATTTGTTGATGAATATTCAAAAATGTGCCTGCCCAGCGTTGTGACTATTGGCAAAACACATGAGTTCAAGTTATTTTTGACGTAAACTTGTGGAGGCTTATGTCCAGCAGTGGACTGTATAGGCTGTAATGATGATGGTGATTCAAAAATGTTTTACACAATCTATTTAAATTTCGATGACTTTGATGTTTCTTGAATATTTGTGACCATCTGAGGTGTTACAAAAAAAATATTTTCTGAATCTTTAAATTAATCAATACATGTTCAAACTTAAGTACAAATGAGAATATATTTTAAATAGCCGAAAAATATTAACAAACATATTATATTTTTTTATTGATAATAAGAGACTTAGAACTCACAAAAACAACCGTAACAAAAGTAATTGTATGACAAACAAGTCTAAAAATCTTTCAGCAGTTATTCCATACCAAAGCTGCCAGCCGAGCAAAAAGTAGGAAGTACTTTTCTTTGAGAATAAGAGAAATAATTTATGAACCTCGTTTCTGTGTTTCGTCTACAAGCTGTTTCAAGAGTAATTAGAAATCACATCGCTCGCCATTCGTTGAATTTTCCTCTACCAATAAAATCGAATTATATAATGATCGCAACCAAACAAAATCATTTATAAGTATATTTATACTTTGCAACAGATTATACAGAAGTTTTCTGAAGATTGAATAATATAATCTCTTATGATTATAGTTTGCAAATTTTTCATAAAATTAATAATTATGTTTGCAGGCAAACGAAGAAAAACCGACTTCAATTATATCGACACGTAATACAACGTAGGTAGACGAAAAAATAGTCAAGTAAATACGCATTATCAAAGATTACTCCAAAAGTTGTAATCAGATCTCGATGAAATTTAAATGTAACCACATGATAAACATCGGCTTTAGATTAAATTAAAAAGTATCAAAATCGGTACACCCAGTAAGTTGAGTAACCTCCTCCTTTTTTGAAGTCGGTCAAAAAGAAAGGAGTTACAAAAAAATCAAAGCTGTAATAAACTTATTTACTACTTAATTTGTACAATTTTATTTTTGTGTTACCCACACATTAGGGAGTTCTAAACGGGTACATCGTTCCATAGCTTAATTGGTTAGAGCACCGACATGGTCAGTCGGAGATGCAGGTTCGAACCCCACTGGAATGGTCGATTTTTGAAATGATGTTAAAAAATATTTATTATTGCGCTGACCCCGCAAACGTTGTTTTGCCATATATGTTATTAACCCCCCCCTAAATCCCCCTCCTTATAACTTAGTTCTATGAAAAAACGGATGTTGGCCGATTCTCAGACCTAACCCATATACACACAAAATTTCATAAAAATCAATCCAGCCGTTTCGGAGGACTATTGTAATTAACATTGTGAGACGAGAATTTTATATATAAGATTTTTCACTGAATTTTTTTTATGTTCAATCACAATAAAAGTATACCCTATGTCACTTCTGAATACTGTAGATTTCTGTTAGTGAAAGAATTTTTGTGATCGGATCAGTATTTGCGAAGATTACCCCCTACAAACAAACAAACAAAGTTAGAAACTTTACCTTTTTATACATAATATTAGTATAGATTACATACCTGTCTCTACAAGTATGTGTTAAAACGTTATCAAATAATTAAGTAAGTGTACAAGCTTGTAAATGAATATTATTACTAAAAATACATACATAACATACTATATATGGCATCCCGTTAACTATAAATATGATATACCTATCTTCTACACAAACTAAAATTACAGGACTATCCTTCAAATTTTACACCTGTTTATACATTAAATTATTCTCAACTGTCCCGAACCAGGGTATAACAATAACGTTACCTAATCAGTATATTGTTTACTAATTGATCTGACACAGTGAGTACTGTGACATATAAATCTAGTGCTAGCATCCCGCCCCGGCTTCGCGCGGGTATTTAATGGTTATTTATTTTTTTGAAAATATCATCATTACATTACAGCCTATACAGTCCACTGCTGGATATAGGCATCCACAAGTTTACGCCAAAAATAACGTGAACTCATGTGTCTTGCCCATAGTCACCACGCTGGGCAGGCGGGTTGGTGACCGCAGTACTGGCTTTGTCGCACCGAAAACGCTGCTGCCCGTCTTCGGCCTGTGTATTTCAAAGCCAGCAGTTGGATGGTTATCCCGCCATCGGTCGGCTTTTTAAGTTCCAAGGTGGTAGCGGAACTGTGTTATCCCTTAGTTGCCTGTTACGACACCCACGGGAAGAGAGGGGGTGGCTATATTCTTTAGTACCGTAACCACACAGTACAACACAGTACAATACAGTACAGTACAGTTTGAAAATATAATTTAGTCTATATGTCACCCGCGGATGGTGTAGCTTCTTAACAGTTAAAGAATTTTTCAAATAGGCTCAGTAGTTTTAGAGCCTATTCAATGTAAACAAACAATCAAATCTTTCCTCTTTATAATATTAGTAGAGATTACGTATTCTAACTGACGTTGTCTTGCCCTGCGCAAAAACCGAAGACCTGTCAAACAAATGAAGTTCAAATTTCACAATTTCTCAAAACCTTTTACAGAGTATTAGAGAAATTTAAAAGGTAATATGAATGAAACCGAAAACGACTTGACCAGTCTCGTTCACAAGTGGTACGGCCAAGGAAAATGGAGATTTATTTTATTATTTTATTGAATATATGTTTCCTTTTTGATGAGTGTTCTCTTGTATCTACGTCCTCTAAACGTCTTACTGGGTAGACCGATTTCGATGATTTTTTTTTAAATCGAAAGCTAGTGCTTGTTACATGGTCCCGTTTAAATTTAATTTCATTTGATTAAAAAACCATAAAATCCGTATATCCAGTAAACACAACAGACACAAAAATATAGTTAAATTAAGAACCTCATTTTTGGAAAACGGTTAAAAATCAGTATTATTTCATTCACATATATATTAAATCTTCCATTGCCTTTATCCTTCATTTCGTGAGCCACTTGGCGATCCGTGCAGGTGAGTCGCGACGTAATATAATGGAATCACACCTCAGGTCTTCAGTAAATCCTTTTGTCATTTCCAATCCGACTTGTATTTTATTGTGTTGATACTTCCCTTGTTTCTCGTCGGGATTTATTTTTGTAAGGCTAAAATTGTTACTTGCGATTTGATATTGTATTTATATATTTTTTTATTTCTGTCTTCAATAGAAACATCTTTTATATATTTATATTGTTAAATATAGTTAGTTTGTTTTATTAGCGGTGTTAATAAGGTTGATTATAATTGTGTCCGTGTGCGTGCGCGTGCGCGTGTTTGTTTTTACGCGGGCGCGTGTGTGTGTCTCTGTGTGTGTGTGTGTGTGTGTGTGTGTGTGTGTATGTGTGTGTGTACGTGGTGATCTTTTATAATTTTCCAATACCAATAATTATTCTAACAAAATCAGATCAATAATTTTAGAAATTTAAAATAAATATATAGACAAAATTTCTTGTTTCGTGCATAAAAGCATAATTATAAATGTTTTTTATTTAAGTAAATTATCTTTTTCTTCGCAACGGTCTCAGCACTGGTTTGCTGGAGAAGGATCAGGGCTTAATACACCACTCTGCTCCAATGCTGGTTGGCGGATATATTCCCTACTATGAGTAACGATCACTATCAGGTGTACATGATAACAACCGGGACCGACGGTTTAACGTGCTCTCCGAGGCACGGTAGGCAGACCCACAAGGACTGCACAAACACCCAGATCACGGCAAACACCTTTACGGCCAATAAAAATGTTTGTCATGTGCGGGGATCGAACCCGCAACCGCCAGCGCAACAGGCAATATCAATGGCTGTAAATAATAATAATAATAAAACAATACTTATTTTTCATTTAATATGACGGATTACATTATAATATTTTATTCTTATAGTACTAATTATAATGCTTCAGAAAGCTAATTTGATCATCAAAAATAAATTTTTGTAATTAAGTCTTTAAATTACACGAAGTTCAAGTACAAAAAGAAAATCTGAAAATTCGATCCTAAAAAGGTTATATCAATTTAAGCACACATCCCCATTACATTCCTGAAATGTTATTAGGCAAAGGAAACGATTTCAATCAAATAACAAATGGAGCGAGCCAGTCCTTCCATTAGAATATATAACTAAATTCTTGCAATCAGTCACATTGTATGTAAATGTATGTTGTAAAGTAAAACTATAATTTCAAATGTTGGTATAACGTTTATAAATTATTTTAATTTTCAGAAAAAGATTCGCTTCAACCTGTAATATCCCACTGCTGGGGACAGGCCTCTTTCCCCATATAGGAATTACAGGCTGAAGCGATATATTATAACATTTTATAAATTATATGTACTGTGTGGCTACGGTACTAAAGAATATAGCCACCCCCTCTCTTCCCGTGGGTGTCGTAAGAGGTGACTAAGGGATAACACAGTTCCGCTACCACCCTGGAACTTAAAAAGCCGACCGGTGGCGGGATAACCATCCAATTGCTCAGGCCGAAGACGGGCAGCAGCGTCTTCGGTGCGACAAAGCCAGTACTGCGGTCACCAACCCGCCTGCCCAGCGTGGTGACTATGGGCAAAACACATGAGTTCACGTTATTTTTGGCGTAAACTTGTGGAGGCCTATGTCCAGCAGTGGACTGTATAGGCTGTAATGATGATAATGATAAATTATACACTAATAATTATCATATGTGCGTTACATTATACATAAGGCAACGCGCCTTCTAATCCTCTGATGTAGCGGGTGTCTGTGGATCTTGTTGTCACTTACCACCAAGTGAGGCAACTGCCCGTTTGCCCTCTTTTCTATAAAAAATAAATAAATAATAAATACTAGGTAGCCTACATGGTCATATAACGTCTTTATTAAAACGAAGCTTTTTTTACATTCAATTGAATTTCTTACAACTAGAGCAACGCTTCCCAAATTTATTAATTACATTTATATACAAAAGTATAATGCTCCTAAATTTCTTAGTTTGTAGTACAACTCATGAGAAGTGTGTTCTTCAATGACCTTGGCGTATTGCCAATAAAGTAGCACGAAATGCAACTCTCGAAAACAAAGAAAACCTATTGAAACTTTTGATGTTACAAAAGAAACTTCTCAGACAACCTCCGTTAGTGCTTTGAGATTTCATAGCTTTATAAATCTATATGTATGTTACAGTCGGTAGATATCAGCGTTGATTAGTTTTTGGAGTTAACTCCCTAGCAGCATTTGTAAAGGTGCGGACTGAAAAGCAGCTATAAGCTGAGTCTACGACCTTTTCGCCAGCATTTTTTTATAAAATCTCTGTAAATTAGACTAAGAAATCTTTTGTTTTTTTTTATACTTGGTGAATAAACGTCTTTATTATTATAATTATTATATTATTATTATTAAGAATCGAATTTCATAAAAAGCACTTGGTATTAAAAAAAATATGAGGAGTGAAATCTACTGAACGAATTACCTAGTTACGTTTCTCGTAACGTTATTTGATTCGTTTATTTACCATTTGATATAGCATCAATATTTTTCTTAGACTAGTAAGCCTTTTTGTGCCTATTTAGACCGTCGATCTGAAGGAGTTAACTCCAGTCGTGCGTCGGAGCTGACACACACACTTTTTTCTTCTTGATTTATTTCTTCTTTAATGACATGGGAGGTGTAGTTTACAATGTCACTTTTATTTTAATGTCGATCTATAACACATTCTCATTTATAGTTTTAGAATAAGTTTTAAGTATCGCGTTTTTCATACGAGCCCTTAAGTTGAACTTCAGTACCTCGACCTTATAGAAGACCACAGCTTAATAAAATTGTTTTCAAGCAGTGTTGTGTTCCTGTTGTAAGTAAAGTGACCAGAGCTCCAGGGGATTGGGGTAAGGTCGACAACGCGCTTGCGATGCTTATGATGTTGCTGCCATCTATAAGCTACGGAAATCGCTTACCATCAGTTGAGGGATACGCTTGTTTTCCGACTTAAAAAAAATGACACGAAAATAGCCCAAGAATGCCTTTAGTCTATCTATTTAATTTAAAAATATAATATGCACAACAACTCTTACTTAAACTTACTTCAAGGTCAGCTTGAGAGAAGCCTTAATAATCTATGATATGGAATTATAACAATATGGCCTATTTAAGACTATGACCTGTTTAAGAGTTTGTAAACATAAGTATATGTTTGTTTACAACTGTGAGTGTGTTATTCTTGTTTCCGGTGGCTGTACGTTTGTGGGTACTTATTACGTCACAGATTAATCGCAAACGTCACCGCAGCATCCGCCACGCGTGTCTGTTAAATATTCCAGTTTCTCAGGTGTGAAGCTTTAGTGCGGAAAATTAAGTGGTCACAGCGAGCTCTATGTAAAGCGTAGTTATACTGGTTTTTTTTTTAGATATTATTGAATAAATAATTATTGTTAAGGTAACTGTGTTTGCTCGCAAAGGAAAAAAACCGACTTCAATTACATCAGCAAGTAATGCATTGACAACGTATGATACAAAATAGTCAAGTAAAACCGCGTTATCAAAGATTACTCAAAAAGTAGTCATCAGATCTCAATCAAATTTAAATGGGACTACGAGGTTAGCACCATCTTTCGTTTAAAAAAATCATCGAAATCGGTCCACCCAGTTAAAACTTCTGAGGTAACATACACAAAAATACAATCGAATTGAGAACCTCCTCCTTTTTTGAAAGTCGGTTAAAAAAGAAACAACTTCGATTTAAATCGATATGTGTAGTATAATGCACATAATATTATTTGTGACAATACAGAAATTGCTCGTTTTTTCCCGAACAAATTAAATTCACAAAAGCCATTAGGTAAAACAAATTAGAACAGTCGAATCGAGAAACGTTTCCTTTCCTTAAGTCGATTAAAAAAGATACAAATTAATGCAATAAAAAAAAGTACTGCTATAAAATTAGTATTCTATCAGGTGATCGATTATATTTAACTTTGTTTCCTATTTTGAAACAATTGTAATAGAAGAATACGAGGTTTGGTTTTAATTTTATAATCAACTAAACTACGCAAGGTTTATTCAAATTCCATTTCAATATCAAATTAACATTACTTGCTGATAGGGCGAATTAAATTAGTAGCATGATAAGAATATTTGCGTTACATTTTTACCCTACTCTATCATATAATGTTACAGGGTTATTCTCGTAGATAGGTTATATCAAGAGATAGGTATAAGGATAGTTCTTGTGTAAAATTTATTCAGAAATTTGATCAACGATAGCGTCCTTTTGATTTCAAAATTGATGTTTCAATAACAAGTAAGCAGATTAAAGAGCTTTATCCAGCAATGTCTATCATTTAATTATGTTAAAAGACTTAATTGTTTATCTTGATAATATATATATTACTAGCGACCCGCCCCGGCTTCGCACGGGTGCAATGCTGATACTAAATATACTACAGAATGCCTTTATTTATAGTATGAAGCTAGCTTATAGCATGGTTATTAACATAATAACAACATTCAAATATGAGTCGTTAGATTACACGTTGTTACAGAATGCGTTGAGGAAATAAAGGTTCACTGGTCGTTCCCGGTAGGTAATATGTAGCCTATATGTTGACCCGACTTCTTAATAATATTCGTGCCAAATTTGAAGTAAATCCATGTAGAAACAAGACAGACAGAAAAACAGACAAACAGACAAAAATTCTAAAAACTATATTTTTGATTTTGGTATCGATTGTAGATCACAACCCAAGTATTCTTTAAAAAAATATTCAATGTACAGTTTTGACTTTCCTACCGTTTTATTAAATGTATACATAAGGAGAAATCGGGATAAAGCTTTCGTCCTATACTTTATTATTTCCGCGTTCGAAGTGAGAAAAGTGTTCATTTATATAACAGGTCGAAGTGAGACGAGACACAGCGACCCGTGATGATAATAATGACACTTCGTGTCCCATTTATTTCATGTTGCCTTTCATCTTTGTTCCATAATTACCATCACAGATTTCGTTTTATCCTGAAGTACAATAATATGGTTCAAGACAAAGTGATCGATTCTGACTTTCTTGTTTATTATGAAAGATACTGATGTATCTAATTACTGTTTTTTTTTTTATATATCACTAGTTCGGCAAACAAACGTACGGCTCACCTGATGGTAAGAGATTACCGTAGCTTATAGACGCCTGCAACACCAGAAGCATCGCAAGCGCGTTGCCGACGCAATCCCCAATCCCCCCAGGAGCTCTGGTCACCTTAAACACCAACAGGAACATAATACTGCTTGAAAACAGTATTATTTAGCTGTGGTCTTCTGTAAGGTCGAGGTACTACCCCAGTCGGGCTGCTCCATATTTTGAGCAGGAAATTCCTGCTGTGCCCTACGTCAGTAAACTAGTAACTTTTGTACTACTAATAGGGCAAACAAAGGTACAATATAATAAAATCCTTATATATATTTTTCTTTATTTAAGGAGTTTTAGTCCATAAGGACTACGCCACTCCATAGGAACATTTACATACATGAAATTAATGAGGTCATCATTATGTTTAATAAGACTACACGTTTTGAGCAGTAACAGTATTGTAACTCATTCTCTCAGTTACAATTATGTTTGTTTCTTTATCATCACACATTTCCGTATCATCGAATTTCGAATCACAACGATTAATAAGTTTCACTTCAATAAACAGATGTGAACGCGGCTTAACTCCCACAATATAATTAACAGCGTACAATGTATTGCGGCACACGACTTTCGATCATGTATGTCACAGAGTCCCTCACGAAGTCGCTCGTAGCCCTTAACGCACTTGACATAGATGCCATATTTGTCTAACACCTGCCTACTTCAGTAAGATCCCCGTTATTCTCGTTAGAGTAATATTATGATTTAGTATTAAATAAAGCTGCTTGAACGTGAGATTTTCTGACGGAAATTTCGTGTGCTTAGCACAGTTTTAGATGGCTATGATATTATTATTATATGTGATATTAACTTCGTCGACGTGCTGGCGCAGCGGTCACAGCAATGACTATTTCGCTGGCGGTCGCGGGTTCGATCACCGTAGATGAAACACTTTCATTGGCCATATAGATATTTGTCGTCGTCTGGGTGTGTTCGCCTCTTTTTGAACCTTCTAAACATAACTTCAGAGTCAAAATCTAATTTTTTGAAATTTTTTGATTTGAAGGACAACGCCAAACTCTTCCAAATGTTCTACTCTATTATTTTATTAGTATCCTATCCTAGCTAAATGGTTCATCATCATCATTACAGCCTATACAGTCCACTGCTGGACATAGGCCTCCACAAGTTTACGCCAAAAATAACGTGAACTCATGTGCCCATAGTCACCACGCTGGGCAGGCGGGTTGGTGACCGCAGTACTGGCTTTGTCGCACCTAAGACGCTGCTGCCCGTCTTCGGCCTGTGTATTTCAAAGCCAGCAGTTGGATGGTTGTCCCGCCATCGGTCGGCTTCTTAAGTTCCAAGGTGGTTGTGGAACCTTGTTATCCCTTAGTCGCCTCTTACGACACCCACGGGAAGAGAGGGGGTGGCTAAATTCTTTAGTGCCGTAGCTACACAGCTAAATGGTTGACTTATTATAAACAGTGTTGTAAAACTTATAATACTCGTACGATGATAAGATAAATAGTTGAATAAACCAATTACTATTAATCATTATTAACGTAATTATTAAACTATTTGTTATAAAGAACCAAATCCTATACATATCTAGGGGAATAAAATCACAGTCCTGATAACGCGGTCGTTTTTCACGTAGAATTAGAAGCTTCCAAATTACCTGATTAAATGTAACTTCATCTTGTCCCGTTTATCTTCGTTTTTACTTTTTATAGCAATATTTTTTCGATCGTCATAATGTATATTCAAACTCGACTTTTTGATGTTACTATTTTGATGTTTGAAGTCGATGCTCCTTTTTTTATAAAAAAATAAAATACCACATAATTTATTTATTTATTTTATTTATTTAATTTTTAATGGAAACAAACAGTATATAATAATTTTTATAAAAAAATAGCACACATTTGGAAAATCATCACCAGAACAGTTTCCAATGACTAATAATACATAATAAGTACGTGGCGTGGATTTTTTTTTTTTATAATATAAATATTTGTCATGAAATCGTTAAAATTTATTTATTTATTTATAAATATATAAATTTTATATAAAATAAATGTAACTAATATAAGGTAATTATGTTGTGCAATAAATTTGAATCGCAATTTCCTGAGCTAGAAATTAAATAAGTGTGTCGACAGTAAGCGGCACTAGAGTATTCTTTGAGACAGGTAACAAATATTTACACCGTTATCCATTTAACTTACTGCATACCGTTATCCATAACTTGTCTGCATCGCCTTCATCTGGATGAGACCTTAAGAACATTTCGTTGACGAGACAACACCAGTACATTTGCAAGTTTAACCCCTGAGAACCCATCCCTTTTCCGGATAACTAGCGGTAAATGATCAAATCTCTTCCAATTAAATGTAGGTATGTGTTAACCTTTAGCCTTTGGTAAGTGCTACGATTTTTAAGCGTTTATAACTTATAATAAACTAAGAAATACATATTTTAACATACACATCGTCTGTTACTAAATTAAGCAACTTAATGTTTGTGTTATGTGTAGCAAGATAACTAATATAGCTACGTTATTTTTTCCAATAAATCTAATATAAAAACACATAATACGTTCAGACTCTGGATAGGAATCGAACTGACAATACCCGGAGTAGAAAGCAGAATGACTACAAATTAAATTAGTTTAAGCAAAATTTTTAAGTATCACACAATCTCAGGATATCTAATCAGACTTAAAATTACACCACATTATAAAACCTACTTTCTCATCTTTTCAAATAAGAGGTGACAGTAGTAACTAGAAACGCGGGTAACACTGCACGACGGGTAACTTTATAACAATGTAAAGTTTGTTTTTGTTGTTAAAAGGAATCCTCGCCACATGAAACGGGCGGCAAAAATGAGGACAGAACCTGGTTTCTTTTTTTTTCATACAAAGCCTAGCTGACATTTTATTACGCCATGAAGTAAATTCCGAAGGGTTTTAAAGACTTTAATCAAGGGCAATATAAATTCCCCTTGAATATAAATCAAACGTTAGTGCTCGTTTCATTTCTTTTTACATTATTTTCATCGCCCTTAAGACTACGCGATTTTTTTCATTTCGTGAGAGTGATGAATGGTCATGAAATGGCCGTGATAGCTCATTATTGCTTAAATACTTCTTTAAATTTTATGAGGAAGTTACAAAAGATGTATTTTTGAAGTCGTAAAATTGCCTGGAAAGTTAAAAAACTTATGTGATTACCACACGTTGTGATCAATCGGCAATGATAAAAATAATAAAATATAATTCTATTAAAACAATAATAGCGCCCTCATTTTGTTTTCCATTACGACGCTTTATACCAAAGAACGCTTCACGTAAATACCCATTATAACGTCATCATTTTAGAAGACGCTTGATAAAGAAATGATTTTAAAATGTTTTCTTTTAAAACATTGAAAGACTACTTTCGATTTCTGCAGCGAGTCATACTCTTCATATAAATAAAAAAATTAAAGCATCTATAAACATCTTAACGCCTCTGACGCCGCGTTGGCGCAACGGTTACAGCCATGGATTGTATCTACCTGTTGCGCTGGCGGTTGCGGGTTCGATACCCGCACATGACAAACATTTGTATTGGCCATACAGGTGTTTGCCGTGGTCTGGGTGTTTGTGCAATCCTTGTGGGTCTCCCCGCTGTGCCTCGGAGAGTACGTTAAGCCGTTGGTCCCGGTTGTTATCATGTACACCTGATAGCGATCGTTACTCATAGTAGGAAATATATCTGCCAACCCGCATTGCAGCAGCGTGGTGGATTAAGCTCTGATCCTTCTCCTACATGGGGAAAGAGGCTGAAGCGTTTAAACATCTTAACGCCAGGGAATAATAGTCCGACAATAGTTGGTTCAATAAAAATGTTTGTATATATGTAGGTCTAGCAAACGATTAACGCTCGACTGGGTGAAATGAAAGAAGACGTTATCCTAGAACTCGGCAGAGTTTTTTTTATATAACTAAGTCGGCAAACAAGCGTACGGCTCAACTGATGGTAAGCGATTAACTTAGCCTATAGACGCCTGCAACAACAGAGGTATCGCAAGATTGTTGCCGACCGGGGGTAGCCCCAATCCCCAGAAGCTCTTGTCACCTCACTCATCTCAGGAACACAAAGCAGTGCTTGAAGTATTATTTAGATATGATCTTCCATAAGGTTGAGGTACTGTCTCCAGATTTTGAGCAAATATGTCCTGCTAACTCTAACTCAGTTAAATTTGGCAAAAAGAAGAAACAAGCATCCCAAAACAGAAAAAAAACAAGAATTTACGCATAAAATAATTCCTGTAGTATTTGCTCAGCAGACCCCAAATGGACTGTTATGGCAATTGTGGCAGTTTCGGTTATGACAAACATTTGTAAAGTCCACACTTTTATTTGTCGTGGTCCGAGCATTCGGTTTGTGTATTTACGAATCTTGACCACAGGGCGATGTTTATGGGAGTCAATGAGTGTGAAGCATACATTTCATTTTGTTAATTTCGATTTAAAAAGTTGACAGCGTAATGACAACACGACATTGTAAACTTATCTTTTCCTAAGCTACTATATTACTTATATAACTAATAAGGCCAATGTTCCGAAATATCGACTCCACAAAACGCAAAACAATATATTACTGAATTGAACTGAATTAGTCTGGTAACGTCCCACGGTCGAGTTTATTCTTCACATTGGAGAAGTGATGGAGTCATGTTGCTTTACAGTCAGTTTGAGGATAATTTCCCTATCCAAGATAATGACTGCTGACAGATTAGCCCAGTGGCACAGTTTGCTGTGATACTACTTTCTATTGTGAGGGTTAAGGGTTTATTCCTCGCCTGATTATGTGTGTGATATAATGTAAATTTACATCGGTATATCGTTTTCTTCGAGACAAAGTGGGGAGATTTCCCTCAAAGGATTTACCCAAACGAGATACACGTATTTAAAATATTGAAAAAAAATATTTTTTTTCTAAGTGACACACGTAAGGAGTTGTCAAATATATTACAAGGACCAATATATAAAAATTTACACAATATTGTAACCGACCCTTTTCCCCCCACCCCGACCCCCACAGGAGCTCCAGCCACCTCATTCACACAGAAACACAACACCAACGCAGTAATCGTTTAGACACTACAACATAACATACAATTATGAATCAACAAACACATTATTAATAAAAAATATTGAAAGTTACTCTTAACAATGCGGTCCGTAGCTATTGTATGAATATACAAAATATTTGTTTAGGCGTTGGAGCAAACAAGAGAGATTATAGAACATAACATGTGTTTTTTATCCTTTACAAACAGTGGAGGTACGCCGACATTGTAGAATGAAACACATATACATTCAGTGTTAAACGTTTTACAAAGAGTTTAATTGTGTTTGCTCGCAAACGAAAAAAAAACCGATTTCAACTACATCGACAAGTAATACAACGTAAATAAACGAAAATAATTTACAAACGCACTAGTCGTCACTACGATTTTCGAGGGTTTCCCTCGATTTCTCTGGGATTTCATCATCAGGTCCTGGTTTCCTTATCATGGTACCACACTTGGGATATTTCTTTTCCAATAAAAGAAGACTTATCAAAATCGTTTCATAAGCGACGAAATTATCCCCGAACATACACACATATATATATATATATATATATATATATATATATATATATATATATATATATATGCTGTCGAATTGAACAACCGCCTCCTTTTTTGAAGTCGGTTAAAAAGAGTGAAAAGTGTTATTTCAAATCCACCTGGATTGGCTTAACTGAAGTATCCTGATGTTCAAATCCGTGTGTTGCATTCAGCCTGTAATATCCCACAGTTGGGCATGCCTCTTGCTCCATGTAGAATCTTAAGCGTAATCCACCACTCTGCTCCACTGCGGGTTGGCGGATAGTTACAAGCAAAAAAAAAACAATAACTTAGTTTTCAATTTTATGAAAACGTGAGTGTTTGTTTTGAATGCATTTATTGACGATATTTTTAAAGTTCCTATACGCATGATTAAGTAATCAAATCCTTGACCACATTACAAGAATGTCATTCATAAAACATTTCTCTGCGTGTAATATTTGATAAAAACTAGAGTGCTTTAGACTACACGACTGAAGTAAAACTTACGAAACGTCGCTTCAGCCTGTAATATCCCACTACTGGGCATAGACCTTTTTCTCCATGTAGGAGAAGATCAGAGCTTAATCCACCACGCTGCTCTAATGCGGGTTGGCGGATATATTCCCTACTAATGAGTAACGATCGCTATCAGGTGTACATGATAACAACCGGGAACGACGGCTTAACGTGCTCTCCTGGGCACGGTGGGGAAACCCACTAGGACTGCACAAACACCCAGACCACGGCAAACACCTGTATGACCAATACAAAGGTTTGTCATGTGCGGGGATCGAACCCGCAACCGCCAGCGCAACATAACTCTCTCTATTTCTGTCTTCACTATCATATCTCCCTCTCAACTTCCGTTCACCTCGCGATCACGCTTTTCGTAACTCTCTCGTCTCGTATTTACCAGCTTATTCTCCAAGTCAAGCGTGCGTAAAAAAGTTTTTTTTTTTTTTTTATATGTCACTAGGTCGGCAAACAAGCTTACGGCTCACCTGATGGTAAGCGATTACCGTAGCCTATAGACACCTGCAACACCAGAAGCATCGCAAGCGCGTTGCCGACCCAATCCCCAATCCCCCCAGGAGCTCTGGTCACCTTACTCACCAACAGGAACACAATACTGCTTGAAAACAGTATTATTTTGCTGTGATCTTCTGTAAGGTCGAGGTACTACCCCAGTCGGGCTGCTCCGTATTTTGAGCAGGAAATTCCTGCTGTGCCCTACCTCAGTTAAAAGTCTTAAGTACTTCATAAAAAAAATATAGAAGCCGGTGTTACATAATATATATTTTTACTTATTTATACACTCAGAGGCCCAACATCTTTCAAAACAAAATGGACCGGATGGTGGTTAAATATAAGTGGACTGTATTTTTTGTAACGTATAATAATATTATTTCTTACTTTATGATATAATCATATTAGTATGAAAGGAAAGTCCAGTAACGTTGCTAAGTTATATCCGATCGTAACAATCTTGGACAGCTTTCGACTTCAACAATAAAAAGAAAATAAATAAAATAATAACTTTTACTGTTTTGATAACGCATTGGCACAGCGAGCACGGGACTAACTTAGGGCACGACAGTCGTGGGTTCGATTTCTTCTCATGACAAATATTCATAGATTACAGATATTCATCATGGTTCGAACAAGTGAGCCTGTGCTTTTTTACCAACCTAGTTGTCAATACATATAATAAAAATGTAACGGGTTGCTGTCTGTAGATTTAAGATATATGAAAAAAAATTGGGACCTTTATCAACGCAAATAGCACCCAAAACAATAATTGCACGTAATGATGCACGCTAATCTCAGAAACGGCTTATCCAATTTAGATGTGGTTTTTTCATATATTTTGGGGCAAGTTTAGCTTAACAAGTTTATTTTATGTCAATCGATTCATAAATAAAAAGTTATGCCAATTAAATCAATCACGATGAAAAGGTAACAGGTAACAGGTGTCAGTATTCCACGCGGACGAAGTCGCGAGCTCAGCTAGTATATCAATATCATTACAGCCTATACAGTCCACTGCTGGACACAGGTCTCCACAAGTTTACGCCAAAAATAACGTGAACTCATGTGTTTTGCCCATAGTCACCACGCTGGGCAGGCGGGTTGGTGACCGCAGTACTGGCTTTGTCGCACCGAAGACGCTGCTGCCCGTCTTCGGCCTGTGTATTTCAAAGCCAGCAGTTGGATGGTAATCCCGCCATCGGTCGGCTTCTTAAGTTCCAAGGTGGTTGTGGAACCTTGTTATCCCTTAGTCGCCTCTTACGACACCCACGGGAAGAGAGGGGGTGGCTAAATTCTTTAGTGCCGTAACCACACAGCACAGCAGCAGCAGCAGTATATCAATAGAAACATACGATTTGTACTTATTTAATCATCATTGGCCTTATTCCGTCTATTGTAGACGATTTAGACAGTGTCACTGTCTCGAAAACGCAGAGTTGCCTAAGATCTGCGCCACCCTCTCGACCTCGCTGGCTAGGCCCACGGGAACGACGAGTCGATACGTTTGGAGCCAGTTCGGCTGCAGGAGTCTTTCGCATTTTAGAGCTATGCCACGAATGCTTGACGGATACCCCATTCCGGGTTTCAAATGAAGTTTTCCTTCTCCAGGACCCTTATGATTTTGGGCAAGGTTTATGCCTCGGTCGCCTTTTACGGCCCTCACGGGAAGAAAGGGCTGTTCTACTCGGCCAACACCACACGGCATACTTACTTAATACACATATAAATAAAAATAATATCATCACATTTTTTTCTCTTTCATCCGAACTGTATATTCAACAATAGTTTATAGAAAACACTCGTACCACTAAATGTATAATATACGCCGACACTAAAGGTCTTAGGCTAAAAGTCTCGTAAAGATCCCTAAAACCTTGATTAAAATACCTTCCCCTTAACCTCTGACGTCGCAATTCTGCAATTTGAAGACGAGAAAAAAAAAAACAAACACAATTACACGGGTTTCCGTTTATTCCAATATTTATTTATATTTTATCGCACGAAATCCTTTTCTTTTCGCCTCTCTTTTATATTTGGTTTGTAATAAGCAATATGATGTTCATTTTATTTGTATTCAACGTGATATTACGTTTTTGGGTATGTTCGTGCATGCAATCGAATACTTTTATTGAATAATAGTATTATAAATTATATTATTACAATTATATATTAATAGTATTATAAATTATATTATTATAATTATATATTAATCATAATCATTTCAGCCTATCGCAGTTCACTGCTGGACATAGGCCTCCACAAGTTCGCGCCAAAAAATGGCGCAAACTCATGTGTGTTGCCCATAGTCACCACGCTGGGCAGGCGGGTTGGTGACCGCAGGGCTGGTGACCGCAGGGCTGGCTTTGTCGCACCGAAGATGCTGCTGCCCGTCTTCGGTCTGTTTATTTTAAAGCCAGCAGTTGGATGGCTATCTCGCCATCGGTCGGCTTTTTAAGTTCCAAGGTGGTGGTGGAACTGTGTTATCCCATAGACGCCTCTTATGACAACCATGACAAGAGACGGGATGGCTTATATTCTTTACTACCGTAGCCACTCAGCAAAATATATATTAATATTATTAATTTAATAATTTTAAAGATATGAATACTGACTAGAATCACGAATAGAAATTGGTTTTACATACATAAATCCGACTGTAATTAGGAATCGACAGTGCTATCACAGCCTTGAATGTAACTTTCATCTACTACATTAGAAAGGTCGTGGAAAAGGATCCTTATTTAGGTTAAATAACGCAGTACCATTTTAAGATTGATGATGATGACGCGCTGTTTTTGTAGAGAGTCGGTTGTGATACTCTATTATACGCAAAGAAGCATTGTTAGATGATGAACTTTGTGATACTATCCTTTTTGTTTGACTTTGAATTCTTATTTTTGTAAAATTACAATTTTTTAAATTAAATATTTATTGCATTAATACTATATTCTAAATAATATTTTATTTATAAGTGCTACGGTAAATTTTACGGTAGATATTCATTCATATGGTTACTTACAGTTCGAGCAAATATACAATTGTAGGAACCTAGTCATTAAAAAAAAAGTCAGCAAAACAGCGTCCGGCTTACCTGATGGTAAGCGATTACCGTAGCTTGTAGACGCCTGACAACACCAGAAGCATTGCAAGCGCGTTGCCGACCTTACCCCCAATCCACCCAGAAGCTTTGGTCACCTCACTCACCATAGGAACACATCACTGCTTGAAAGTAGTGAGTGCTATTTAGCTGTGATCTTCTGTAAGGTCGAGTATCGATGCTCCAGCTTTTGAGCAGGATATTTCTTATTATATGACTGTTATATAAAAATATTATAAATATACACAATAATTCTGTATAGTTTTATACTCTGTTAGTTTTTGTCTACTATAAAGTTTTGAGCCTGTATACTCTTATACTCTAAATCATAAAAAATAGAAAAAAAAAACCGACGCCTAGGAACGTATTAAAAACTCTTTTCAGCTTATAAAATTACTTCAGGGTTTTGTTAGTTTTTCTTTGAATTTTCATCCGATATATTTTTAAAAATGAATTCTAAACAAACCAAAAGAAAAAAAAATCGTAATATTTTACGAGACGTATATAACGAGAATCGAATTCATTTATATTTGTTGAAAATTATTCAATACAATCTCCAGTCAAATGGAACTAAGCTCTACAGTAGAATAAAAACTCCATTTTGAGTTCGGTTAGTGTGTGTTTATACGACTTTTGATACAATGAACTTAAAAGTCACTACTCTCTGCCTGATCTTGCCTTGTTTACAATATGAGAAGAACAAACACAACGTATGTTACAGGTTTATATTTGGTTTCAACTTGAGATTTATCTTATTTTATACAATACTAGCTGTGTCCCGCATATTCACTCGCGATGATTTGAGGACAACATGTATATACATAAAATGCTACAGTAGAATGAATGGCATAAGATACGAATTATTTTGAATGATACAAGTTAAAAAAAAATCACTGAATAATTCCATAGCATGGTAACTGATTATTTTATATCTCTTGACCAGTCTGTCGGGAACGAACAAAAACAAAGGTTCCAACCAAAGCCAAATATAGACTAATTAAGAACCATGTCGCAGTCAAGCCCAAGGGTATATTATGTTTTGCTTGATAAAAGGGCGAACCTAATATTTCGTGAAATGTTTTGTACATTTTACGCTACATTTTTTTTTTCTAAACAAATCCGATCTTTTTTTATCTTATACTAAAATTCGGTAGCAATTTATTTATTTTAAAAGCTATTAGTATATATAAATTAATTGATTGCTATTATAAAGTGATTGAAAATTTTGTTAAAAGAAATCAATTTGAATAATATAATTGTGTTTGCAGGCAAACGAAGAAAAACCGACTTCAATTATATCGACAAGTAATACAACGTAGATACATGAAAAAATAGTAGTAAATACGCATTATTAAAGATTACCCCAAAAGTTGTAATCAGATCTCGATGAAATTTAAATGTGACCACATGATAAACATCGGCTTTCGATTAAATTAAAAATCATTAACATCGGTTCACCAAGTAAAAAGTTATGTCGAGATTATTACGAAGTATTTTCGAGAGTTTCCCTCGATTTCTCTGGGATCCCATCATCAGATCCTGGTTTCCTTATCATGGTATCAAACGAGGGATATCTCCTTTCCAACAAAAAAGAATTACGGAGTTATCCACGAACATATATATATATATATATACGGTCGAATTGAGTATCCTCCTTCTTTTTTTGAAGTCGGTTAAAAAGAAAAGAATTTGTCGAAATCAATCATAAATACTTAACTAACTACGAGAATTTTGTATATAAGATTCAGACCTTCCTACTTTTTTTAAAATACAGATAAAATTTATTAATTTGATTTATATTAAAATATCGTTCAAAAAGGACGTCGACAATCATTTGCAATAAAAACTAACTTCACGATTTTGAAACAAGATATTAATCAATTCAGACCTTGTACCTTCAGCCTAAAATTGTACGACGCCATTGAAATCTGAGACGTCACAATATACGGGAGTTACCCGAGTAGAAATTTTTTCGTCTTCCTTAGAAGGACCGGACCAGGCATGCCTGATCAGGACTAGATAAGGCATGTAACGCAGATGATTGGTCTGGACCTGATCAGGATGAGATGAGATTTCCTGATCTGGACCTGATCAGGAAATCTCATCTCATCCTGATCAGCGGGTTCGGTTCGGTCCTTTTAAAAAACACGAATGTATATTTTTGAAAAAATTGTTTAACAAAAAAAAAAGCGAATTGATATAAATATGTATTAACATAATTATTATAATATTTATTTCCGTTTATTTTTTCCAATGTATTATTTATTTATGTTTTTACTTTAAATATTAATTATTTTAATTTATTTTTATGTTATTAATTAATTATTATTATTAATTAAATTTTATTTATTAACTTCTAATGATTAACTACTAACTACTATTTCCTATTACTTACGATTGCTCCACTGTGTAGAAATGGACTCCCTGCTAGATTGTCCTTATAACTGTATATATACTAAGTGCGCTTAAAAACATTAATAGCGCGATTCAGGCTCAGTTCGCGTCATTTCTTTCAGGCCATCCTGATCTGGACTGGACCAGGTCCTGATCCAGTATGCCTTACCATACTTGGTAAGATTTTACATCAGGCTAGCCTTGTCTGGTCCGGACCTGGTCCTGATCCAGTATGCCTTACCATACTTGATTATATTTTACATCAGGCTATCCTTGTCTGGACCGGACCTGGTCCTGATCCACTATGCCTTACCATACTTGATTATATTTTATATCAGGCTATCCTTGTCTGGACCGGACCTGGTCTTGATAGAGCTTGCCGGATCATGCATGCCTTATTCTATCCTGATCCGGTCCAGATACATGATCTGGTTGAGCCTGACCTTTTTTCTACTCGGGTATTTTAGCCACGTATGTATATCCTTAACTACTTTTGCTTCAAATGTCACCTGTATTAATATATAGTCGTAACATGTAGTAATTGCGCTGTCATCGCCCGACCACTCAACTGCGACGTCGTTGCTATTCAATTGAATATCGTATTACGAAATGTATGAATGGATTGCTTGCTGATTGTTTGCTAGTTGTCAAATAATTTTATAGAGTAGACATGACAAATAGATATAGATGATACTGGAGTTATATGCTGGTATAATATTTAAAATACTTTAGTAAGTATTAGACAGCTAAATGCACATATTCTGTAGTATCCATAGAGCATGCAAGCTTTACTTAAATATTAAGGATTTTGTTTTTTTATTTGGAGATTAAGATCAAAACATAGAATTTACTGTGATTTCTACATTAGGTATTCATGGTTAAAGAAAGCCTTAAAATGTTTAACTTTGAGGTTTTCATTAAATAATTCTTTTTTTAAACTTATCTTACTTTCCTGCCAGTAAAATAGAGATAATAAAAAAAAATATAGCTTTTCGTGTGTTTTATTACAACGTGTGTTCCGTCGCAGGACAAAAGCGAGCTTCCTGAAAATAATTCAATATTATCCCGCGCATAATTGTACTGTTTTAATTTGCATCCATTACATCGAGGACACATTGATAGACTTAGCTAAGAGCAATCTGTGAATTTGTAATATCCAGATTAATGAGTTCTTGAATTTAAATTTAGTACTTAATTTGAATTGACGTAAATTATTTTATAGATTGTTGATATCGGACTTTAATAAGATCCGTATTACGTTCATCAATAATAATTATAAAAAAAGATTAAATATATTTAATTGACGCCGAGTTATTTAAAAAAATACACTGATTTAAACGAAAATTAAGCGCTGAAATGTATTCTTAAACAACTTTCTCTTATTAATAATCTCTTAAATATTATATTATCTTTATTATTAAGAAATACATTTTAAAACTATAAACATTAAACTAATAAAAAAATGTGTTTAACATACACACATGTTTGTCTGTTCCTAAGGTTTAACTTAATGCTTGTGTTATAGGTAACAGTTGACTGACATCGAACCTTCAACACCCATAACAGTAAGTAGGACTAGTAAAAACAACTTTTTGGTCTAGTAAATATTTATAACAAGAAATACCAAGTACACTACGCCCGTTTTAATTTGCACAAGCGCGTTATTCTATTAACGAGACGTCAGAACAGACACTGTGTTAAAGTAAGTAGTGAAACAAAAGACGCAATCCTTAAGCACTGCGGGTTTGAAACGAATTTACGGTTAGTTTGAAATTGTTTAAGTGTAATTATTATATTTAGATAAGAAAATATTATTCCGAGAAATAATGTTATAATATCTTTTGAGGAAACTCAAATTTACTTTATTTTCATAATTTTTTGTTAAAAAATTATGTTTTGAAATGAGAACTTACTGTTCTGTAAAGGTTTTCATGCCAAGTATTAAGGGTAAGTAAGGAATATAAAATAAGCTAAGTTTAATTGTACTGATAAGCTGCTACGGTACGTAAACATACAAATATCTCACAGTTTGGCTCAGACTTACTCTGCTTTGAGGGATCAAAGCTTCATCCACCAATCTGCTCAAACGTAAGCACATGTTTATGTGGACTCCATCTGGTGAAATGTAATTTCTGGATTTTCTTTACAGTATTTTAACATCATTGACATTAGATTTTTTTTAAATAAAATTCGTGAAAATCTAATACAATACTTCGACAAAGATATATACTTTTTTTACATCTTTATTTTATAGTAAAATTAAATTAACTTCTAATACTCGCGCGGAAAAACATTACACATATTGTTTTTTTTAATTTTCACGCGAATTTTTTTCATCATAATGAAACAACCTTTTCGGATTTTATCGCGGCTTCTTAAGTTTTTTAGATGCCCGACCTTTCAGATACTTTATAGCGACAATGTTCACGGGAGGACCACATTACACATATACTCACGCACGTTGTCTCAGAACGAGATGTAATCGATTAGTTCCTCTAGCGCAGTTATAGGTCTCGCAAATTTTGTCTATCGTATCAACGCCCCCTTCGTATTAATAATATTTGGTGAATGAATATAATATTTTAATATTGGAACGAAGTTCCTTATGGGGTGTTGCGGAGGGGCACCCTAGCTGGCAAATACGTCTGTAACGTTAAAAAAGCGTAAGATTTTTATGTATAGTCCATGTATGATGGCTATACACATAAAGTGTCTAATTTATAGTCTACGTGATGACTGTTATTATTATTGCAGTTTGCTATTATTATTATATCAATTGATAATTAATATATATGTATGTATGTATGTATGTATGTATGTATGTATGTATGTATGTATGTATGTATGTATGTATGTATGTATGTATGTATATATGTGTTTTACATTATATACTAAAATATTTACTTATTTATATGTTTTTTTCTTTTCTTTTTTTTAATACTTATGTAAGTTTATCATATCGTAGTTTTTACCTATTTATAATTGATCTTTACTCCTTAATTTGTGCACACCTTAACCGCTGCTACTGTATCGTGTCCTGTACCCAAAGGTTATCTGGAAGAGATCGCTATTTGGCGATAAGATCGCCTTTGTACATCTTCTATTGTGTCTTTCTTTGTATGTGTCTGTATTTCGGTGTACATTAAGAATAAATAAATAAACAAATAAATAAATATATTTTTATGTCATTGTAAGTAAAATGAGGCCTTAAGATAATTTTGTAAAGTAATTTTCTATTTTTATTTTTATCGATAAACAATCGTAATAAAAATGCGTACTCGAATATTTTTTTTTTTATACCTCGAATAGGACTTGGAATTAATATTTTATAATAAGGAACTTCTTATAAATTGTTTTGTGACCTTGTTCTAACAGTAGAAGATGGACTTTTTTGTTCCACTTGGTTGTTGTATCTCTGCCGCCATGGTAGTTTACAGTTGTGTGCGAGACCTAATCAAATTCGTCTGATGAATCACCGTTCACCTGCTCAGTGTACTTAGCCCTCAAAATCTGAATGATAATGGTTCACAAATAATGTTACTTATTACTGTCTATGACTATAAGACACTGCAAAAATAAATTAATATTTTAAAATAATAAATTAGTAATTTACCTAAAATAGTAACAGCTATACTCGTGTCGGTCTCATAGACCCATATACTCAATAAAGAGACACGCATACATTCGATTCCATCGCTTGCACCACACTAATCAATATCAAACAACAAATTAATAAGCTACAAGCAAGGTTTCGGTGATTGTATTTTTTTTTAAATAAAAACGAATTATTGATTCGTCGGTCTGTGAGACCAATGCGCGAGTATAGGAAGGTTAATGAAAGAAAGAGACCGGTTATAAAAATCATCTATTTCCAATGCCGATAGCCACTAATCGTAATATACGCCTAGCCTCAACAGTATGGATCCGTCAACACATTTCGTTATATCTGCGTGGCTTTATTACATTTTCATTGAGATTTTCTACATCATCTATCTTATAAATGATATCGTTAAAGTGGAATCGCAATAAAATATTTTGTATAGAATTATTTACAATATTTTATTTATTATTAATATTGGCTCCAAATAGCCAGAGGCAATCCTTTTTTCATAATTATAAATGTTTTTATTACTTGGCTCGTTCAAAAAGGTTTTCTCTGTAACGTTGCCAAGGAAATAATAAACGTTGAATATTGTTTACAGGATGTAATACAAACTTTCCTTATTTGGAGAATATACGCACACTTAAGATTTTTTTTTATTACGCATTTTATTTTGTGATTTCTTATTAAATATGGCTTGTTGATTGAATAAATAAGTACTGGTGGAAATGTATGTAATTTTTCATAAATAATAATAATATTATTAATAATAATAATACTCTTTATTGTACACCATTAAAAGAAACAAAAAAAAATTAAAGATTTACAAAGGCGGTCTTATCGCTTAAAGAGCGATCTCTTTCAGACAATCTTTGAAAAATAATTTACGCATATCAACTGTATAAGAAAAAAAAAATCTAAAGTAAAAGCAAGCGAGCTAGTTATTACTTGGGCCAAATTTTAACTCTACAATAACAAAAATTACAAAACCAGAAACATCGCAAGCGCGTTATTGACCCAATAGCCCCCCCCCCCCTAGGAGCAAACTCAACAAGTCATAAGTCAGTTTTACAAAACAGGTCAAATTTTACATACGATCTACTTTTCTCAATCAAAACTACAAACAAAGCTACGTGGTGAAGATGTGTTAATGAAATTTCATACACTATTCATTCTATTTTCATATACTATAGACGGCGCCACGGTTCGCTTAAACCGAATAAAAATATCAAAATATCAAAAATTTCGATCTAGCGGGTACATCGTTCCATAGCTTAATTGGCTAGAGCGCCGATACGGTCAGTCGGAGACGCGGGCTTGAACCCGGTCGAACCAGGTTCGAAGCGGTCAATTTTTGATATGATATTCAAAAATGTATAAATTTCATAAAATTTGATTCTAAGACTTTTCAAAAGACAATTGCGTCGTGAGTGTATAGCATCTTCAATTTATCAGAATAGGTATCGCATTATAAGCATTACTTGCGCTTTTACTCCCGAGGGGAGTGCGAGGCGTTAGGATAAAACTCGCAAATGTTTTCACTTGAGCTCATACAAACTTTGAAGAATCGGTAAAACTTTGTATGTGTTAGAAATGGCCACTTTATCATATTACATTGTTCAGAACTTTTCTTATGAATTAATGAGATCTTCGTTATATCAACAAGTTTTATACTTACGTTTACGCTTCAGCCTGTAATATCCCACTACTGGGCATAAGCCTCTTTCCCCATGTAGGAGAAGGATCACAGCTTAATCCACCACGCTGCTCCAATGCGGGTTGGCGGATATATTCCCTACTATGAGTAACGATCGCTATCAGGTGTGCATGATAACAACCGGGACCGACGGCTTTTAATTTTGTTTTTGTAATAATTGCCAATAATCTTTGCGCAAAATGGTATTCTGATTTTAATTTTACAATTTTAAACTATGTTTATTTATGACAATAGCTAATTGTAGTTACTTGAATACTGTAACACCCCATAAATTGAAAAAAAAACTTTATTTTGTAAATTAACTTGAATTTTATATAGTCCAAAAAATAAAATTATATTGAAAAATGTTATCGAGGAACAGACACAGCAGGACTTACAGATTTATAAATATATAATCTGAATCTCGGAAACGGCTCCAATAATTACCATGAAATTTAGTATACAGGTTGTTTCAGGGCGATAAATCGATCTAGCTAGGATTCATTGTAAGAAAATGTCGTTCTATCCGCGTTTTCAGTCAGTAAAAAACTGCTACAATATCATTAGAATACAAAGGTAAATATCGCTACCATCTCACAAGGTTATAATAGTTCAGATGCGCAATTGCGCTCCTGAAAACAGAAGATTCCGTTTGGAATCCAGATGTCTCCAGTCCAATTACTTTTTTCCCTTTTTTTATAATTGCACTCGCAAATTTTTAATTAAATAACCAGTTCATGTTTTTTATAATTATGTCGGTAAGATCGAAAAATATTATTTATATTTCATTACTATGTAATTCGTATTTAAATACTATTTCCAAAAAAATATACCTAGCCAAGCTCGGTCATGCAGGCCGTCCACTATATTTTTAATAGTGCTGCTAGCAAATAAATAGTGTTAGGTACGTTTCTGTATATTGATCATACCATGTTTAAATATTTCGAAGCATCAACACATTGATGCATGCTGCTTTGATTGATAATGTTGTTTAGTATTAAAATAAGTGTGCTTGCTCCGAAAACGAAAAAAAAAAATGACTTCAGTTTTATCGATAAGTAACAAAACGTAGGTAGACGAAAAAAATAGTAAAGTAAATGCACGTTATCAAAGATTACTCCAAAGTAGTCATCAGACCTAGATCGAATTTGAATGGGACGACACGACAAGTAATAACTTTCGATTAGAATAAGAATCATCAAAATTGTTATATTCAGTAAAAAGTTCTAAGGTAACATACATAAAATACAGTCAAATTAAGTACCTCCTCCTTATTTTAAAGACGGTTAAAAAGAATATGAGCTAAAGCCTATTATTTGGGTTAAGATTATAATATTATAATAATGATAAGGATGTCCGGATTTTGTAACACTGTATATTATATAAGATATGACTAATTTTATATAAATATATAATTATATGTATATATTAAGTGTGGAGTTTCTTGACGATTCTTCTTTGCAGAATGTACACCCCGAACGCTACCACCACGTAGCTTAACTTTTAATTAAAATTAATTAATTAAAGAAATACTCGTATATATTGTTTTCATTTCATTTCATTTAATTGATTATACTCGTAGACGTCTGCAATTATAATATTTTTTATAGGTTATGGTAACCAATTTGTTATAAAATATCTTATAGCTTTCACTCATAGCTCTTTCCATTCTTCTTGGTAACATTATCCCTCGGTGTGCATGGATGTATTCAGTCCATTTTTAGATAATTGACATTTAGCTGTAACCCTAGTTCTCTGAATCAAGTCTGAGTCATTTATTATACAATAAAGGAAAATCTTGAACAAACAATTTTTTTGTCAACTGATTAAAATTATCCACTAGAACAGAGAGTGATTGATTACTAGAGCCGTCATGGTTAATAATTACCTCAAAAGCCAAATCTATCGCTTCGTTGCACGTAAGAATATTAGGATGATGCTGTTGTGAGGCGGTAGCGGATAGCGAGGAAAGGTAAATAAAGTTTAGTAGCAAATTTTGATTATAGTTTGTCGAAACATTTTTGAAGTAACACGCTTGACTTGGGAGTAAGCCGGTGAACGCGTGACAAGGGCGTTACGAGAAGTATGATTGGGCGAGGCGAACGGAAGTTGAGAGGGAGATATAGGTTAGTGAAGATAGACAGAGAGAGAGTTACGTTCACGTAAGCACACTCTTTTTTTGTACGTCTAAGTCAGCAAACACAGTAGTGGACTATATAAATATACTATTATCGTCAACCCTACTCCTGTCCCTCCTCAGGAGCTCTGGCGATCCTTCTCACCGTAGAAATACAATACTACAGGAAGGTGTTAATTATCTGTGATTTTCTGTACGATTAAGGTACTTCCCCAGTTAGGCTACTTGCAATTTTAAGCAGTATATCACCTACTGAGTCCTATCTCAAAACTAAATGGTGAAAATAGAAGGAGAGAAAACCGAATAAAAGGATCAGAACCCACAAACCTGTGTCAATCTGGGTCAAAGAAATTTTGAATTTCATCATTTGACTGAAATCCTTCCCGAGGACAATATTTTCGTATTCCCGCACACATATAATATGTGCTAACCTTGTAGACACTCTCAATGAACGGCGCGGGATTTAATAACCGCACTGTTTGCCTACGCTGTTGAGCGATCCTTACTCCCCTCGGTTCGTCAAAACGAACTATTAATATTTAGTACCCTTTGCATTTGGAGTTGTTTTACGTAAGCAAATATCTGAGTTCGTTTAATTATTAAAGTTGTCTCAATGGGATTTATGCTTCAGCCTGTAATATCCCACTACTGGGCATAGGCCTTTTTCCTCATGTAGGAGAAGGATCAGAGCTTAATCCACCACGCTGCTCCAATGCGGGTTGGCGGATATGTTCCCTACTATGAGTATCGATAGCTAGCTGGTATTTTTAAAACAACCGTGGTCATTGGCTTTACGTGCTCACAGAGGCATGATGGGGAGACCCAGAAGAACAGACATCCAAACCGGAAATAAATATTGGTACAAATACAAACGTCTATCCTGAGCGGAATTCGAAACCGCAACCAACGGTGTTTTAGACGTCACGCACCAGTACACCAGAGCGGTTGTTAAGCCGTAATATTTGTGAAATGAATTTTCTGAAGAGCGGAGTTTCATAGGAGTGGAATTGAATGAGCTATCTTGTATTGAGTGAAGACAGGATTATAACGAAACGTTTTATTAACGAAATAGAAGGTCATTAGTTAAACTTTTTTTCTTGGGAATCGATTAAGGTGCTTGAGTTGGTTTCTTACGAATATACCTTTTAAAAATTTTACCACGACTAATTGGAAATTTAATTCTAAGAAATTTTTTCTTTATAAAGTATGATGTAAAAACATTTATTATTAAACGTGCTTTAGGGTATACAGTATTTACAGATGTTATAGTAAGTTCAGTTAATTAGAAAATTGGGTTGGTATTGAAAAATAGAGGTATTATAGCTAAATGGATCTTGCGCTGCCGGTCACAGATATTTGTATTGACCATACAGATGTTTGTAGTGGTTTGTGCGTTTGTGCTTGTGTATTGTGTGTGTTTCAAGACCCCCGACACAGGAGATAATCCTACTGGGAGCAGCTGAGAGTGAAGCGTGTATTTATTATTATTATTGAAAATTAGACTAATATCGATACTCAATTTCGTGTGCGTGAACAAATATATAACGGTATGCCTCATTAAGTAGGTAGGTTAGGTAGGTATCTAACACGGTTATAATTAAGAAATTATAACCGTGTTAGATTGCGTATAGTTGAAACTAAAAGTTAAAGAATTCACACAGCTTTTTCAAATTCGTCTGTCACGGAAAACGGTTTTTTTTGCAATAATGTTCATTGGATTGACAACTTGAATATTTTTCATTTTTATTTTTCTTTTATATTAGAAAAGTAAGTTCTCATGTTAAATTGGACATTAAAATGTTTTTCTTTATTTTATTTAATGTTACCTTTAAAACTTCTTTTTAGTAGAAACTATAAAACGATAGGTCATTTTAATGGATTGATATTGTGAGGATATTTCAGCGATCTTTGTCCAGTCCTGGGACAATACAATACAATAACGAAAATGTACTGTCCTAAAAAAAATCACTGTAAGTTTATCAGTAAATTGTGACTTTTTACAGAGATGATAAAAAATGTGGATGGATACGATGATAAAACACAGTGACTTTATTAAATGACTTAAAAAAAAAACTTGTCTATTTTAGGTAAGATCTTTACTTTTTAACCGACTTCCAAAAAAGGAGGAGGTTCTCAATTCGACTGTATTTTTTTTTTTTGTTTTTTTTTATGTATCTTCAGAACTTTTCACCGGGTAGACCGATTTCGACAAATTTTGTTTTAATCGAAAGGTGGTGTGTGCCAATTGGTCCCATTTAAATTTATTTGAGATCTAACAACTACTTTTCGAGTTATATCTAATAATGCGTTTTTACTTGACGCTTTTTTCGTCGACCTACGTTGTATTATACCGCATAACTTTCTACTGGATGTACCGATTTTGATAATTCTTTTTTTGTTAGAAAGAAGATATCTCTAGTTTAGTACCATGATAAGAAAACCAGGATCTGGGGATGGGATCCCAGAGAAATCGAGGGAACTTCTTGAAAATCCGCAATAACTTTTTACTGGGTGTACCGATTTTAATAATTTTTAATTTGATCGAAAGCTGATGTTTGTCATGTGGTCACATATAAATTTTATTGAGATCCGATAACTACTTTTCGAGTAATCTTTGATAACGCGCCGTTACTTGACTATTTTTTCGTCGATCTACGTTGAATTACTCGTCGATGTAATTGAAGTCGGTTTTTTTTTCGTTTGCGAGCAAACACAATTATTATCTTCTTGTGAGAAATAATGATAGTGAGAAAATTATTAGTTATTTACAACTAAACAAATTACTTGAAAAACCTGTATTAAATAATAATACGTTATAAGTCTATAACAAATGTGTCTTGAAAGAAATACGACAAAATCGTCAAAACTAATCCAACAAATTTCTTACTTACCTCCTCACCTCAACACTCAAACAATTGGCACAATGTGCAAATCTCCTGAACGCATTTCACTCAACGATTAAATCTTCCCAAACTTTACACAAGTACGAATCTAACTAAATTCCTTGTAATAATAAACCTCACCGCATAGAAGCCGTGAAATGATGTCGTTTATTTTAAAATACCCGCTTAGTTTGTCTGTCGTAAAACCATTTATATGTACGGTTAACTTTACTCTATCTTGTTTTTGTATACATTGCTGTATTAATATAGACATCATCTTAATCCTTTTTATATTAAGCACGTAATGTACAATGTACGTTTCGATTGAAACGGTCGGCAATGAGTATGTGACACAAAATGTCTAAAGGGGCCGGAAAAGTTCCATTTAGGGATATATAGAGTGTTTCGAAAGATTTTAAACTCAGTTTAATACGTGTTTAGATGGCGGTCGATCCGTTTTACTTCCTTTTGAATTTATAGAGGTGTTTCGTTAATTTCCTTTACGTGCTAAGATGTAATGTTGCAGCGCTGTTTGGTTTAGACTGCTTATAAACCGACTTTAAACAAATGAGGAGATGATGAAAGGCTGATTAAATATTTAGAGAATATACGTATATTGCATTAGACCTGCTATACTCAACTTGTGGTCCATCTTTGTCATAAGTTATTTTTTCATCAATAAAGTAACTACATTGTTAACTTGGAATTAAGTTTAAATCAAAACCTTTATTTAGCTGCTTTAGATAATATAATCTCAAATTCGCGTTGGTAAATGTGGAGACAGCTTGGGCGTCCGACTAGCACTTGACTAAATTTTTATCCATGGCATGGACATGCTGACAAAAGTTAAAAATTCACAAATTATAAAAACGACTGACACCCAACGGCCCCCACTAAGATTTACTATAGTATCAAGGGTCCGGAAACACACACAATACAGAAACACAAATACAAATGTATGCCATGAGCGGGGGGGGATAGGACCCGCAACCTCCAGCTTAACAGCTGTAAGCCAGAGCTGTGACGGTTGCGCTAACGCGTCCTCATAATGTCTTGTTAATATATATACTTACGAATAAATAAAATTGTAGTTTCTGTTTGTAATATTAAACTAACTGCTTTTTACTAAATGCATATGGATGTAAACACGGTGCATATGCCAAAATAACATTTACATTTTTTGTCTGTCTATCTGTTTGTTCCGGCTAATCTCTGAAACGGATGGACCGATTTTGACGGGACTTTGACGAGCAGATAGCTGATGTAGTAAGAAGTCACTTAGGCTACTTTTATTTTAGAAATTTATTTAAATTATAACTCTGCGAAGTGAATAATAGCTTTTTTGTTGAATTCCACGCGGACGAAGTCGCGGGCACAGCTAGTTTGTATGTAAAACCAGTATATATAATGTAGCTGACGAAGTGTTACGTAGCGCAGCGGTAAACGAAAATTATCTCTTTTAAATTCATTGTCGGAAATTTTTTTATTGTTTTTTTTTCAACGCAAAATCAACATTGTTGTCACGTGACCAACACGTCAGATCGTTGTTATCACACATAATGTAGTAGGTCGCGTTCGGAATTAATGAGTTGTTTTATCACTGATAAGCCATGCTTTGAGGTTTTGCCCGCTTTGCATTTATGCCAACGGTTCCACTTTTATATGACATAGCTTGATGTTTTATGCCCATATTAATGTATATTTCTAATCGACCACGAGGTATCGATCTGGTATAACAAGTTCATTTCATTGCTTACAAACAAATTCTTTTTATTAACCGGCATCAAAAAAGGACGAGGCTCTCAATACTACTGTATTTTTTAAGTATAATACCTAAGAAAATTATCATTATGTTTATATTTCACTCAATCTCTTATTCAATTTTAAATTATAACTAAAATATATTTTATTTTTACAAGTATCTACTTTAAAGTACTGGTGTTATTTAAAATGAGGATAAGTATTTTTAATAAAATAATGTTTTATTTTTTAATTTTCATTAATGCGTTGCAAACTGAAACGAAAGAGACAGTAAAATTACATAAAAAATAGCAACAAAACCAATGCTGCCAACCTTAAATGTAATTATTACTTTAAAAAAACGTACATGTAATTCAAGAAATACTTTTGGACAATATAAACAATTACTATTTTTTTTTTATCTACACAATACACACACGGTCGTGTGTTCCTAAGGTAAGCAACTTAATGCTTGTGTTATAGGTAACAGCCGACTGGTATATAGCTACATTTTTTTTTTCGATAAACATAATTATAAATAAAACATATATAAATATATAAATAAATATCGACTCAGGGTGGGAATCGAACCTACAACCCTCGAAGCAGAAAGCACACACAAGGTCACTACAAACTGCACCATCGGGCTAGTCATATATATATATATATATAAACAATTGAGAGTACATTTGACATTATTGAGATGTTAAGAACATTACGCAAATATTCGTAATACGCCCTAGATACACGTCTCTTGAGAGGTGATGTGTGAAAAAGCGATTCCAAGAAACTCGAACATAAAAACTTTTAACACATATTTGAATGCTATAAGTGGATAGCAAAGGTAATACTGAAGTGTCTTCTTCAGCTTAAGATTTGCTCTGTTAACTTCTTACCTTTACCTTTATGACATTTTTTTTAAATTTACAACTAAGTCGGCAAAGAAGCGTACGGTTCAATTGATAGTAATCGAAAAGCGATTACCGTAGCCTATAGACGCTGCAACACCAGAAGCTTTATAAGCGCATTGTCGACCCTACCCCCAATCGCCACCCTCAGGAGCTCTGAGCATTTTACTCACCAGAGAAACATAAACCTGCTTGAAAGCAGTATTATTTAGCTGTGATTTTCTGTAAGGTACTAGGAGACTGTAGAGGACTGTAGACGTACTTCCCCAGTCAGGCTTCTCGTCAGGCTTTTCGAAGGATATTTCCTGCTGTACCCATTGTAGTTCATAATTAAAAAATCACTTAAAAATATAACTAACAATGAATATTATTGTATATTATTAGCTATAGTTTTAGTAAGTGTATGTTTAAATAGCAAATTGATTAAAAAATAAAAAGGAAATGTTTTTAATTAAATATTGATATAAAATCTTTTGGATAAAAATATAATCTAAGAAAAGCAGTAAATGGACAATAATTCTTTTATTAATTTCTACTTTTATACCAAGTTAAGAAATCTATGAAATATGATCAGAACTCAAATAGAATAGCTCCATCCATTTTAATATAAATTGGCTGAAATTGTAATTTATACTGCTCTATTTGTAGATAATACACCGAGGCATAATTAAATGTCCCGTACAACATATTCAAGCTTAGCCAAACCGACCACACTCTGTCACCAACCACATGCGAACATGAGTCATTTGTACTGAACAAATCAATTTGAAACCACAGTTAAATTCAAAATAAATTATGTGCGTGCGTGCGCGCGCGCGTGTGTGTGTGTATCTGTGTTTATAACCACTTTTTTATTTTCATTTTGGAACTTTTTAAAGACTGAAAATGTCAGTCCCATTAAGAATAAGTTTGAACGTTTTAAACTTACAATATTAGATATATTATCATTCGAATATTTAGAAAAGAATACAATAGTTACACATTCTAAAAAAGTACACAATATTGTATCATTTGTACAATCACATATATCATGTGTTGATCAAGTAGCTATACTTATTATCGTTATCTGGGGGATTAGCACTGCATCAGTGCATTGTTACCAACGGATTCCCGTTGGTACCAATTCACTCCGTCAAAACTGCGCCAAAGGGCTAGTTAATTATAGGGGGATGGAGCTTGTTCGTTAGTCTTGAGCTCGTTCATCAAAAAAAGCTACTGGCTATAAAACAGCAAGTTATGACTACTATGTCTGTTGAGGAGGAATAATAATTAACGTAATTACAAATAAACAAACTGTCTGGCATAAAGTCATTTCGTACAATTCAACCAGCTAATTCAGCTACGGATCGTAGACCAGGCGTAGCAAATGCTACGTGCTCTACGACACCGTGTAGCAAAAATCTACGTCTTGTTTAGTTCTTCGTTGTATGTTTTACTTTAAGGTTTAGTGAATGTTTTGATATTTATTTTATAATGAAATCAATTAAGTTTTTTTAAGGAAACAATTTTTTTCGGATTTTATCGAGGTTTATTAAGTTTCCGTGTCCTCCCATGACCATGGTTGCTGTAAAGTATTCGAAACGTCGGTCATATAAAACACTTAATAAAAAATTGTTTTATTATAATGAGTGAAATTTGCGTAAATATTAGAAATTAATTTGTCGTAAATGTTTTCATTACATTGTATTTTATCTATACGTGTGTATTCCGAGCAATGTAACACAGCTTGACTAGGGATGTTAAAATTGCGCAAAATACATTTATTTTATTTGAATCTGTCCCACCTGGACATTCTAAATTTAATGTCCTTTGCAAAATTGAGTTTGACACCCCTGCTATAGGCAGTAACAAACAATGTTGAAGAAAAAAGTCCTATCCAATAGTACGAGTTTTAGACATTATCTTTTTTTACGATTTTTTTTTTTTTTTTATAAGTGATATACATCCACGGGCTTATGAACCCATGTCCTTTTTTATTCTAAAAACATGCAATTTTTATTTTTAATGTTTTCTATTTTAAGGTAGGCGTTACAAAATACGTTTACGAAATTTTAATATAGTCTTGTCTCAATACAAAAAAAAAAAATTAGTCATGTCAGGTAACAATATTTAACAGAATCTTGAATTTCAATCCTGGATAGAAAAACTGTATTATAGTTTATTATTTTATAAAACCATAAAAAATGTAAGGTATATATTAAAAGCGTGTATAGCAAATATATATAACAATATCATTTTTTATCATATGAAGAAACCAATGCATAACTTAAATAAATATATTATATAGGAAAAAGTATATAAACGTTATATACTATAACTATAAAAGTATATATACGATAATATATATTTATGTATTCTGAGTAATATTCATATAATAATTGTGTTTGTTAACAAAATAAATTACATTGACAGGTAATACAACGTAAGTAGACGAAAAAATAGTCAAGCAAATACGCGTTATTAAAGATTACTTTGAAAAGTAACCATCGGATCTACATACAAAACAAGTATTAATTTTTGATTTTGATTCGATACCCATATTGTATTATTTGAAGACAAAGATATATTTTTCATTAACTACAATGGCTTGGCTCAGCCGCCATATTTGATTTTTTTTAACTTCACCAATCTAAGAACACTTGGGCTGCTAAGATAAATCTAAAGATACCTCAACTATATAAATTCGTTCAGCGGTTCTGCAGATATGAAGTTATAAAGAATATTACATACATACATACAAGATACGCGTGAAAACCATAAGCCTTCATTTGCAGTCGGGTAAAAAAAAATTATCGAAATTATTTAAAAGTCTAAGAAATATGTAAATAACTTATATGTATAAGGTTAAAACAAAAAAGGAATATACAAATATTTACTATTAATCTTAGTCTATTTATATGCTCGAAACAAATCGAGTATTTTTAACTAAAAAGTCATCTAGTTCGGTCGAAAACCACAAATCTTGAAAAAAAAAACATGTGGGTGAAATCGCCATTTCGTTGCCAACTCGCCATATAACCACTGTAATATACGGAGTTGGCTTCGTCGGTTTTGTGTTTAGCCAGAGCTTGGTGTGGTCGACTGTTACCAGTTGTTATGCTTTTAACAAACCGTGGGATGAAAATATTTTAACTTTTTTTGCTGTTATAAAAATACCGTAAAACTTGGTTGAATGTTTTTTCTTTATAAGTATAACGATATTTTTTTTTTTATCATTAGATAGTAAAAACAAAGTCGCTTCCCGCTGTCTGTATTTTTAGATCATTGAAACTACGCAACGGATTTTGATGCGGTTTTCTTTAGTAAATAGAGTGATTTCTGAGGAAGGTTTGTATGTGTAATACATGCATAATATAGTAGAGGAACACTGATGTTTATTGCAATCGTTAGTAAAAAATACAATAATCATTTTTATGTGACACTTTATTTCGATTAAGATTATTTGCTTTAGTAATATTTCTGAAAAAAAAAAATCGTTTATTTTACTCTGGTATTAACTTATCTGCTGTATTACTTAATACTGTCAAAATAATGAATTATTATTAATTTTTGATTTACCCACACATTAGGGAATTCTAAACATTTTTTAATATCAAATCAAAAATCAGTTGCAGCGGGAATCAAATCTGTATCTCCGACTCACCGTGTCGTTGTTTTTGCCAATTAAGCTTTGGAACAATGTACCGCTAGGTCGAAGTTTTTGATATGATGATTCTATAGCGGTCGCTTAGAACCGAATATAAAATCATCATACTAATAATTAATTATTTCCTTTTGTTTAAATTGTGTTGTTATTATGTGTTTTGTGTTGTAATTATGGCTTGAATACTTCAATACTATTTTGGTAAAATTAGTCTAAAATGTACAACAACAGCTAAGTAAAGCTTGTTTTGTGTTTTAACCGTTAACATATCGATACCTTTGGGTAGAAAGGTCGTATAAACCAAAACCCGACTTTTCAGGAGAGCAGAAAAACGATTTTTTTTTACATAAAAATTCATACTTTTTTTGTTTTTGAACTTATAAAAAAATGATATATGAGAAAGGTTCTTACAATTCTCGAATGAAAACGGTTAAGTCATCAAAACCTATCTATCTTCTATAGTTTCAAAGTTAGCTTGGATTTACGTCTAAGAAAAAATCAATTCTTGGTTAATACACCCCATGAAAATGTACTTAAAAAAAAACTATATAGGTCGTATATCTATTTTTGCTAAGCTTATGGTCACATTTACTGTCGTAAAAACCCATAGATGTAGTTTTTTTTTGTATTAAAAACCATTTATAATCATAGATCAATTGAATTCTGACTAATAAACAATCATGTTACTCCCAGAATTAGTAATAACTCAATTATTATTATTCTAATACCCAATAATGGTCGATTCAAATAAAATAAAACTACCTGAAATACGAAATCAACATTTATTAGGTATTATAATACCTTCTAAGCAACATTTACTATTAATTCAATAATGGTACAACATATCTAACAGGTTTAACATTTTCAAATTAAAAAAACAATTATAACAACACACTGAAAAGTGAAATAAAAAAATCTACTTAGCCATAAAAAAACAAAAAATATTCAAACTTCTTCTAAATTAAAGTAATCAGGCATTTTAATCATTTATAAAATTATGACTTGATAGTTTTTTTTTAAATTTTTGTACATAATTAACTGTAATTCAATAAATTATTGTATTAAGCCTTTGTTCTAAGGCTTACTTACTAAGTAATTTATTAAATTACAATTAATAAAAATAATTAAAAAAACGATCAAGCACTAAACGTGACCAACTTATGTACTAAAAAGTAACTTATTTATTATATAAATTTGTATTCATAATTAGTTTAAAATAACTTATGAATTGTTACTATAAATTATTTTAATTATTATTATAAAATATTTTAAAATAAATTATGAATTGACAAACACATTTTCAAAAAATAAATTTAGGTGACAAAGAATACAATTATTTAACAGTCTTGTTTTTTTTACTGAATAATAATTATTTTGCTAACGAATGAAATGTGAAATTACGTAAATACGAAAAGTTATTATTCTTTTATAATAATAAATGTATTATTCAATTAGCTCTTCCTCGTCTTCTTCGTCGGTCAGCGTAAGAGAGTCAGCCAAATTTCCATGGGGTAAGTTAAAATAATCATGGTGGTACCTTTTTGGTATAATTCCATTATCACATAGACGTTTTAAATCCTTATATTTTACGTCTGATATTTGCAATTTGTTTTTGTAAAGTGCAGTTGGGGACATAGTCATTACCTTTTCATGTGTATCATTGCTTACACCTTGTTCGGGTAGTATCGCACGGCTTTTCGATCTTCCTTTACCTCTACCTTTAGATTTTTCTTTATTGCCAGATTTTTTAAATAATATTACTTTATCAGGTGACGTCTCTTCTTTCATTGAGTATTTAACGTACATTTCATTTGGACTCTTTTTCTTCAACGTAATGATTCGGATGTTTCGCATTTTCAGTGTTTTAGAAGTTTCATTTGTAAATGTCGCAGCAGTTATTTCATTCCAATTGAGAAAATCAGAATACTCCATTACATTAACATTATAAGGCCTAGGATTTTTTCTTGCAGCCTCAATGTATGATGGCCATTGTGTTGGACTCCAGACAGTAATTTTTTTTAACTTCACGTTCGATAGTTGCATGAACAGAGTCCACAGGCATGTAAGTGTGCCCTGGTAAAGTTAGGGCGTATAAGCCATTTACAATTAACGACTATTTTTACGCCCTGAGTTAATATAAATTATGGTCATTACATCATAACAAAACTACAAAAAAAAAAACATTCGGCTTTTACATTGAAAATTTACCTTTTTTTAGAGACTATGATCGAAAATTTCTGGGTCGTATTAACCATTTTTGTGCGAATTTCTGCATTTCGTATATACAGATCGATAGAGAAAAAAAATCTGAGAAAAATGGTATATATAACTCAATTTGGCCAAAATGGTTTATACGACCTTTCTACCCAAAGGTATCGATATTTTATTTTATTTTTATTTTTATTTTATTTTATTCGAAAACCAACAGCGTTACAATTCGTATATATATGACATTTAACATAATAATAATAATAATAATAAGGCCAGTAATAGGTTTTCCTATCTATACATCTTAGTACTGTTACAAAAGGGCTGTATTAAGAGCCGATATTAAAATGACTTGAAAAACAAAACAAAATTAAGTTAATAGGATAGCCACATAATTGATAGTAACATAAAAGATACATGACCCATCACACTAAGCATCACAGACTTACAACAAGACGTAGAATAAGTACAGTGAGTCCAAACGTATACAAATAGCCAATGTAACATAATTTTTATATATAATTACCAACAGACATTGCAATTTTATTCATCTGTATAGATAATAAAACTTTGTAGTATATAACAAACACAACAACATCTACATGCAGACTTATAACTTGTATGTAGCTATTACATTTATTTCGTTTATAATGATTGCTTATGAGATTCTAATTTACTCTTTTAAAATTTTTATTAAACTTTTTTTTAATTGAGATTTCGAGTTTACGAAAATATCCATGTCCTTACACATCTCATTAAACAGACGCGGCAGTCTAGACAGAACAGAATTGGCTGAGTAATTGGTACTACATTTGGTCACATATAGGAGTGGTGTATGTCGGGTACGACGCTTGGGTGCACAATATGATATTGCTCCTACAAGCTCGGGACAATCCACGCGGCCGTGGATAATGTCATACAATAAAGAAAGACTAAGCATTTTGCGACGTTCCTCCAGTGTTAGAAGATTATTTAGGTGACAATTCTCAGAATAAGATAGGGAAGGTTGTCGACTTCGGTACAGAATGTGTTTGATAAATTTTTTTGGACCCTTTCAAGACGATCAACATAAATTTTATATTGTGGGGACCAGATAGGACACGCATACTCGAGAACACTTCGTACATACGAGATATAAACAGTTACAATCGCATTCATGTCATCAAAAGGCCTACATGCGCGCAGAACGAATCCTAGATTTTTTAAAGCTTTTTGCGTGATTATTGAGTTGTGAAGCGAGTATGTCATTTTACTATCAAAATACACACCAAGGTCCCTTATGTAGTTAGTACGATCAATTATTTTACCATCAAAATGATAGAAGAAATTTATAGGATTCAATTTACGTGTGAACGTTATGCACTGGCATTTTTCAATGTTGACATTTATCTTATTATGTGCATAGTAGGCATAAAGTGAATTCAAATCCGATTGCAAACAATAGCAATCTTTTAGACTTTTTATTTTTATGTATACTTTTTTATCGCCGGCATACATCAGATTTTTGGAATGCCTTAAGCAGGCCGATATGTCAAATAGGTAGGAGTTATACAATAGAGGTCCCAAATGCGATCCCTGAGGGACACCTGTAGGTATTTTAGTGAAGTTAGATTTGAAACCACCTACTACGACTGCCTGTGAACGATTAGTAAGATAGGATTTTATCCACCTTAGCAAATCCCCATGTATTCCCAACCTCTGTAGTTTGTATAGAAGTATCTCGTGATCCACACGGTTGAAAGCCTTCTCAAAATCGGTGTAGATAACATCCACTTGACCGCCCTTCTCCATATTAGATAGTACAAATTCCGAAAAACATGTAAGATTGGTGATCGTCGAACGTCCTTTAAGAAATCCATGTTGGTTATTAGGTATGCCTTTAACGATGACGGGATATATAGCATCATATACACATTTTCCGAATATTTTACCTATTGTATTTAGTATGGATATACCTCTGTAATTCTTGTTTTCTACCTTAGAGCCTTTTTTGTGAACAGGAACTATATGTGCTTTTTTCCAAACACTGGGAAATACGCCTTCTTTTAGAGATTTATTAAATATAAAAGTAATTGGGGCTGATAGCTGTTTAGCACATTTACGCCAAAACAGTGAAGGTATACCATCGCTGCCTGCTCCTTTGTTAATATCTTATTGTAATAACGACTTTTCTACTGTGTTTTTATCAATGTGAAGCTTTGAAATCGAGTCCAACGCAGGCGTATGTTCTTCATCACTTAAAGCAAAATTTGTGACTGAACCAGTGCCAAAAACACCCCGAAAGCCTCACAAATAGATTGTCCATCCACATATTTTCTATTATTGTAAGTCATTATTTTTGGATAATTAGAGCTACCACGAATAGATTTCATGTATGACCAAAATGCTTTTGAATTTTCTTTTATAGAGTTTTGTATGTTATAAATATATCTATCATAACATAAACGTTGTACTTCCTTTTGTCTATGACGCAGCATACAGAACTCATTGTAATCATGATAGTTATTAAATTTTTTCCATAGCTTATGTGCTTTTGATTTTTCCTTAATTATATTTATCAACGCTGAGCTATACCAGACAGGATATTTACGTTTAGTGCCATTTCGCTTTGAAAATGGTATATATTTAGAAATAGATTCGTTTATACAGAAGTAAAAGTTATCGAGCATACTGTCTATTGTGTTTGAATTCAGTATAGTTTCCCAATGCAATTCGCTAAGATATTTGTTTAAGCTATCATAGTTGCCTTTTCTATAATTACGTCTAGGTTCCGTGGATTCAACGAGTGGTGTTATATTCAGGTCCAAAATATCAATCGTAAAGGGTGGGTGAACCTTATCCATATTTGAAAGGGGATATGTACATTCCGTCACTTTCAAAGGCCGATTAGAAAAGGCTAGGTCCAAAGTATTTCCCGCATAGTTCTTTAATAACATGTAGCAACATGTCCAAAAACATTAGACTCTCAATTAGATCAATACTCGAATTTTGCACTTCAGTAGTAGAAAATTTTAAGTAACTGGGACCGCAATAATTCCATGCTACGCACGAAAGATTAAAATCTCCAATTAATAAATAATTATTAGAGTTATTTAACTTGTATAAACTTTCCATGGCATGCACAAAGAGAGAATGATTTGACTTATCCTTCAATTTCATGCCTCCGACTGCATATTATCTACGACGTTGCATAAAGTTTCGAAGGACTACCGTATTAATATATTTTAAATGTACAGCACAAAATGTTTGATATTGTTTCTATTTATTTCGCTGACTTTGTGTGCATATTGAATTTTTATCTTGTTCCAGCTTTTTCAGTTGATTTTCTATTAGTTGTTCTTCACGCAGGCGGGTTTTTTGTTTTGTTTTTAATTATTATTTTATTTATGTCTTTTTAGTCAGACAAATTACGTAATCGGTTCAATTCATTAAAACAGTTTACATCATGTGGTTGATTAAGTAATTTTTTAGGGTCAAGAGAACTGATAGCAAGCCCGGAGAAAGATCTCACTCTGCTCAAAGCAACGTAAGCCTGACCTTTAGCAAATAGGTGACTGCTTAGGTCAACAACTATTAGTTTTAATATAATAAAATTATTATGAAAATTATTTGTTTGTATTTGGTATTATGTATTTGTTATTGATTTTATTAATGTAATTGTAAATTGGTGTGACATTATTTTATTAATTTTTATTTGTAATTTTAATTGTGTTTTTTTAACCATTGTATTTTATTAGAAAGGCTACACGCCGAAGTTGATCGTCGCCTAGGAGGCGAGTTTGGCATGGCATAGGCGTGGGAAAGAGCAAAGTCCACATTTTTTAAACTTTAATATTATATTCTTTATTAGTATTGCGGTAATAATAATCATGATATACCTTTTTAAAATCCTTGTATTGTGCCCTTCAATTTTTTACCCATATTGTAGTATTCGAGAAAAAAATTTTTTTTTCATTAACTACAATGGCTTCGCGCAGCCGCCATGTTTGATTTTTTTTTTAATGTCGCCTATTTAAGAACACTTGGGCAGCTAAGACGAACCTAACGACACCTCAATTATGTAAATCCGTTCAGTGGTTCTGGAAATATGAGGTAGTAAAGAATATTACATACAAATATACATACATACAAGATACGCGCGAAAAACATAACCCTTCCTTGGCAGTCGGGTAATAAATGTTTAAACTTTTATTAGCCATTAGTAAAAATATTACGCCAGGAGGACATACATAGAAACGTTTTTAAATCTAAAATAACACATTTCCTATGTAGTTCGAATACTGTAATTTCATCTATTATATTATGGACATTAAAATATGAAATACTAAGGAAACTCATACAGTAAAATACTTTGCGGGTGGACGAATAAAAATTGGATTCAACTCGTTTAGGCAACCGTTTGTATAAACTACAATGTATTATAGCATATTCGCTCAATAGTATATACTCGCAGTGGAGCAGCGTGGTTGGTTTAACACCTTTTCGTTCATAGGAGAAGAGAGTTTTACTTATCAGTGTGACGTAAAGGCTGCCGTCGTTCTAGACTATTCTACCGGTTTTTACTCGTTGTGTATATTAGTTTTATAAACAAGACTATTTCTCCTTTTTATAATAACGTGATATTTTATTATTTATCTAATCAAAATGATAATAATAACAAAACCTGTGATATTAGTAACATGAAATAAAAAAGGTTAAAAATATTTATCTTCCTACAGATCAGAATTTAAAACACATTCATGAAAGAAGGCTTTGGATCTATTTCCTGTTATACTTCAGCGTTTTGTCTTTCCTGTTACGCCACAACGTTTTATAACACATTATAACACATATAATCTAATTTACTTTAATTTATCATGAAATGACTACTGTTTTTTTTTGTGATTAAAATTAGCAAAAAATATACGGTACTAAAGAATAAAGCCACCCCTTCTCTTCCGGTGGGTGTCGTAAGAGGCAACTAAGGGATAACACAGTTCCGCTACCACCTTGGAACTTAAAAAGCCGACCGGTGGCGGGATAACCATCTAATTGTTGGCTTTGAAATACACAGGCCGAAGACGGGCATCAGCGTCTTCGGTGCGACAAAACCAGTACTGCGGTCACCAATCCGCCTGCCCAGCGTGGTGACTATGGGCAAAACACATTAGTTCACGTTATTTTTGGCGTAAACTCGTGGAGGCCTATGTCCAGCAGTGGACTGTATAGGCTGTAATGATTAAGAGCTTAAAGCGATATTAAAGCAAATTTCTTATTTAAATAAAAACGAATGTTGCGCATAACTCGAGAACGGCTTGACCAATTTGGCTTATTTATTTTACTGTCCCTTAAAATTTACGGAAGGTTTTAATACAAAAAAAAATAATACTTTTTACTATTAATGTTTGATAGAACACGAAGTCTGTCCGGGCAGCTAGTAAATACTAAAATACTATGTATGAGTATTGTATATTCATTTGAAGCCTAGGTTACATTTTTTAATGTCAATTACAGTTTAGTATGTTTGTAAATTGTAGCGCTGTAGCGCTGTAGCCTGTCATATAAATTAACCAGCTGAAACGCGACGTGATTAATGAAAACAATTTATTATAAGCAACCCGAACGATGATAATAAATTTTGTTCATTGACTTCGAACTAATTTCGAAATCAACTGGAGTTATAAATTTTTATTAACATTAATAAAGATTGAATTACTTAAAATTTTTGTCGTCTAAAAATTATTTTTATGCAGTGATAAATAATAATTTTTCTGGAAAAAACAACGCAAGATAAATTGTTACTAAATAAACATGTCGAGGTAAAGCACAGCAGGAAGTTTCATGCTCAAAATATATATATTTTTACGACCTTACAGAAGATCACAGCTAAATAATACTGTTTTCAAGCAGTGTTGTGTTCCTGTTGGTGAGTGAGGTGACTAGAGCTCCTGGAGGAATTGGGATTAGGGTCGGCAACGCGCTTGCGATGCTTCTGGTGTTGCAGACGTATATAAGCTACGGTAATCGCTTACTATCAGATTATCCTTACGCTTGTTTGCCGACACAGTTATATTTTTTAAAAAATCTACATTAATATGTATACTACAAATTATATAAGACTTTAAATAAGAATTTTAATTTTTAAAATAATTAAGAAAAAAAAGTTAAAATAAGAATTACCTAAATTAACATCTGTCGCTATGCTGTTACCGCTCTAGTCTTGTAAACAAAACCTCGTAAACTCAACAATTATCAAAACGTAACTTATAATAATATATATAAAGTAGCTAATTAAAAGCTTTTCACCTTAGCCTTAAGTTCACTTCCTTGTTTAGAACTCCAGACAAATTACTTTAATTATCAAAGAAATTGTATTCTGAAATGTTTGTCAATGGCGCGGGTTTTCGTCTGAGTCGTTGAGTGAGTTGTTGTGATACGTGATCGTTCTTGAAACATTTTACAGACTGTTCAAGTTATTTTGAGAAACAGGATTAATTACCATTTTTCGCTAATTTTTTATTGACTTATAACAAGGAGGGGGTTCTCAACTCAATTGAAATACTTTTATGTGTAACTCATAACTTTTTACTAGGTGTACCGATTTTGATAATCCTTGTTGTAGAAAGCTGGTACCTTTCGCGTGGTACCATTTAAATTTGAGCAATCTGACGAGTACTTTTTGAGTTATTTCTAACCTTTATTGTACTATACTTTAAAATTTGAATTGAAGTCGTTTTTTTTGTTATTCGAACAAACAAAATTATCAAGTTTTAGAACGGTTAGGTGTGTGACTTCGTTGCGTAGTTTAAAGATTTTATGACGTATCCGAGGAAAGATAATATAATATTTTTTTACCATTCCCGTTTAGATTTCACAATATTTTTACTCAGTCAGTTTTGTCAATAATCTGTCAACACACTTTCGCGTAATAGAACAGCTAAATAGTTACGAAAAATATTTTCCCTATTTAAACATATTGTTTATTTTATTTTTATTTATTTATTTTAAAGCGAATTTACAGTTATTTCATACCTAATTAGAATACAGACATATACAATTCGAAAACCAATTACAGATTTACACAGGAGACGAAATAATAGTTACCGCGTAAGTTGAGTTCGCAACAGAAACAACATATATATATTATTATAAGTATATAACCTATTTACATAAATGCTATTACATAAAATTCAAAGTACAAAAGTAACATGCACTTAGTAAGTAATAAGTAATAATAAATAACATACACAGTACATAACTTTTTTGAATTATGTTAAAAAAGTCGAATTGATATTAAGCGTTAATATTATTTTATATAAAGTGAAATTATCTTAAATAATATTTAATTCATTTTATGAATTTAAAGTTCTTTTTAAAAACTAAACAAAAAAAGGAATAGTTTATTTTAATATTTTTAACTTTACTTTTAACTTATTTGAAGTCAGTTAAATAAAAAAGATAATCTTCAAAATATTTTTAACCATATAACGTCCTTATGTAACTACGATATGAACATAACATACAAAATGTTTACATTGCAAAAGCAATTCCGTAAATCCTGAAATCGTGTCTTGCATGCAAGAGGGAGTCGCGTAAAGAAGAACAGAGTACGACCTCACAGCCGCGCCGCGTGTGCTCGTTACCTTGTAGGGTCACAGTAACAGCGGAAAACGACTATAGTTGAATGAAATATAATTAAAATAAATGAAAACGAGCATGATTTAGACCACAGGACTGAAGTATAACTTCTTCAGCTTCATCTAACTTATACCTCCCTCTCAACTTCCGTCCGCCTCGCCCGATCACACTTTTCGTAACCCTTTCTTCAAGTATTCACCACCGTACTCCACAAGTCAAGCGTGCGTAGAGAAATTTTTCTTCAATACTTTTCTTATTGTTACAAATCAGCTTCAATATATTTTTAATGGGTTTGTACTGCTTCAGGCCAACCTCGAATTTGTATCATTTTTGAAGTAAAGCTTTTTTACGCACGTTTGACTTGAGGAGTAAGCTGTCGAATGCGTGACGAGAGCGTTGCGTCAGATGTGATTGGGCCAGGCGACTGGTGCAAGACAGAAAGGCCCGACCACACATTTTCTTTCTCTCTTTCTCTCATAGCCAGTTACGTTTCGTATATCTAAGACACAGTGCAGGCCTATTGCTAAAACTTTAACTTCAGTCGTGTGGTCTAAAGCACACTCGTTTTTTTATTGATAATTATTCATTATTATTGGTCTTAGCGTAATGTTATTTAGCCCAATTGACCGACTAATACCGAAATCTTTTTTTTTCAATTCAAATCGGTAATAATTAAGTTTATCGCGTTCAACTAAACAAACTGTTCAACTTTTTGTACTTACTCCTTTAAAAGAATTCTATATTTAAAACAATTTCACTTCATTGACATTTGTTATTTGACAGATAACGTTGAAAATACTAATTATTTTTTTCTTTTCTTAATACTATTTAAATTATACCAGAACTTATTTCATTAGAACTGATTTACTTGTATTATTTTATCCTGATTTAATAAAATATCAAATTAACGAGTTTTCGGTTACAAATAAAATAATAAAATTTTTGAATAACATCAAAACGCTGCAACTAAACCGCTCCCTAGAATTATTATGTCAAGCTAAGCTAAGATAATTACAACCAGCAGACCCTCGCATAAAAGATCCAAAGATATTTTAATATTTTTATGAAAAAAAGCACAACTTTGAAACTTTACTGCGTCATATTTAACTAAACTTCTAAAAATTCTTCTTTCTAAAAGTCTTGGAATATGTTAATTTATAATATTGCACTTAATTCAGCGTGTAGCATCCCACTGCTGGGCATAGGCTTTTTTGCCCAAGTAGGAGTAGGGTCAACTTAATAATAAAGGGTTCGCGGATATTTTCCCTACTATGAGTTACGATTGTTATTAGGGTCGCTATCATAACCTTTTTGAAATTGAATGGTAAACATTATACTTGTTTGTACTTTGTATTAAAATTTTAATGATAATACTGATTAGTGGAGCAATAATTATAATAATAAATGTTAATAAAACAAATGCAATATCTGTCTGTTTGTTTCTTAAACAACAATAAATTATGGAGTTATTAGTTGAGTTTCTTTTATATTTAATTATGCATGGACGCAATAATAACATCAAATCTGGCTTTAGCGATTGATCTCCGTCCGTGATAAATGTTTGTATGGACCATACATATGTAAATCATGGTCACGGCATTTGTATGTGTGTTATCTGTGTTTCTGAATCATCGATTGACAATTCACGTCCTATCGGGATTGTTGAGATCACTTAATTATTTCTTTATATGTACGTTTAAGACCTGTCATGTCTTCTATGATAATTGTGTTTGTTCGCAAACAAAAAAAAAAAACCGACTTCAATTATATCGACTAGCTAGATAAGTAATACAGCGTAAGTAGACAAAAAAAATTAACAAACGCACTAGTGTAGTAATACGATTTTTGAGGGTTTCCCTTGATTTCTCTGGGATTCCATCACCAGATCCTGTTATCCTTATCAAAGTACCAGTTGAGATATCTCCTTTCCAACAAAAAAGAATGATCAAAATCGGTTAATAAACGACGAATTTATCCCCGAACATATATATATATATATATATATATATATATATATAATACTAGCAGTGCCCGCGGCTTCGCCCGCGTTGAAATTAGTGTGTCACAAAGTTTTCCCGGCAAACTTCCAGTGAAACTCATCAGAATCGGCGTAGCCGTTCCGTAAACCTTCCTCTTGCCAATGTTGGAGCCCTCTCTCCAATGGTGAAACCGCATGAAAATCCGTTCCGTAGATTTTGAGCGAATCGATTACATACACTTTTGGGGACTTTGTTTTATACTACACTAACTGTTGCCCGCGACTACGTCCGCGTGGTTATGAAGATATGCATTACTATTAAGATGTTTAACGCAAATTATTTTTTTATTTCAGTCACGTGAAATGATTATCAAACTGAGTAACTTTTTAAAAGGCACAATTTAGTATAATTTAATAGTTATTTTTATAAAACCTCTCTATACACCACATTTTTAGTTTTATTATTAGGCTGTATATGTTTCATACAAACTATCAACCCCAATTAAACCCCCTTAGTAGTGGAATATCGTAAAATCCGTTTTTAACAAACGTCTGCTAACTATAATCTACCTCCCCGCCAAATTTTATCTTTGTCCAACCTGGATGGATAGACCATCCAACGGTTTTTGAGTTCTCGTGATGAGTGAGTTAGTGAACTTTCTCTTTAATATATATATATAGATTACGATGTATTATTTGGACACCTCCTCACCATCTCTAGAGCATATATTTTAAATTTCAAGTCTCTTACTTTAAAAACATAAGACTTTCACACAAACTTCCGACCCCCGCTTTATCCCCTTAGGGGTCGATTTTCATAAAATCAGTTCTTAGCGGATGTCTACGCCCTATAAGGAACCTACCTGTTAAATTTCAAGTTTGTAGCTGTTATAGTTTCGGAGGTTTCGTGATGAGTGAGTCAACCTACCATCCCCCGTTTTAACCCCAAAAGGGAGTTGATTTCTAAAGATACATTATTTGGATACCTTCTCATCATTTATAGAGCATACATTTTAAATTTCAAGTCTCTTACTTCAAAAATATAGGACTTTCATACAAACTTCTAACCACCGTTTTACCCCCTTAGGGGTCGAATTTCGTAAAATCCGTTCTTAACGGATGTCTACGACCTATAAGGAACTTACTTGCCAAATTCCAAGTTTGTAGGTGTCATAGTTTTGGAGATTTCGTGATGAGTGAGTCAACCTACCATCCCCCGTTTTAACCCCAAAAGAGAGTTGATTTCTAAAGATACATTATTTGGACACCTTCTCATCATCTATAGAGCATACATTTTAAATTCCAAGTCTCTTACTTCAAAAATATAGGACTTTCGTACAAACTTTCAACCCCCGTTTTATCCTCTTAGCGGTCGAGTTTCGTAAAATTTGTTCTTAGCGGATGTTTACGCTCTATAAGGAACCTACCTATCAAATGTCAAATTTGTAGCTGTTATAGTTTCGGAGATTTCGTGATCAATGAGTCAATGTACCATCCCCTGTTTTAACCCCAAAAGGGAGTTGATTTCTAAAGATACATTATTTGGACACCTTCTCATCATCTATAGAGCATACAATTTAAATTTCAATCCTCTTACTTCAAAAACATAGGACTTTCATACAAACTTGCAACCCCCGTTTTACCCCCTTAGGGGTTGAGTTTCGTGAAATCCGTTCTTAGCAAATGTCTACGTCCTATAAGGAGCCTACTTGCCAAATTTCAAGTTTATAGGTGTTACAGTTTCGGAGATTTCGTGATGAGTGAGTCAAAATATCATCCCCCGTTTTAACCCTAAAAGGGAGTTAAGTTCTAAAGAAACATTATTCGGATACCTTCTCATCATCTATAGAGTATACATTTTAAATTTCAAGTCTCTTACTTCAAAAATATAGGACTTTCATACAAACTTGCAACCCCCGTTTTACCCCCTTAGGGGTCGAGTTTCGTAAAATCCGTTCTTAGCGGATGTCTACATCCTATAAGGAGCCCACCTGCCAAATTTCAAGTTTGTAAGTGTTATATTTTCTGAGATTTCGTGATGAGTGAGTGACCTTTCGCTTTTATATATATTATTATAGATTATAGATTATAGATTATAGATATGTTATAATATATGTTATTGTATATGTTTTAATATATGTTAGAATTGAGTAACCTCCTCCTTTTTAGATGTCGGTACAAAATACACACAGCACTACACTGTTTTAAATTACACGACCAGTCTATTGAGGTAATCAACATGTTGATTAGCCCAGTAGACTGGCCGAGCTCAATAGACTTAGCGTTATCCAATCTGAAAGTATCAAAATAGTACTTGGATGATAAAACGAGGGGTGTTGTATTTATTCGTAATATACATGTAAATCAGTAAAATAAATTATCTGACGTTCCAAGTACTGTTTCGACTCCACATAAGTTTTTCACTTATAAATTTTCTGAACTCGTATTTCGTAAGAAATAGAACCTTCGAAAATTTTTCATATTGTTTCGTTTCAAAAGTATTTGACATAAAAATGAGAAACGTTTTATGTTTTATAATCGTTATACCTTATAACATATCATAGTTTTTTTTTCAGTTTAAACATGTATCTTGTAGATATATATATAATAAGATAACAAGAATTATAAACGTAAGGTTTTAAAAAGTACTAACGGACAGACGAATGGACAAAACGTAGACACTTAGTAATTGACCTAGCCCTAGGCTTCAAAATAACGAGCATGTCTTTGAGAAGAATCAACTACAGTAACACCTTATGAATTGCACGCTGAAAAATGGCCACTTCTCTTTCTTAAAGAACAGACCGAATCACACTGTTAGATTTTGGATTCACGGGTTCATAAGAGGAATGTAAATTTTTGTCAGTTCTGGTTAAGCGGTGACAAATGTTTGTTTTTTGTCTAGGTTATATTACATCAAGTATACCTTGCAGTTCTCTCCAACGAGCTTTGGAGGGTAGATCAATTGTTGGTCAAGATTGCTATTATAGACACGAAATTACAATCATTTTGTGGTGATAAAATTATTCGCCTATTAGCAGTACAGCGTGGTGACAGGTTTAAAAGGAATGTTGAAACTTACCAAAGTTTCAACATTCCTATAAAAGTCCAAATAAATACAAAAAAAAAAAATAGCGAGTATGCTTTAGACCACACGACTGAAGTAAAACCTCTTTAGCTCCCAGAAAGAGAGAAAGAAAATGTGTGCTCGCACCGCTCTCTCTTGCCCCTACAGTAATATATGAAACGCAACTCTCTTACTTCATATCTTCACTAACTTATATCTCCCTCTCAACTTCCGTTCACCTCACCTGATCACACCTTTCGTAACGCTCTCGTCACACATTCACCAGCTTACCCCCCAAATCAAGCACGCGTAAAGAATTTTTAATTCAAAAACAAATCTTACACAAAGGCAAGGTCTTTGCCCAGCAGTGGGACGATACAGACTGACTTATTACCGTATAATTATATTACTTGGTAAAGTTTTTGTTATATAAAGTAAGTTTTATATGATCAAAATATAACAACCCCGAATTCTAAGCTTAATTAACCGAAATCATCTTTATTATCTCAACAGATGGCGCCGTCCTCAAGTTATGTTATTACAGCAGCGTTACTAGGCGTTTCTTGTTGTGATACGAAGGAGCACTAAGGCCTGACACATACTGTTGAGTATTCAAAACATTAAAGAGGATGAATTAATTAACATTTAACCATTGATTGGCTTAGAATAATATGGATTAAAGTTTTTAGAATATTCAAGATAAGTTATATTGCTAAAATTATTTAAAACAGGAACGTTATTTAACACTTTTTTATTTTTATTTCGCGGAGCTCGATATTTCGACATTATCTACGAATGTTTTGTTAACGTGACTGAAGTTTGCGGGTAGATTTTGACGGCATTAGAAGTGTCCACTACCTCCGGACCGGACTACCTCCTTTCTCGTACGTTGGCTGCGGTAGAATGAAATGAAAATAACCATGTTAATTTAAAAATTATGTAGCTTTTGTGAACCTAAGAGTTATTTATTTATTTGTTACTTTAATTAAAACTTACATGATCAACCGTATACTACAGGCCACGAAATATAAAATTACACTTTGTAGGTAGCACAAAATTTTTTTTTCTATTATTCGAAACCCATAAATTTCTCATATCTTTCTCTCTTTTTCTATTCTGTCTTTTCCTATTATATCCTGTACCGCCTCAGGGAAAGGACAAAGCCACCAAAGGACAACGCATAACGATGAATCGAGGGCGCTAGCATCAACGTCGTGAAAAAAAAATTTTGGTCCTAATCGAGCCGGATTGTTTCCAACTTTTCAAAATTAGCATTCAAATAATTTAAAACGCCTTAAATATATATCTTATAAATATATGTACGCTTAACGTGTATCTATTACAAATAATTTGATACAACATTATGCATATTTTTCATATGGACTGTTCCTTTTTTAAATTTTATTTTATCTACAACTCCAGATTATCTTAAAGTAATTAGTACTTTTCGATAAGACTGCAAAAGCATATTCTTTTTCACTTATTTCACCTACATTGTTCAATATGTACGTGCTTAAAAAACAATTTTTATATTTAAAAGAAAAATACATGTATCAATACAAATGAACAGAACGCGATCCATTTGTATGAAATATATAATTGTTATGGTTTTTAAGCCAGTAAAACGCCGACCCTTATAATTTATTTCCGACATTACGTTTTAAAACACATCGGGTGGTTTTACCACTGAATGTCTCTAAATTATCTTACAATTGAATAAAATTTTTATTATTAATATAATAAGACTTGAAATTAAACGAACTAAAAAGTAATTAAGAATATTCTAACAATAAGATATGATCTCCATCGGCCTAGTCAGCTAGTTTAATAATAAAAGTACATTTAGTTAAGTACACTAAATGATGCAATGGTATCTTTAAAACCCATAATTAACGCCAAGACGATCACTAATTACTTTGACTATTTATCAATGAGAAAGCATTAAAAATAATCTTCTGTTTATGAGTTAAAACTAATTTTATATTTTTGAAGTAACGTACACTCGCTTTATCTTTCGAGTTCTATAAAGACAAGTGACGATAAGCGAATCTTTACTGCGTAATAACTTGATAACTTTTCAGGAGTTTCCTTCAAGTGTTGATGAAATTAACTGCTTATTCTGTGTTATGGTTTTAAATAATGTATTTCGTTTATGATAGGCACAAAAATAAAAATAAAAATTGAAAATAATAAACAAAATCGCATCATCCGTGTCGTACTGTAAGTAAAATTGAATGAAACTGAACTTAATCAGCCTGTTAATGACGCATGTGGGGCAAAGTTTGGTCAAAGACCTCCGCTCTAGAAAAGGTCATATATATATATATATTAGTATTTGAATCTTCTTACCATCAAAATCTGTTGTAAAAAACAGTAACAATAATTATTTTTATTGACTAGCCCGTTGGCGCAGTTTGTAGTGGCCCAGCTTTCTGTGCCGCGGGTTGCGGGTTCGATTCCCGCCTGAGTCTGGGTGTAATATAATATTTGTATTTTTATACTTATATATGTATTATTTCTATGTATGTTTATAATAAAATACGGTTATAACAGTCGGCTGTTACGTTTAACACAAGCATTAAGTTGCTTACCATAGGAACAGACGAACGTGTGTGTATGTTAAATGATATTTATTTATTTTAAAATAAGAATTAGGTTAAATTCCTATTTTTTTCGGTTAAAATATTCTTGGCAATAATTAACTAAAATTTACTTGAACATATCATTAGATGAATAAAATAAATAAATCACTAGATTTTTTTATTTAACCTATAATAATATTATAATACTAGACATTAAAAATTAAAACAAAACTTTGAAGTAAATTTTTTAGATTTATATGTTAACAATTTATTGTGCGTTCATTTTTTTTCCGGCAGTACGGCAGTATATATCTAGGGCATAACAAAGGCTAGTACTAGTCTCGGGTATTCAAGCTACGAACAATAACTTAGTTATCCATTATTATTTAATACGTTTAATTTATAATTTAATCAATGCAAATGTGAAGTCTGTTTCAACAAATGTACACTCAGTGGTTTTGCATTCGAGATTCTGAGAAAGTAATAACACAGACTGAATACGAAGTGATAGTGTAAGCCGTGAACTGTGGACTTATTTGTACGTATAGCTGTCTGATATATTAATAATAGGATTATTTCAAAATTTAAGATATCGCTTTATAAATGTGTTTGCAGACAAACGAAGAAAAACCAATTATATCGACAAGTAATACAACGTAGGTGGACGAAAAAATAGTCAAGTAAATACGCATTATCAAAGATTACTCCAAAAGTTATGATTAGATCTCGATGAATTTGAATGTGACCACATGATAAACATCGGCTTTCGATTGAATTAAAAATCATCAAAATCAGTACACCCAGTAAAAAGTTATGCAGATTTTTGAGGGTTACCATCGATTTCTCTGGGATCCCATCATCAGATCCTGGTTTCCTTATCATGGTACCAAACTAGGGATATCTCCTTTCCAACAAAAAAGACTTATCAAAATCGGTACATAAACGACGGAGTTATCCCCGAACATACATAAATATATATATATATATATTTATGTATGTTCGATATATATATATATATATATATATATATATATATATATATATACGGTCGAATTGAGTAACCTCCTCCTTTTTTTGAAGTCGGTTAAAAAACGAAAACAAGAAAGTGGATATTATTATTATTATATTTGCTGCAAAATATTCTACCGAAACCTTGTTTTAATTCAATATAAGTTTAATTAATTTTATTATAATTATAGTCTCAATTATTTTACATATATTTACTGTGGAGTAAGTTTAAATTACCAATTTATAGTACGTAGTAATAGCACTGTGAACGCTTCCAAATTTCGACGAAAATGCCCGAAGAGAGAATTTTCCGTGTCCCAACTATACAAACGAGTATGTTACAAAACCGCCCGAAAATGTTACGTATATATTTAAAAATAAATTAAAGTTTTATTTGAAAGCTGTATAATTTAAAAATTTAAAAATAAATTAAACTTTTCATAAATGACACTCACACAACAGAACTGAAAAATGTGAAAAAATGAGACGAATAAAAATCAAAAAACTACTTAGTTCAAGTAGTAGACTACTGCTGCTAAAATACTTTTCAAATATCTACGATTTTTATTTTGGGTTCGAACCCGCGTCTCCGACTGACCGTGTCGGTCAACACGGCCAGTCGGCGACGCGGGAGACGCGGGTTCAAACCCCGCTGGAGCGGTCAATTTTTGATATGATATTCAAATATGCTTTTCAAACTTTATTTTACAAACTAGCTGTGCCCGTGACATTGTCCGCGTAACTCCTTTATAGCAAGCGAGGAAGAAACCATATGTGATGTCTACATAAATACATATTTATTTTTTTTCGGAATGTTTTTACAGTCCGATTTATTGATAATCGAAATTATTAGATGTCATTTAACCCATATAGATAGACATTTATAAGTAACAACGTACTTCTATTGTTACATAATTATCAAATAATAAAATTAAAATTTTTATAATAATAATAAGATAAATTATATTAAACTAAAAAAAAACCTTAAGTATATATACATATACATTATAACTAAAAAATATTTTTAAATGGAGTCCCTTTAGGCAAGGTTCCGAAGATACTGGCAGCGTTCCCCCTTTGAATAGCTAGACTAATTCTTTGTCCGAAGTAGCTGCCAGCTCTTCGGTCTCCTGTGACGTCGAATAACCTTTTTGCTATTTCCTTAAAAAGTCTTGTAGCGCTAGGACCCCACCCAGGGGTCCCCAAGGGTCTCGACACCGAATGGGACAAAATCATATTCGGAGCCTAGACCCCTGTATTTGTCTGCTTTTGTTTTTTCAGCCGCTTCACAAGCCGCACCAGCTCTGTTGTTGGTTCCATGTAGATGGGAAGGGACCAGCGTGTCTGAACAGGTTGCATCCCGTACCAGCACCCGGCCCATCTTCCATGGAATCAAACTCATGCCGTCCGGTCTCTTGCCATCGTCTCTTGCAATACCAGTCGGCTCAAGTAGACTTGGCAGGTTGACGGTGGCATGGGACCGGCGTATGATATCGTTAAGTGCGGCATGTCTCGAGAAGCGGCCTGCACTTTTTAGGCATGACAGACCGTGATGTCCTAGCTTGTCGACATCACTGCTACAGGGACATTTATGAGGAGCGCAGACCGGAACCCCAAGCCGTAGACAGGTTGCGATTCGGAGCGTGTCAGGCTCAAGAAATGTTCCTGTATTTGGCGAAGGGTACGCGTGAAGCCAGTAGCCGGCCTCGTGCGTACCCACGGCCAAAAGTCTAGCACGCGCCGAACCTGTACTACAGCTTAAAAGATTGTCATAAGTCAATTTGCAGTTTATGTCATCCCAGCTCCTCTGTGAATTTGGAGTAACTGGAAAATTTTGACCTGAGCATGCAATTAAGAAAGCGTTTCTAGCTTCTTCCAAGCCAGCAATCTCAAAGTTTGAAGGGGATGCCCTTAAAATTTTACTTATGAGATTTGTTGAACTATGGACAGAAGATAGGAAGGCTGGTAAAGCGACACTGGAAATTTTGCGAAGTTTATTAACGTTATATACGAAAATATTACGAAGTTTATTTATTTTTTATTAACGTTCAATACAAAAAGTTCTCGCTATGTAATCGACAGGTGTACATTATTTTTCCGGCGTGATTGTTATATGATATGGCTATTTCGTGCAAATTTATTTACAGCGATTATCTTTAACGTCATACCTTACATAATTATCAATATGCTATATAATACATACATTATTTGTTACGTATAATAAAAAAAAAACAGCGATTATCGATTTTAATATGATGGAAAATTTGGTAACCCTACTTCGTAGTAAAAAAAAATTCTTTTCCACATACATATTTTGAGTTTGATAAAGATGTGTGGACTTAGTGACGCTGTATTTTATGCAACATATTACTAACTAACACATACATATCACTAACTGTACTAAACCACAGTTTATATATTATTTTTCAAAAGAGTAACTGCGGAGTTTCTTGCCGATCTTCTCTGCAGAATCTACATTCCGAATCGGTGGCAGCTTTACTTCTACAAATATAATAATTTATTTTTAATGTTTTAATTTTTAAAATGACGATTCGAAAGTGCTCTTGGAGCCTATTTGAATAAAGCTGTTTTTGATTTTGATTTTGATACATCCGTATACGTTTAGTAAGAAGCTGTTATTTTAATATTACAAACAGACTGGGCAGGCGGGTTGGTGACCCGCCATCATGTTGTATAGTTATATTATAGTTATATATATAGTTATGTAAAACAAAAACATCTTTTATTTCCAAAAATTTATTTCTCACAACGTAAACAGATACATTAGTTATTTTTATATTAACCTAGAAGTTACACATAGCGAAGTAAATAAATATAAATTAATCTTAAAGTACACTAACGCCTTAGTAATTTTAACATCAGTTCCGTACACGTTTCATTCGTTTTATCAAATTAAAAATTCAATAAACAATACTAGTCTCACTCCTACACAGCCTAATATTACAACAGTTTTGGCTGAGAATGTTATTTTTCATACGTACCTAAAACTTAAATTAGAAATAATATTAAAAAAGCAAATTTAAATTTTCAATAAATTTAGAAAAATTTTACCCAATTTTATATGAAATAATTTTATATCACATATTTACATTAATTAAACATTACTTTTGGAATGAAATAGCATTGAAACATATCTTTTTTTTACAGATTTTATCGCGGTTTATTAGTTTAGAGAACTGAGTTTTCCCGTGACCATGGTTGCTGTAAAGTATCTGAAACGCCGGGCATCTAAAGAACTTAATAAACCACGATAAAACCCGAAAAAGTTATTTCATTACAACGAGTAAAATTCGCGTAAACATTAGGAAACAAAATCACAAAGTATTATTTGAAGAGTCCAAGAAAAATTATCACCTGACCGAACACCATTGCATTGCAGGAGCAATAATTAATTCTGTAAGAAAATATGTCACGAATCTCCAAAACTTTTATAACCAGATAATTTATAGATATTAGAATGTAATAAAGATAATTAGTTATCCGAAATTTAATGGCTTAGAATGTAGAAAATAAAATAGATCGATTCATACAATATTTTCAAGATTATTTGAACTCAAACTTCAACCTCAAATAATTTTATTACAAAGCGTTCAATACAAAAAGTTTTCACTATGTAATCGACAGGTGTACATTATTTTTTGGCGTGATTGTTATATGATATGGCTATTTCGTGCAAATTTATTTATAGCGATTATCTTTAACATCGTACCTTACACAATTATCAATATGCTATATAATACATACATTATTTGTTACCTATAATAAAAAAAAACAGCGATTATCGATTAAGTAAAGTATGCAAATATCCATAATATGATAGAAAATTTGGTAACCCTACTTCGTAGTAAAAAAAAATTCTTTTCCACATACAAAAATCTTCAAAGCAGCAGCGAACGTAACACTTCAAGTCATAACTTTATTATAACGAGTTCTTAGTTAATGCGTCTTATGTCAGCCAGTGAGGTCACGCGAGTAACACAACGACAGTTATGATACACAGCCAGGGGAGGTGGATGGGGGCCGTGTCAGGGAGAGGCCAGCCTTCGCCCCACGGGGACTCGCCCGGGCCCCTCAGCTCCGGTCACATTGTCGTCACCATTTCTATTTATTAGGGTCAATTAATCAAATATTGTTAAGTCACATTTTAAATTATACACTTCATGCATATTTAGATTTTAAGTTAACGAGGGTCGAGACATGTACGCAGAAACAAAAGACCGAAACGACATTAAAAAGGTCGGTCTATAATTCAGTGATAATGAGGCAAGTTTTACTTCAGTTTGAATTTTATGATCCTTTCGCGGTTTTATATTAAAAGGAAAGTTTTCGTCTAATGAGATTAATAATTTATGAATTTGTTAAACGTTAATTTATGTGTTAAGTCACCTGTAATGTTAAATTTTAGAAATACCCTAATTTGGAAATTATATCGGAACTTGCATCAAAGTTTCAAAAGCATTAAGTGCTCGGGTCTTGCGCCCAAGGTGCTAATAAAATACATGGATAGTATATACACGTGTATCTTATAAGAAGGATCCTTGTATCGGATCTCAAGTATCCAAATCCCTGAGTAACCTCCTATGTAAATTTCTAAGAATTTAAATGAGGGTTGTATAACTAATACGTAATGGTTTATCGTCTTACCAAGATTTTGCTTTTGATGTTGACTAAAGACGATGTAGGAATTCTCGAGTGCTGGATCTTCCATAACACCTCGATGTAGCTGCTCCAAATGTCTCTCCTCTACATCTGCAGAAAAATAACAAGCTAATTTCTCATTTCGTAATTATGCGATGCTCTAGCGGAAACAACCACAACTGTGGAATAGAAACTTAATTAAAGAGAGTATAACGAGTGATGTTCTAGAGAATCTATCTAAAGTTTCTTTTATTTACATTTTCAGTTGAGAATCGGAGGAAATGTCGTGAAGCATTTTTCGTACGGGACGAATTAGGAGTCACATTTATTCGTCAGTCTAATTCGTGATGTATAAACCTTTGTGTTCTGTTACGCTGGCGGTTGCGGGTTCGATCCCCGCACATGACAAACATTTGTATTGGCCATACAGGTGTTTTCCATGGTCTGGATGTTTGTGCAGCCCTTATAGATCTCCCCACCGTGCCTCGTAGAGCACGTTAAGCCGTCGGTTGCGGTTGTTATCGTGTACACCTGATAACGATCGTTACTCATAGTAGAGAATATATCCACCAACCCGCATTGGAGCAGCGTGGTGGGTTAAGCTCTGATCCTTCCCCAAGAGGTAGGCCTCTTTCCCCAATAAAGTTTAACTACTGCCCTATAGTGGGATATTACAGGCTGTTTATAAACCTTCGTGTTCTTCCCCATTATTGGAAAAATGGCTTTGGTCAAGAATTATAGCATTTAGAAAAATTTAAATATTTTATAAACTACCTATTTATCGATTCTGGCCTATTTTATCTTCACTTATTAAATTATAATATAGCAGACAATTTAACAAAAACCTAATTAAAAAATCGAATCTTTTAAAACTATCTTTATATATCTTTAGCGAATACAGTACATGTACTCGTATATAACATATATTTGATAACGGCTTATGAACTAGCAACTAAAATTGGTGAGACATTTCAGTGTTCGGGTTTTAGGGTTAGTATGACGTCAGATCAATGACGTACCCCACGCAAAGATTTTACCCTATTTATCACTTTCAAAACAAGATCATATTTACACGCTCCTTGAACGTTGGTCGTAAATCTATTACATGTCATTTTGGCTCTTTCGACGTTAAACTGACGTTCTTTGCCAGCGGTTCTGCTCCCGAGCAAGTAGGTCAGCGCTTAATGCATCACTTCTTGAAAGTATATAATATCCGTTCATATGTGTTTTCACGTGTTCTATAAACGTTATAAAAGTCGAAAGCACACATCCCTATCATTTTAAAATTTTAGTTTTCCAGACTTTGTATACTTACTATAACGCTTGTCTTAAGTTATTCCTGTTTTCATTTAAATTGTATTCAAGTGAGTGTTTACAAGCTATTCTGGTCGTAAATTTATAAGTACGTCACGTTAGTTATACGTGATGTTAATACGGATACGATAAGCAAATTCTACTGCGAATTGGTAAGAAATATATTCATAACACGTAAAAACTTTGTAATATTTGCTATTAATAAATCGTCTTTATTTATTTGATATATTTTATAAAATTATGTCGCTTTGGTAATCCAATGGACACTTTTAGTTATAATTAGTTACGTGAACAGTTATTTTCAAAGCTTTGCCAAGATCTAAGAAATATTGTCAGGTTCCTGAATAAGGAATATAATAACTTTAAATGGTATATTTTTGTGCTCAGAAAACTACGTACGAAGATTAACCAAATTGATAGCAAAAGGCGTTTACCAAAATATTCCTATATCATCTTATACGTAGACCAGATATTTTTAAGAAATATTTTGGCCAAAAGAAGGTTTTTAGTTATTTTTAACTGTATTATACCCTAGCTGTGCTTCGCGGTTTTACGCGCATTGATTTCAGGAAAAAATAGCCTTATAGCCTGCCTCAGTAAATAGGCTATCCAGCACAAAATTATTTTTTCAATTCGAACGTTCGAACGTATAACGTTCGAAGTAGTTCCTTAGATAAGCGCGGTTAAACAAACAAACGAACAAACAAAAAACAAACTTTTAGGGTCATAATAATAGTATAGATTATTGTATATTTTGACCAAGTACATTTTCTGGATTTTTTTTAATAAATATAAAACAAGTTTCATTAAAAATATTCCAGTACTCTATTACTTTTATTCAACGTCTTGGAAAATTTTAAGGGAATTTAAAAGAAAGATATAAGTTGCAATGAGTATCCAAAAGGTAATTCTATCTATCAGTTAAAGATCTTCCACCCAAGGGACGATAAACATGTTTTCCTCATCCCGCCGGGTCACGATTTATGTTTTCTGTTTAAACGAAAATGAAATACTAAATGTCGGTTAATGAATTTCATTTAGAACGATACGTACTGATTCTGGAAGTGATGCGAGAAATGTTGAAAAAGATTGCGTTTATTTTTTTCGTTCTTGATTTCTTTTAAAGGTGGAATTTTCGATGACTTTTCCGTTTCTTTTTTAATTTCGTCGCTTCAAACACGCAGAAAAAAAGTAAAGTACAATTTTCGTCTTTTATTAAATAACTAGGCTGTGATCTGTGATTTCACTCGTGTTAGTAGGCCAATAAGAGGATTTGGTTGGCTTTGTCGATTCTTCTCGAAGGTTCCACAATGCCTCAAGGAAAAAGTCTTCAAGCAATGCGTCCTGCATGCTTTAATCTGCTCTACGTAAGATTGCCGGTAGAGGCTGAATGAGGATTGCGGAAAACCAGGATTTTGTTTAGAACTTGGGAAGGCCTACGTTGAGGAGGCCAGCAGCGGACTGCGATATGCTGATGTGAGTAGGGGACATATATTACCTTGAAGCGCCTTACGGTTGCACTCACGCTATAATGAAATTACTGCGTAAATATAATCGACGTAAAGAAAGATGCGTCAGTGTCTTTCTTCATTATTTATAAAAGTGACAATTAATAATTTTCCTGTTATAGTCTCAATCGTGAAATAATCAAATAGTCTATAGAGTATTAATTAAAGTAAAACTTATCCGTAATTAATAAAGTTTTCATCTTTCATTAGATAAACAAGAAGAAAAAACGATCAAGGATAAATAAATAAAAAGCTTTAACGTTAAAAATTAAACGTACATAAAAATTATATTCTGAAATAATGTAAAACTTTGTCAACTTAATAATCTTATATTTAAGATGAATAATTTAATAAAAAAAAGCCATGGAATATTTATCTGATACATAATATTTCATGTGTGTGTGTGTGTGTACAGTGTGTGTGTGTGTGTGTGGCGAATTCGTGGGAACAGCTAGTGTTTAATAATTACAATTGAATATCACTTACACGGTAGCAATGTGGTTGTCGGAGGCGGTGTTGTTGTCGTTGTTGTTGTTGTTGTCGTTGTTGTCGTCGTCGTCGTCGTTGTTGTTGTTGTTAACACTGAAAAATAAGTCACAATATATTCCCTGAAATAAATTTGAATTATACTCTTTAAACCGTTTTAACTGAGTTTGTGTACTGAGTTTAAGTTTGTGCGGCTTTCAGGAGGGTTGTGGATTATAATCCAACTCCGAATCTAAATTTAATATATATATTTATTTGTATACAAAAAATTAATTAATTAATTAAGAATTAATAAGAACTAAGAATTAATAAGAATTAAGAATTAATAAGAATTAAGAATTAATAAGAATTAAGAAATAATAAGAATTAAGAATTAATAATAAACGATACACACTGAACAGATCCCCCAGTGGGATTATCTCCTGTGTCGGGGGTCCGGAAACACACATAATACACAAACACAACGCCCAGACCACAACTAACATCGATTTGGTCGATATAAATGTCTGTCGTGAGAACCGCTGGTGCAACAGCCAGTTAACCGTTGCGCCAACGGGTCGCCAAAGATATATAAGTTAATAAGAACGATTGTACGTATAACTGAGATATTCCTCTATTAGGTGCAGACAATAGTGTGTATTTTATATTTAAAAATAAATAAATAAAGTTTGAAACTTTTTACGTATATGTATGTATATATATATATATACGGTCGAACTGAGTAACCTCCTCCTTTTTTGAAGTCGTTGAAAAAACATAATTATATCAGATATTGTCAGTAAAATTGGTACTATAAAATAATTACTTTAGATCCACTCATTTCTATAAAACTTTATACATTATAGCGAATTCTATTAAAATACAGTTATTATCTATTTTACAAGGACTTTAATAGCTGCTAAAAATTACTTACAACCGCTGACCAGAATTTGCTCAGTCACAAAATTGAAAAATGTATTTATAATTCTTGTCAAGTAATATTTTAAAAGCCTTTGTAGACTTAACAGACTTTAAAAAAAGATGAGCTCTCAATTCAAATGTATTTTTTATGTTTATAACTTTTTATTTGATGTACCAATTTTAATTATTGTTTTTTAATAAAAAGCTGATGCTTTTCATGTGGTCTTGTTTAAATTTGTATGATTAAAAATATTAATAATTACGTACTATCTACGTCGCATTTACTTGCCAAATGTTATAATGTTTTTTATTTTATTTTTATTTTTATACTTTTTTAATGAAATATTATAGATAGTTATGGCACAAATCATATCCGCGTGGAATGGAGCCAAAAATGCTGACAGCTTTTTCGCGTTGAATCGCTATGCCGATTCTCTGGGCAAAAAACACCAGCCCTCTTGTTGCAACAATTAACACGTTAACTCTTTAATTTAGATTGTCAACTTTTTTACAAGTGTAAATTTAAATTAATAATCTCACTGTGTAAGAACAATTCCGCTTGAGCCTTTCCTAAATTATTTTCGACGTGGCACCGATACGCCCCGGCGTCTTCTCTCGACATCTCGTTCACCTGTAGCGTCAGAGTGTGCCGGTAACCTCTAGAGAGCTTATCTATTCTGTATTTCGATCCTGAAAAATAAATATATTTAAATATCGGTACTAAGAAAAATGCATATCGATGTCTATCCATGTGCTATCTCTACCTCGCCTGAGAGCACGGTAAGGCGTCGGTCCCGGTTGTTATCGTTAATACTTGATAGCGATCGTTATTCATAGTAGGGAACATATCCACCCATCTTTATTAGAGCAGCGTGGTGGATTAAGCTCCGATCCTTCTCCTACATGGAAAAAAGAGGCCTATGCCCAGCAGTGGGATGTTACAGGCTGAATGCACTAAGAAATAATTAAAAAATAATTAGTAAATTAGGTAAAGTTTTTTAAACTAAAATAATAAGGTTTTAATTAGGATAATATATTATTATAACATATTTTCAAATAATATTGATTACTTTTCAAAGTATAATTATTGTATTGTAATAATCAAAAAAGTTTAAGACTTAATGGGAAGAAGTATTACTATAATAATTTAGTTCCTATCAATGAAGGACAAAGGGTTGAAATAAAATATGATCATACAAGTAAATAAGTATTTTGTTTATTCCGTTTTTATGATTTTGTCCAAATATTTTAAAAAAATTGCAAGCTCAACAATAGGAACAACATACAGCTGAAAATGCGTTTTTGTTTTACCTTTGTCTACTGAACGAACACTTAACCACTCATTGTTGTACAGAACACTCCTAAGGTTAAGTGTACGAGACACACCAATTAGGAAACTTAAGTGGTCCTACTTAAATTGCTCTAAATTGTAACTAATATGTCATTACAGGTAAATAAGCATTAAAATAATACTCTATTGCTTAGCGGAAATTTTATTTCGCAAGAATATTTGGCTGGTATTCGGTGAATTATATACAAATAAAGATTTGGTACTGAAATGTATAAATAACGATTTGGCTCTGAGCAACGAAATCAATCATCAACTACACGAAGCACTCCTGGACATTTTGGCGACTGGCCAACACTTAGACATGACAACGAGTGATGATAGATGAGAGCAGTGATTATCCACCGGGAGACATTTTAAAATATTCCGGATATTTTGTCAAAATAATGCTTGAAGATGTTCTTTTAAACGTTATTTATTGCACACACTTATCTGAGATAGTTGAGAAGTTATGAATACTCCTGGTGATAATTTTAGCGTTGGGAGGTCGTTTTCTTTTACATCAAATTATTAGTGAATGTTACGAAATATTTATTGAACTATTACAGACACTCGTAGATGAATTTATCACTTTTAGTTTCTGTGAGATTTTGGAAAGGTTTTGGGATTATCTACCAAATAAAGCACTGCTTGCTAAGACACTGCTTTCTTATTTATAACAGTTCACCTAATTTACAGGAATTTTATAATAAAGCAAAATCGAGCAAATTATAGTTTTACAAAATTGTTTAACAGTCAAGAAATAATCTAAAGTGAAACAACTCACCGTTAACAAGTTTTTGTTCGCTATTCAATATCCAGTAAACTTGTGGTACAGGATAAGCTTCAGCAGTGCAAGTTAGAGTGACAGCGGTGCCAGCTAACGCTCGGATCGCTACTCGTCCAGCCCAAACCGTCGGTGCAACTGTATCAGAATATAAAAATAATTATTTACAAGATATGCAGCGGAATATTTATAATGCTTTTTCTTCTGTAGCAGTATAAGAACCAATTTTTTAACCGTTTGGAAATTTGGAAATGATAAAAGGCTTTTTTAGAGTATATCAACAACGAAAGCGGCGTTTTTATCTGGAATTAATAAAACTACTTCAATACTTATTTTACTATTTGTAAATTTATGATAGAATTATTAAAAACTTAAAATAATATAGATGGTTGATTCTCACAAATTTCATTAAAATTAAATGTCGATCTTAAACAGCTCATCAAATACTGGTGTTAGTCTAACTTTGGTCTAGTCATCCAACATATTCGAAACAGCAGATCATGCAATTTGAACTAGTCAGTAGCCATTTCATTTTCACCAATATTGAACAGGGTTAAGCCACGCTATTTAATTTTGCGATGCAGCAATTGATTGGACTCACACATGACGTTTATCTGTATCCTCTTGCTCACTGAGGGTGGGACTCCATTCGTTGCTATACAGAGATAAGCGCCTGACGTCACTCTTTCAATTTCAGTAAGATTCAGCCATTCACCGCTGAATTTCGAAACTGTAACAAAATCGTATGTAAATATTGTGGAAAGGGTTGATTTCATTATTTTTGGAATATTTTTTATATATAATAATGTATCATAACTTTTTTTATCTAAATAAGTTTTTGTGACATCTTTTACTAATTTTGAAGACAATATTGTTTTCTAATGTTTACGCGAATTTAACTTATTATAATGAATTTTTTTTTTCAGATTTTATCTTCCTCCTTTAGTCCTTCCTTGACCATGGTTGCTATAAATTATCCGAAATACCTATGTTTTGCTAACACATAACTAAAATTGTGACAATTTATACTATACTGTCAAAAATATCTTCGAAAGTAAGTAAAATGGTATTTCGTTGATAAGTAAGCATTGATCTATATAGATCAATGTAAGTAAGCGATCACTTCACTTTTTACTTTTACAAAAAAAAAGTTTCTCAGAGCATTAACTCGAGGGGAATGACGAAACGCAAAGAACGGTAGAAAAAGTCTAATGTATCTGCAACCATTAGGGGAACGAAGAAATATTTTCCTCAATTATATTCTGGTACCGTTTTAACGTCACTCAAGTACTCATCGGCACGAAAAAACCTGACCACTCAATATGAATAGTATATCCTCACTTTTCTTTTTCACTTTCTGGTTTATTTTATGTTATGTAGAAATATAGAAACTAATTGGTGAGATATATATAATAAACTAGATTTCTTTTGCAATTTTATCAATTTAGGCATTTATGGCCTCTTTTGCAGAGCTATACGCCGTAGCATCATTTATTTCTTTTATATGACCAGTTTAGCAAACAAAGCGTACGGCCCACCAGATAGTAGGTGAGACGGTCGAATTGAGTAACCTCCTCCTTTTTTGAAGTCGGTTAAAAAACGTTTTTATAATTTTATAATGATACCTGAAATATACAAATTGATAATGACATGATGATGACGATGGAGGGATGACGGAGTTACCACTGAACTCCTTAAAGCCGCAGGGCGACCTGTCCTGAAAGCCTTGGCAAGACTATTTAACGCCGTCATCCACCGAGGTACCACGCCGGAGGCGTGGTCCAGGAGTGTGGTGGTACTGTTCTTTAAGAGAGGCGATAAGTCTCTGTTAAAGAATTACAGACCGATCTCACTTCTGAGCCACGTCTATAAGCTGTTTTCGAGGGTTGTTACGAATCGTCTCGCCAGAAGACTCGACGAATTCCAACCACCAGAGCAGGCTGGGTTTCGAAATGGCTACAGCACCGTGGACCACATCCATACTGTTCGGCAGATTATCCAAAAGACGGAAGAATATAATCAACCGCTGTGTATGGCATTTGTGGACTACGAGAAAGCCTTCGACTCCGTCGAGACCTGGGCTGTCCTGGACTCTCTGCAGAGATGTCATATCGACTGGCGATATATCGAGGTACTAAAATCTATGTACGACGCGGCGACGATGACCGTTCATGTCAATGACCAAAGAACAAGACCTATTTCCCTCCGGCGCGGGGTAAGACAGGGGGATGTAATATCACCGAAACTGTTTACCACTGCGCTAGAGGATGTTTTTAAGACCTTGGATTGGGGGGAACGGGGCATCAACGTCAACGGTGAATTCATCTCTCACCTTCGTTTCGCCGACGATATTGTCATCTTTGCGGAGACGCTGGATGAGTTAGGCCAAATGCTGGCCGGCCTAAACGAGTCCTCCCGACGTGTCGGTCTCTGTATGAACTTGGATAAGACGAAAGTTATGTTTAACAACCAAGTCATACCGATACCGGTATCGGTCGATGGTACCCTTCTCGAAGTTGTTCAGGATTATATTTACCTAGGCCATACTATCCAACTAGGCCGCAACAACTTCGAGAAGGAGGCCGATAGGAGGATTCGGTTGGGCTGGGCGGCGTTTGGCAGACTCCGTCGAGTCTTCACTTCGAAGATTCCGCAATGCTTGAAGACAAAAGTTTTCGAGCAATGCGTCCTGCCTGTGTTAACATACGGAGCCGAGACGTGGACACTGACGAAGGGACTGGTCCACAAGTTTAAAGTCGCTCAACGTGCAATGGAACGGGCTATGCTTGGGGTCTCTCTCAAAGACAGGATTAGAAATGAGACTATCCGCGAGAGAACGAAAGTAACCGACATAGCCCACAGAATTAGCAAGTTGAAGTGGCAGTGGGCTGGTCATCTGTGTCGCAGGACCGATGGCCGTTGGAGTAGACGGGTCCTAGAGTGGAGACCGCGACTTGGCAAACGCAGTGTGGGACGTCCTCCGGCCCGCTGGACCGACGATCTACGTAAGATTGCCGGTGTAGGCTGGATGAGGATTGCGGAAGACCGGGATGTGTGGCGCGAACTTGGGGAGGCCTATGTCCAGCAGTGGACTGCGATAGGCTGGAGTGAGTACGGTAACTTCGTCGTTTGTGAACCGATTTTGAAAATTCTTTATTGTTGGAAAGGTGACATCCTTAGTGTGGTACCATGATAAGGAAACCAGGATCTGATAATGGGATCCCAGAGAAATCGAGGGAAGTCCTCGAAAATCCGCACAACTTTTTACTGGGTGTACCGATTTTGATGATTTTTAATTTAATCGAAAGCCGATGTTTACGTAGTTACATATAAATTTCATCGAGATCTGATTACAACTTTTGGAGTAATCTTTGATAATGCGTATTCACTTGATTATTTTTTCGTTTATCTACGTTGTATTACTTGTCGATATAATTGAAATCGGTCTTTTTCGTTTGCCAGCAAACACAATTATAAATATAGAAATTATAAAGGTGTTCAATTCAGGTCTCCTAGTGGGTTTATATATACCCAACTGTTAGTGCTACAGTTTGACCGGACTGAAGCAGGGTTAATGATGGAATTTGGTACGCTATTAACATTTTTTAAAATATTCGAGAAATCTCAGCTTTGGATCGAATTAATATCTCTTGAATTTAATAATATGCCTATACAATTATATAATTTTATAATTTTGATATACACTATATAAATTTATTTTTTGGAAAAACATATAAATTGTTCGTACATTCTTTATACGCCAATACCATAGAAAAGAAAATTATAATGTAGTAATAATAATTAGTAGTGATAACTACGAAGAATTCATCAAGATAAATATGGATTCTTTACACTCGCATCTCAATAAAAGAATCACATACACAATATTTAATAGAAAAAACAATCCCTAACTCCAACTCTGAACTTATGATACCGATGATAAACATTCAAGGAACTAGTCCCTCGGAAGATATTACGAAGGACGGGGAAACGGGAATCTAAAATAAACTTAGGGAAACTTACCAACTATTCTTAGTTTACTTTATCAAAGACGGAATGTCTTTTACTCACTTCGAATGTGGAAACGTCACCGTATTTTTCGATTGGTTCTGAATTTTTTGTTCCGGTGCGAGATTCGAGGTGTAGGCTGGATGAGGATTGCGGAAGACCGGGATGTGTGGCGCGAACTTGGGGAGGCCTATGTCCAGCAGTGGACTGCGATAGGCTGAAGTGAAGTGAAGTGAGTGAATGACATCTAAATTTGTAAAATTTGGAAAAAAAATAATTTAAAAAATGTGAAAATATATGAATACTAAAAATATATTATACTTATGAACTGACTGCCTAAAAAGAAGGACGATGTCAATTCGACTGTATTTTTAATGTATGTTACCTGCGAACTTTTTACTGGAAGAACTGATTACGATGGATCTTTTTTTAATACAAAGATGATGTTTGTTATCACATTGTGATCCCATTTAAATTAAATTGAGATCTAAAAAGTATTTTCTAGTTATATCACTATAATCACGCCTACTTATTTGACTATTTTTCGTATACTTACGTTGTATTTCTAGACGATTTTTTTTTTTTCGTATGCGAGCAAACATTTATTTTAATACAAAAAATTGTTGCATAAATGTTTCGAAATAATTAAACATGAAATGATTTTAGATATATTGTAAATATAATTCATAATGGTCTTTTTGCATTTTAATTTAATTGATTACAGTTATTATGAATTTGTCACTAACTACGTTATCAATGCTCGGGGCTTCACCTGCATTGATATTTGTGCCTTTAGTACTAGTTACTATTGATCATAGTTGAACTAATTATGCCCTAAACTAGAGCTAATAGATACATATATTAGATCGTTTAGAATTAATCAATTCAATTATTTCAAACCTTATGAATTGCAAATGATAACCGTTTACTTGTTTTATTATTGACTAGCTGTGTCTTCGTCCGCGTGGAATTTAACAAAAAAGTTATTGTTCAGTTCTAAGAGTTATAAAATAAATAAATTTCTAAACTAAAAGTAGCCTAAGTTACTCCTTACTATTAGCTATATGCCAGTGAAAGTCCAATCAAAATCGGTCCAGCCATTTCAAAAATTAGCTGGAACAAACAAACTGACAGAGAGACAGACACAAAAATTGTAAATAATGTTATTTTGGCACATCCATTTAGCAAAAAGCGGTTATTTTAATATTAAAAACAGACACTCCAATTTTATTTATTTGTATAGATTGATGTCAAATGAAATTCATTCGTCACGGTAATGATTTGTTACTAAAAATATAACCCAGAAGGAATACTTGTCAAAGTAAGAATTACTTCCAAACATTCAAAGTAAACTGTTTGAGAAATTCGCTACGAGTTTGTTGTTTGGTGTTCGACGAGAAAATCGTAATCGTTGGAAAGATTTGGTAATATTACTTACACTTGGTAATGTTATTGAAGCGAATTTTATCACTCAAATTATTCTTAGTATAAAATTTAATTACCGTAGATGAAGTAATGAAATTCGGTAATCCGATCTGAATGATATTAAAACTCAGTGGATTCAAAAATACGAGACTTCTAAAAATATATGTATAATAACTATAGAAAAACTTTCAGAAAGTACTTAAATAGTCTCTATCTCTAGAGAAACAAATAATATCGCACCATACACGGGGTTAAGTTGAAAATTTCAAACATTGAAAACGTGGAAAACTCTTAAAAGTGACAATCTGTAAAGTATATGCCGGGATGCAAATTAGATGAGTTTACATTGAATTTGCAGCCACAGGGAGAAAGTTTCTTTTGTCGGGCACTAACCACTTATTCTACCTATACAATATGTGTTTTTGTTGAGTATCACATTATATTTATCTGTAAAACAAATAGCTATACCAATAACGACTTTAATAACACCACATAGGAGCTATTATATATTACCCATACCACGGAACAGATAACTAGGATATCCAAGTAAAGTTTATGGATAAAACTGTTCAACGCTGTATCTACTTTTACACAACATTATGTAATACGTTTCATTATCAAAGCTTAATTCCGTGCGGTGTTTTAGTATGAATTTATTCAGCGCTCGAAACTGCATTGTGTGCTATATTTTTTATCACTACATGACGGATTTAACTTCTAGTTTTAAAGTATATTGTGTTTTTGTTACGTTTTACTGTGATGAATGTTCTAAAATGGTTGACAAAACTAAATTGATAAAACGTTAAACGTAAGCGAGATGGCATTTTAGGATTAGACGTTATGATTGAATGGTAAAAGCTAGACATAGCTCACATGCTTAGGTTGTTGTAGAAGAAATTAATAACTTATCTTGTTTTAACCGATTTCAAAAAAAGGAGGAGGTTACTCAATTCGACCATATATATATTATGTATGTTTGGGGATAACTTCGTCGTTTATGAACCGATTTTGATAATTATTTTTTTGTTGGAAAGGAGATAACCCCGGTGTAGTACCATGATAAGGAAACCAAGATCGGATGTAGGGATCGCAGGGAAATCGAGGGAAACTCTCGAAAATCTGCATAACTTTTTACTGGGTGTACCGATTTTAATGATTTTTAATTTAATCGAAAGCCGATGTTTATCATGTGGTCACATTTAAATTTCATCGAGATCTGATTACAGCTTTTGGAGTAATCTTTGATAATACGTATTTACTTGATTATTTTTTCGTCTACCTACGTTGTTGTTGTATTACTTGTCGATATAATTGAAGTCGGTCTTTTTTTTTTCGTTTGCCTGCAAACACGAAATATCTCAGACGAGTATCTTAGACGTAAATAATTCTATGATAATTATTTTGTATATTAAAATCAAAAACAACTTCATTCAAATATGTTTCAAAAGCTATTTCGAAGCGTCGCTATAAAAATAAATTTTTTAAAGTGATATTAGTTTTTAACAGTGAAACTTCCACTGATTCGAAATGTAGATTCTGCAGAGAAGAATCTTCGAGAAACTCCGCAGTTACTCTATTAAAAATATATATATTTAATGAATAAATTTTAATTAAACATTATACATATTTACAATTCACAACTTAAGAACTAAATATTTACACATAGTTTTGGTACAAATCATGTCCGCGTGGAATTGTGCCAAAATGCTGGCAGCATTTCCCCGTTACAAAAAATATATAAACTGTGTTTTAGCATAAAATTAATAATATCTTGCATGAAATATAGCGCCACTAAGTCCACATATCCTTATTCTGCACCGAATAATACGCTTTATTTATTAATTTATTTTTAGTGAAAACTTTATATTCCTCTAATTATACTACTTTTGTTTGTATCTTTTAATGGTGATCAATAAAGAATATTATTATTATTATTATTATAATTAAATTTATGTTGTGACAATTGAAAAATTGTTTGTTGGATTTTATATACATTCGTATACTCATAACACAGAAAGGAGACGTTTACTTTGCGCAGTCGGAAGCTTGGCGGTACAATTTTGTTATTCATTTTCGTGTTTATACGGCGATTACTACTATTTATATTAAAACAATCAACATTATTGTGAATATACATAATATTGTTATTAATAGGAATGCTGAAATAAACAATTATTTATTTCAAAGCAATTAAAAATTTAATGACTAAAAATACCGGGGGTTTCTCCTGTTATGGGATATCCCATAGGATTAGAATTTATGATAATATAAATGTTTCCTTAGTGGAAGTTTATGTAATAAAACAACCTTACTCTCGGTATAGCTTCGGCAGTTCTCTCGACAATGATAAATCATTCATCCAGCCTTTTGGAATGAGTTGGTTAATACATAAGATGTATAAATTCATATTATGCTTTAACAGAATATAACTAATCTCATTTATCGACTTCGTAATTTTTGATACACCACTTCATACCTTAGACCAAGACTTCGTATTCCTAAGAACTAAAAAAAAAAACACTACAATTATATTTCTCTAATACATTTTTTTTCAAATGCCTTTCACTTTATTTTTATCCGATTTCAAGTTCTGTTATAAAAATGAATTTAAATCCCAGAAACAATGACTTTTTCTTTTAGTTTTATTTTAGAAATGTTGTATCATTTTAACTTTTGAGTAACTACCTAGATTGAGAGATTTGATGTAGACCTTTGATGTAGACGATAAGGTTACAGGTAAAACCTTTAACTAAATAATTATGTATATGTATTTCTAAATATTAAACCTTATAAAACATAGCTTGATCTCTGCGACATTTGTTAAACTGACATTCCTAGGGTTGTTATGATACAGAAAAAAATATCGATAGTAATTTTCGGCGTTTTTTACTTATCGATGTCATAATTATAATGGGTACTTAATAAAATGAAACAAATATTTTAAAACATACATTTATTTATTCCAAAGGAGTCCAAAGTTTCCAAAGGTTGTCGGAAGGAATATTACGAGTAGGTTAGAATTTAGATTTTATTTACTCACTATTGTAAATAATGTTATTTTTTTTTTAATATTCAATAATGTTATTTTTTTCAATTAAATGATAAATTAATTTTGAATTAAGTTTTATACAAAATATCGATAGTTTATAGTCTGTGGTCACGATGATTAATCGCTCATCATTAATTAGCTCAGCATGCCCATAAAGTATGACATTGACTGGTACGATTGTCTGCACTGTTAAATTCTGAACTTCATAGGCGCGATTTTACTGACAGCTGTCCCAGAGATCAAGCTATGTTTTTATAGTTATAGATCTCAAAACATAGAATTTTGGGAGTCGGATAAATAGAGATATCTCTATGTATGTCTTCTTCATCATTACAGCCTATACAGTCCACTGCGGGACATAGGCCTCCACAAGTTTACGCCAAAAATAACGTGAACTCATGTGTTTTGCCCATAGTCACCACGCTGGGGGTGGGGGCGGGTTGGTGACCGCAGTACTGGCTTTGTCGCACCGAAGACGCTGCTGCCCGTCTTCGGCCTGTGTATTTCAAAGCCAGCAGTTGGATGGTTATCCCGCCATCGGTCGGCTTCTTAAGTTCCAAGGTGGTTGTGGAACCTTGTTATCCCTTAGTCGCCTCTTACGACACCCACGGGAAGAGAGGGGGTGGCTAAATTCTTTAGTGCCGTAGCCACACAGCATGTATGTATGTATTCTTATCTTACTGTTAAAAAATATAAACTTTTAGAGTTTATATACAAACATCTATACATCAACCTTTTTGTGTATCGATTACTTCCAAGACATTAGTTATCAGAAATGATCACTACAAAGAGAATGCGGGCGAAAAAAATCGAGTGTGCCTCAGACATATACTTGTGTCTTAGATATAAGAAACGTAATTGGATATGACAGAAAGAGAGAAAGATAATGTCTATTCGACCTCTCTCTCTTACTCCGTTCGCCTCGCCCGATCACACTTTTTGTAAAGCTCTCGTCACGCTCGTCACGTCGTCACCTGTTTACTTCTCAAATCAAGTGTGCATGAAGAAGTTTTATTTAAAAAAAATAATAATAAAAGTAACACGATTTTTATTATTTCATAACAAGAAGATATATCGAAACAAACGATTTTTTTTTATATTCTGAATAAGCATCATACCGTAATGCTTATCCCGAATTGTAATGGAGCGCTTGTCGGATTACCCTTCAATCTTCGTGGGATATAAAAAGATTATTCTTTTCAACTTAATGGATTTTTCTATAGATTTTTTTTACGTACATATTCAATATAGTAATAAGTCTTTTGATTCGTATAAAAATGTAACGTCGATTGTTTGAGATCCCCGCTTAAACCTCTCACGTGTTATTAATGTTCTGAACGTACTGAGATTAAAATAACGTTGAGGGATGAGAGAAACCGTATCTATGTTTTATACAAGAATTTTCAGTTGGTTTTGCTCAAATTAAAGTTCATCATCATCATCATCATCATCATCATCATCATCATCATTTCAGCTTATCACAGTTTACTGCTGGACATAGGCCTCCACAAGTTTGCACCAAAAATGGCGTGAACTCATGTGTATTGTCCATAGTCACGCTGGGCAGGCGGGTTGGTGACCGCAGGGCTGGCTTTGTCGCACCGAATACGCTGCTACCCGTCTTCGGCCTGTCTATTTCAAAACTAGCAGTTGGACGGTTATCCCGCCACCGGTCGGCTTTTTAAGTTCCAAGGTAGTAGTGGAACTGTGCTATCCCTTAGTCGCCCCTTACAACACCCACGGGAAGAGAGGGAGTGGCTATATTCTTTACTGCCGTAACCACACAGCAGAATAATACTTATTGTTGGTTTTTAGTTAATTCTCTTCCTATGAGACATGTCTTAATATTAACGTTTGCAGATGACAATAATATTTTATATAAGTCTCGCAGTTCTTGATGTTTCATAAAACCACAGAGTCTAATTATTGAAACAAGATATATCCGGAAAAAAATTTCAACCTCCAAAAAAGGTGAAATAGGATAACTGAAAATTTGTACCGAAGTTTGTTGTTTTGTTGTTGAACTTTAGTATTTAGAACAGAATAACCGTGAAATTGGAGACGACATTTCATTTTATTTCAGAAGATTAAAATTTTATATTTAACAGTAAGAAATGTAAATGCGTACAGTGTAGATTTAATTTTGATCTCTCAATTATCATTATGAAATAAAAGATTAACATTAATAAAATAAAAAAATAAAATAAATAATATATAAATTAATTAAATAAAAATATAAATAAAATAATAATATGAATAGATTAAATTTAAAACTACAGTGAGTGCTTTTATTTCTGACCTTGTCGTATCACTGTTTCTTGTCAAAACCTGTTAACACACAGATAAAAATCCACACATACACATACACAAATACATCAAACAGGAAATATCGCTTCGAAATAAAATGGAAGAATAGAAAACTCACCGAGAGTTTGATTGTCAATCTTAAAGTGCCTCGAGTCCTCCCGCCTCCACGTCACGTTCGGCGGAGGGACTCCCGACGCGACGCAACGCAGCGCGGCGTTTTCACCTTCCTTTACTAGAACTTCACCGCTACTCGCCTCGTCGTCCACATCAGGCGGAACTGTAACAAAATAATAACGTTGTCTTGCAATTCACATTGATAAATTCAATAATAAATATATTTGATATAATTATTTATTGACATTGGACAACTGCTCCGTTGTAATGGCGCGCGTGCCGTGTAGACGCCTAAATACCACCGGTTGCGTGTTCGATTCCCGCTCGGGGTGGATATTTGTGTTTATAAAAATATTGGTTTTCAATCTGGTTGTCCATCCTCGTGGGTTTTCCCACAGTGCCTCGTAGAGCACGTTAAGCTGTCTTGTGTAAAAAATAAAAAATATATATCCAAGATTTTTAAACCACGCCAGACGATACTGACGACAGAGTACTCGACAATACTCTCTCACAAATCGCGATCTAAATCAAAGTCAAAATTTTAAACAGGTACTTTTAGCTTCGTAATAATTGAAGATTAGATTTTAAATATTTAATCTTCAGTTTAGTTGACATGATTTTAAGTAGTTAAGGATCAGCGAGAATGTTTTTAAGAATATACATACAGACAAAATTAACGCCTATTTCAATTTGATAATAAACAAAAATAAACCTCGGTTTTTAAAACGCTTTACAACATCATTATATCTATTGTTACCAATTAAGAAACAATCGCTTAATCGCAATTATTGAATTTCAGCACAGCACCGACATTTATCTATTACTTAAATTAAAAGAAAATAAAAGTCTTTTGGCAAGTAAAAGACAAAATTGAAAGTAATTGAAAGAAATCGATCGTCTTTCATTATTATACTATAATTTACTAGCCATTGTGTTCTCATTCAATGATTTTCATGAAAAATGACCCTCGGCATTTTCACGCCCATTCGTTTTAGCTGTTTCTGGGGACGATTTATCTTTTTCTTTCTGGATTATTTGGAGGAAATATTCAACTTTTAAATCTTATATAAATATCTGTAAAATTAATGAGGGTTTTATTTTTCTTGTTACTTAAAATAGCACGCTAATTTAGAAAGTAATTCTTAGTAGGCGGTAAGTTTTGGAACGTGTAATATTTATATTAGTATACTTTCTGTATTTGTAGCAGTTTATTTTATTAACTTCTATTATGATAAATATGCCGACCGGTGGCGGGATAACCATCCAACTGCTGGCTTTGAAATACACAGGCCGAAGACGGGCAGCAGCGTCTTCGGTGCGACAAAGCCAGATCTGCGGTCACCAACCCGCCTGCCCAGCGTGGTGACTATAAGCAACACACATGAGTTCACGTTATTTTTGGCGTAAACTTGTGGAGGCCTATGTCCAGCAGTGGACTGTATAGGCTGTAATGATGATGATAAATATTGTTTAATCAAATGTATAGTTAATTAAAAAAAAAAATGTATCAAACTATCAATTTCGTAACTCTATGATTAATTAGTCAGTAATTTATTGTCAGATGAACTACATAGTTTAAATGTCTAAAGAGAGTGTGAAAATTGGATTTATTTTGAACTGCACGTAGGTATATCGTGATTTTACCCGAGGTGGCATTCACGAGAAGTGGAGTGATATTCGTAGTGACACAACTCCTGAGTGATTTTCTAGGGAAACTTATTAGATTTATTAATTTTAACTTTTGTCAATAGTAAAGAAACAAATAAATAGTCTATTACAAACATTTTTGAATATCATATCAAAAATTGACCGCTCCAGCGGGGATCGAACCCATGTCTCCGACTGACCGTGTCGGCGCTCTAGCCAATTAAGCTGGAACGATGTACCCGCTAGATCGAAATTTTTGATATGATGATTTTTATATTCGGTTTAAGCGAACTAGTCTATTACAACACTAGCTTGGCTTACGTTTAAGCATGAATAAAATATTCAACAACTCCCAAATATACTCTAGAACTTAAGTCTATAACTGAAATCCTCGTGATATGGATTTTGAAGTTTCTGTGACCTACTATGACTGCTGCAATAACTCAAGGAAACATTCAAATTTAATATAAATAAATCCATTGTATCAAATTCCAAAACGATCTAAATTAAATAATTCAAAACTGAATGCATAAATAAGCTTCGAATCTCGCACCGGAACAAAAAATTCAGAACCAATCGAAAAATACGGTGACGTTTCCACATTCGAAGTGAGTAAAAGACATTCCGTCTTTGATAAAGTAAACTAAGAATAGTTGGTAAGTTTCCCTAAGTTTATTTTAGATTCCCGTTTCCCCGTCCTTCGTAATATCTTCCGAGGGACTAGTTCCTTGAATGTTTATCATCGGTATCATAAGTTCAGAGTTGGAGTTAGGGATTGTTTTTTCTATTAAATATTGTGTATGTGATTCTTTTATTGAGATGCGAGTGTAAAGAATCCATATTTATCTTGATGAATTCTTCGTAGTTATCACTACTAATTATTATTACTACATTATAATTTTCTTTTCTATGGTATTGGCGTATAAAGAATGTACGAACAATTTATATGTTTTTCCAAAAAATAAATTTATATAGTGTATATCAAAATTATAAAATTATATAATTGTATAGGCATATTATTAAATTCAAGAGATATTAATTCGATCCAAAGCTGAGATTTCTCGAATATTTTAAAAAATGTTAATAGCGTACCAAATTCCATCATTAAC